>NC_064887.1:3518542-3818542 GCF_929443795.1 Astur gentilis
AAAATGCTGATGTGTGACCAAGGTGTGCTTTGCTGGAAAATACATGGCTTTTCTGCTGTGAAGAAACAGGTCCAACTATTCTATATTTTTCTAGATTTTTATCTATAATCAGGTCTGTTGAATCTCAATTATTTTTTTTTATTGAAGGATCAGCTTCAAAGGACACTCAAGTGAATTCAGGGTAAACATTTGTATTTTTCTTTTTATAAAAAGCATTGTTATGAAATCTGTTATTTTGTATTTATTTAAATTATTTTGTCATTGAAATAATCACCAAAGTATGATAATGCTTTAGAGACTACTATGAATGTAGGACTTCCCTCTGAGGTTTACATTTTACACATGAGGTCTAGGATGAATGATACTGTTCTCATGACATTTAAAAAAATCAAAATCGGTGAAATGTCTGCTCTGAGTGCATAAGAAAGATACAGACACTAAGACATTACTCTGCACCATTTTAAAACTAAATAGAAAAGTGTCAGTCCAGAGCCAAAAATAAAAATAAGCAGAAATAAAGGCAGAGCTCATCGGTCTCATTTAGCTGTCTAAAATTAGTGAAATGCAAACAATAAATTAGATGCAGGTTTGAAAGGATACTGTATTTTCAAAATTCTATTCAGTGCCAAAAACTATGGGTTCTTAGTAATAAAACAAGCAAGATAATAAATTATTTCAGCATAACATAAAACCGCACTGTTAGCCTTAGACCCAAGGAGGAAAATACAAATAATCTACCCAGCTTCATATGTTGGATAAGTAAATTAAACCCCCTAACTGCACTATTTATTTTTGTACAGAGATTCACATGATGTACATATTCTTTGTGATCCCTTCAAATTGCAGTGCTGCTCTCTTGACTAGGAAAAATGCAGTAACAAGTCGTACTGCTGATATTCTTCTCTCTCTCTTTTTTTAAACACCTAAATGTTTTAGCAAATGTTACAACTGAGTATTCTGTGACCAAAACTGCTGCGCACAGGAAAAAAAAGGCACAGTCAAGTCCGTATTGCTTCCATGTTAATTTGCGTTTATGTGGTTGGTTTACATATTATTAAAGCCACCCATCTGATCTATAATGGCAGCCCTGCTGACACTGTCTGACCCAGTTTGACAATCTGGATAGAAATTGTAGGGCTGGCTGTTCAATGTCTGTGACTTTAACAGCATTGCTTTGGGCCTGGAATCAATTCTCTCTGTTTACAGACCATTTCACAGCCCTTTACCTGCAACATCACTTGTGTCAGTCCCATAAATACTTTGGTGTATATAATGCTTGAATTAGCATAATGGTTTAGGCACAGAGCTTTAAGCACAAAGAAGGACATGTCAACATGTTCTCTTCACTTAAGCAATTAAGAGCCATTATGCTGCTTCAGTGGAAATATCATCAAGGTTAAAGACAATCCCAAACACCCCTCTAACCTTTTTATTCTAAGTCTAATAAATGAGGCATAGAAATTGAAATGTTAGTAAACAGTGCTACTTGCAAGCTCTTTTTGTATCATGTTTAATCAGACCTCTCATTCACCAGTTGTGAAGTGTAAGGAAATATGCACGTTAACCATGGTCACAAGTTAAAAGGATTATTTATCTTTTTGCAAAAGCTCACCTCTCTGCAAAGGTTTGTTGTACATCTAATGTCAACTGCTAGATGCTCTGACATGGCAGTGTAAAAAAAATAAAGTACACATATGCATAGGTAACACACAGACTGAGTCACATATAATAATTCTTGCCAAAATCTCTCTCTTTATGTGTAGGTGGGTATCATCTGGGTTTTTTGGTGTTTATTCCACGCTTTGTCTTTTTCTCTCCATGTTACTTAGGAAAATGACCCAGTGAAAATTTATTATTATAATGGCTGTATTTTTGTTTTAAGCTGGCAAGATTCAGCCAAGCCCAGAACTAAGCTACAGTTGCTCATGTGTAATTCTCGTGAGATGCAGCATGGAGGAACCTAGGCACTGAATTTTCATGGCCTGATTTTGATGTGTGCGGTGGGTAGTTTGGTTGGGTTTTTTTAATTCATTCATAATACTCAGTCCCTTGATTCTGAAGGCTTTGAACAGTTTTAGGAAAAAGTAGGAAAGAAAGTGAGCAGCTGTAGCAGAGAGAGAGGGGGAAAAAAACCTTTGGTAGGAAAAGGCCCTAAGAGTGCAGAGAGAGTAGAAGCCCAGCAACACTCCTATAGACGACCCAGCAGCAGACAACAGAGCAGCATGGCAGAGCAATCATTTCACTCTGCTACTGTGCCAGAAGACAACAGAATAACCGCTTTAAAGTGTGGTGGAAGCAAGGTAACCCCTAAAAACATGATGATTCAAAGGGAAAGAATTGACTCTCTTGGAAAGGTTGGCTGGCACCACAGACCCCAAGGTCTGTATCCCCTCCTCCTGCAGCAGCACGTGCATCCCATAGCGAGTCGTTATATTAGCTAGGCAGCCCAGCACCAGCTTTTGCACTTCACAAGCCTCATCTTTAACCAAAACGGACTACTTCGGTGGTCAAAAGAGCTGCTCAGTTTCCAAGCTCAGTAGTCTTGAGCTGGTAACACCCAGGACCGAGTTACCTCAGTGCTTTCCTAGAATATGTCTCTCTACCAAGCACTCTCTTAAGCTAAATCCTTCCTTTCTTACTACAGTATTTGAAGTATTTCAAATGTGTTTGGGAAATAGGTGAGCTCTGTTGTAGGTTAACATAAATTTTGGAGATGAAACAACTTTCTTTTCTTAATGCTTTGATTAATTTTTTTTTAATTAATGCTTTTATTAAATCTTTAACTAATGTGTCGAGTCACTTCCCCAAATCTTTTGGAAGAAGAGAGTGAGTGGGCAGTGTGGGCTGCCTCAGTTGTCTAAAGGCTGTAACAATTATATGGCAAGCAGATGTGGTGGCTAAAAGCCAGGCTTCTCAGGCTCTCATTGCAGTAGTTGCTCTCTAACAATTACATGCTTCCTACTTGCACCTCTGTAAGCTGTATGTCTGTTAGCTTTCCCATCAGTAGTCTTGCTGGGCATCTTGGCTACTAGAAGCGACACTGCTGAACACCCAAAGGACCAGTAGTCAGTGGCAGCTCCCTTCCTATTACCCTCAGGAAAGGGGCAACGATCCTGAACCATCTATCTGGGGCTGAGCTTAGCAGTCTCAGTGGCTTTGTGGGCACACCAGAATTTGCAGAGTCTCACCTCCATTCTTCGAGCTTTTTTTTTCTCTTTTTTTTAAAAGCATACAATTTTTATATGCTCCAAAAAGGACAGTTTGAATCACTCTAATTTCAGTTTTCAAGAACCTCACCATTCTCCAGAAGAACATGCTGAATTTTTGTATGGATCATCTCATCCCGCCTGCACCTAAACTCCATCCCCCCTCCCTACTGCCACTCCATGCTGAGATATGGCAGCAGCTGGAAATGGCTGTTTCACTCCAGAAGAGGTTTAAACAAATCTCACCTTCATTTCAATACCATCAGCTTAAGCTGCAAACCCAGAAGCCTGATGGAAGTGAATTGCCTTCTTATTTTATGCTACCCCCTCAGGACCATCCTGAGAAGATTGCCAAATTACAGCAGAGATTTCGTCAGAACGAGGCAGAGCTGAAATTAAGTTAGGCTCACTTTTAAAGAGATCCAGCTATGGTAACTTTATAATTGAGCCATTTTGTTCTGCTCTCAATCAGCTTCAAATCGAAGGACAAATTGCTCAGAGAGAGCATAGGTTGCAGTTTGAAAACTGACAATAATAAGCAAACATTACAGTCTGATTTAATCTGCTCTCAATCCAGTGTAATAACTTTCTTTGAAGGTTGGTTTGAGATACATGGTAATGCCTGGAGGCCAAGAACTTGATTTTGTTCTTCTTACAAGTTCTGTGCACTGCAATCTCTGTACTATATATCAGAGGATGCTTGGCAGCTTCTCTTGACTAACCATGAGTGTCATCCACATTCTTCAGGTGAGAGAACCACAGAGCATAGCCAGGCTGCACTGAGGCATCAGTGCGTAGCCATCCATATTTCATAAATCATATGGCTTGATAAAAAGCTGCAGACTGCACATTCAAGGTGTACAGAAGCACTAGGGAAGCTCCTGCAACGGGATTTCTGTTCCATGTGCAGATCTCATAAAGCAAGTTATGTTCCTTCCTATAAAGTGATGTTCCTTCTCCATTGCAAGTGTGTTCCCCTGTTTCCTGAAGAAAATAGGCTGGAGGAGAGTCCTTTGGTAGTGTTTGGAGCTTGGATGGAGAACTGTTCTACAGAGATGGGAATCATAGAGAAGGGTCATTGCAGAAGGGTCTCTGCTTTCAGGAATAGAGGCAGTACATCATACACTTAACCTGTACGCTTCATACAGCACCTTCCAAGCTGTCAGCTAGTTAATAGTCCCTTCTCTAGTCTATGTTTAGAGCTACAAAGATTGTTTTTAGTATATAGTAACACTTTAGCACCTTTTGAGGTTCTCAAAGCAGATATTAATTAAGCTTCCTAGCACCTATGGGAAGGGAGTAAATAGCCCAATTGCCACTTTATAGAAAGGAAATGACTAGCCAAGGTCATCCACTGAGGCAGAGCCAGGAGTAGCATGTAGGCAATAAACCAAGAATTACACAGCTGCTTTTTCTCCAGAGAAAGATGGCCCAAAATAAGATCTCACCTGAACTTTTACTCAAATTTGGGGGGAAAAAAACCCATGCAAAACAATTCATAAGAATTTTCCCATCTACACCACGAAACCTCTGTTACATTTTCCAGCCCTACATCTGAACGCTCTCACTCCATCTGAGATAGGACCTGTGCCTGATGAATGAATATAGTAGATATTATGCTCCTGCTAGGAGTCTGATAAGTAATTTTATCTTTTTCTTTTAGCCTGATTTCCTAAACATATGGACACATGAAGATAACATTAATTCTGACACATTTTCTTTAGCTAAGTATTAGTCTCATTTACCTATTATAACAGCCTGTGACAGAGCCAAAATTATGAATCTACAATATTCCTAGGAATTTCCTGGCTATAGAGAAAAAAAGGTAGTCACAAAGGATTATGACTACAATCGAAGACAAATGAAAGACTTTTGAAATGTGTTATGTTACAAGTCTTTTTGGGACCCAAACAAGTGTTGATCCATCCCCTAGGAATTACAAAGATACAGCTGTATTTGCTTCCAACCAGCTGCTAGGATCAAAACTCCTTGGTAGAAATAAGAATCAGAGCAGTCTCTGCAACACTGTGGGAACTCTTTCTTCTGTTGTCTTCGGCCGGAAGTAGTTTGGTAGTTACTTTTCAGGGATGCTCTCAGCAATGGGAATTGAGAACTAGAAACAGAATCCAGAAAACTTTTTGAGCAACACAGCGGATCTTTGGCCATTTGAAACTTATTAGTTAGAGCTCCATAACAGCTGTTGTGACTGAGATCGCGTCTTCACCTTCTGAACCCTAAATACATGCTGCTTGCATTCAAGTAGATTTACCATCATCTGTTGTCTGCGTGGGACCTACCACAAGAAGTCTTTCCACCCAGAAAGAAAGAGCAGACATAGCCACTAACATTCTCATTATTTTATATCTATCGTTTGTCATTCAAACATCCCTGTCCACTTTTCACCCTATAAAAGAAATTGTAATTGAAAGCAAGCGTCAGTTCGTATGTTTTGAGGCTAGAGTGACTCTGTGATCATTTAGCTTTATCCAGACTTTAACAAATGCTGCCACAGATGCTTATTCCACTTTTTTCTGCATGAAGAAATAAAGAGCACTTGTACAAATGACATGTATGTCAATCTTTAGGTCACAATACTTCCTGCAGTTGCATCCCAAGTAGGAGACATCAAGCTAAAGGCATTTAAGAATTAACAGCCTGTACCCAAGACAGGAAATGGAGTTTATAAAACAGGTGGATGAAGACCAGTATTCACTTGCATCACATTAAAGCAAATCCATTTATATTTTATTTCCTATATACTGACTTGAATGTGCATTTTTACAATAATCAGACTCTGCAGTTTCTGTAGGATATGTGATATTTGCAGGTGGATTGGTATGGGCTGGTAGACCTTCCATGTAAGAAATGGTCCATCAGGTGAGAAGAGGGAGACACCATCCAGACAATTCTGTAGCGATCCGCCAACTGCACCAGCCAAGGGTTTCGCTTTCCACCCTGAATCCGCACATAGATCCTAGGATTCTTCTGTAACGCCCTAAGTTGTACTTAAATACAGGGAAAAGTTAGCACCCGGTGGTGTCTAGGCAGCAACAGTTCTCTAGATTTTTGTACAACTGCTCACTTATATTGGTATTGCTATCCTGGGTGCATATTAACCATGATTGAAACAACGCCCATTGGAAGTCTTAAAACCTTAACCACCAGTTTTACTTCTAAAATAAAGTAAACTGCCAAAAGTTCTGATAAAAGTGACAATTTATATTTTTAAGTAGTACATCCGGAATTTTCCTATAGCTGTAGACAAAGGAATTCTTACCCAGATAAGTATAAGAGCACCAATAAATTTAAGGTAGCTTATGCAAGTTAGGCACTAATGAATGTCATCTTCTGTTTTGTCATGAAAAAAGATCTTTCTGCTGCTAAAGGAGACTGATTTAGATTATGAATAGCTGTAGTGATTTGCAAAAATGGCTCCAGAGAGATAGACTGAGATTCCATATACTCATGGCACTTGAGGTTTCTGCCCTTTTTGTTGAAAATTAATTTGTCCTGTGGGTTATTGGATTCTAGCTCAGCCAATGTATATTGCTCAGTCATCACAAATTTACTTAAAATTTAGTGTAGCTGAAGTTCATTCAACAAGACAAAAGTCTACAGTTGAAAGCTTCTAAAAATCTTTTTAAAAAACTGGCTAACGGTGTAATTGAAAGCACTGGAATCGAAGTAGATTTACAAAATGTTTTGCAGGTATCAATATATGGTTTATTATATTAAATAGACTCTTTGGTTTCCTCTTTTGATGGTTAAAACAAATGGGTGGTTTACTGTCCCCTTGATGCACAGGGCTTTTAGTGTTTGGCCCCATGCCTCAAACCCAAAACTTACATTCCTAAAACGAGAAAAGGTGCCTTGTAACGTAGTCTACAGCTTCCTACACTGTTTCTTTAATTTGACACATATTCCTTTTTATGGAATAGGGAGAGAAACTCTGGTTATAAAAACGTCAAATGCCTCCCCTTACATGCTGTTTATTTTCTTTGTTTTCCTTTCCTTTTTTTTCTTCTTTTCTTTCTTTACTTTTGATGCATGAGTAGAAATTTTTGTTTGTATTCTTGGAATCACCAACTAGTTAGTGCACTTACTTCTTAGAATTAAGCATTGCTGATGCTTGTAAATTTGATGTCCCAAAGACAAATAGGTTAAGGTTAAAAAAAAAATCTAATTTTGTTCAGATCAGCAAGCTTCTTGTTTAAATTAAAAGGCTGTAACTAATTTGATTGATGGGTCCAAGTCATCTGTTAGCCTCCATGTTGGTGAATCTGACTACTGAATCACCACCAATAGGGACCCGGAGGTAAAGGTTATCAGAAATGCAACCGTACAAAGGTGGCTGTGGTGCAAAAACTAACATGGGCAATGATATAAGGAGGGATGATTAAAGAATAAGCAGATCTTAAACGTTCACAGGAGAGTGGTTTTTCATTAACTATAAAGGATAAAAATCTTCTTGAAGAGAAATAATTCTCCTTATTTTAAGCTTTATCGGAAACAGTTTCATGTCTCATTTAAATGATGGGGATTTTTAAAAAGAAAAATATAAAGGCAGATAGAACTGATCGCATATGGGAAAAGCTCATTTTGTGCACAACTACTGTGGATGGTTCTCAAGTAGTAAGTCTATAAACAGTTTGTTTGTGTTCTTTCTACCAGGAATTATGCTTTAAAAAGACAAAAAAGAATTTAAAATTCAGTTTAAATTTAATAATAAAATCACTTCATACACATCTCAGTAAAATAAGAGGAAGCCTTCTGAATAAAAATTCATGCACAGTCCAAATCTCTGTTCAGCTGGCTATTTTTTATGTTTCAATTTTTTTTTCCCCTCTAGTTCTAGTGATATATCTGAATACAACTGATCAAGTTTAAGCTATGAGGCTCTCATCTCTTTGCTTGATACACAAGGCTTATACAATTGCAAGAAATGAGATACAGTGCGATAACCAAATCATGACACAATGGACTGGAAATTTTAGATTAATAAACCTCTTTCGGAAGAGAACTAAATAACTTTTACAGTTTTATCTATGGCTATTTGTTTCTTTGAAGATTTATGGTCCTTGCAACAGATATGCATCTTCTCTTTCACTTTTCAGATTAAAGGAAGATGATTTTAAACAGGCTTCTGACTGGCATAATCTGGAATTGCAGATGATCTTCCTTTAAAAAAATGCTAAAAGTGAACTTGCAAGTCAAATGAGAATATCATTACATATGTCAAAGGGGTCTGAGAAAAAAATCTGCATACAGCTAAACAAGATCTAATCCTTATTATCGCGACCCAGTATCCTCAGGCAGCACTTTATCAGCCAGGTGCAATCCGTAATGCTTAACAAGGAATTAAAACTTTTCATGCTGCTGCTGCTTTAATTGATTGATGCTAAAAGTTTAGAAACTAAAATCTAACCAGCTATTACAAAGCTCCTTTAACCAAGCCTTCTCCTTTGAAAGCGGGAACCTCAATTGAAACTGGCAGCCCACATTTTTAGGTTTCAAGCAGCTCTGTCATTCTAGGAGGAATGTGTCTGCCACTTCACACGATAGCTTGAGCTGAAAGACATGTACTTTGAATCAGAGAATCAATAGAACACTTAATGGACAATTAGGAGAACAGCTGTAGGACTGTCAAAGGCCCATCTGTACACAGCTCAAACAGCCTCCGCCTGGACAGGGCACGGAAAACACAGCTTACTGCCCCAGGGCACCCGCTCCCATTACAAAATCCCCCTTTCATTTCACATTTAATGTTAATATAGTATTCTTTTTTCATTACAAATTTTAACACGTGTAGAAAATAATGGAAATTGCTCGGGCCATTTGTCAACTTATATCATGTGAATTGATCAATAAATTTCACCACTTTGTTGTTAATGTAGATAAATTTTGGCATTTAATTAAGCTGCAGCGAAAATGTGGCCACTTTTAATTTCAGCAGATGCTACCTTTTCATCTGTAATACAGGAATACATTGGCAAATACAATCCGGTCGCTAAATATTTATAGACAACATGACAATTCCTAAAAGAGTTATCATCAATGATTTTGGTTCTGAAACAATTAACATTGTTTAAAAGAGCTCATGTGGAAAGCCGAAATAAATTCTGAACTGCAGATTAAGTTATGGCTACACAGATACATTGCATATCTATAAAGCACATAAATCTATACACGTTATACACACATATGCCCACAGTGATTACTATAGGAATACTGTCTACAGCATATATGTGCACAAACATCTGTAAATTCTGTTAAACCAAGGTACAAATTCCTCTGTGCGTAAACACTCGTGTACTACACGTATATCTTTACAGATATCTCTATGAATTAGACGTGTATAGTGACACTTATCTTTAATGGAGCTGCTTTGCAAAAATGTAATGAGAGAGATTGATCTCAGGAATAAGCATCACAGAAGGAAACATTTCATATATAAACATTTTATATAGAATAACTAGGTGTTGACAAAGGCATTGCTGTTTATAATAATAAACGTATTTAACTTTTTAAAATACTTTTTAAAATTTCTAAGCCCACATAATGCAGGGATTAGCCTTTAAACTTCCGGATACTTTTTTAAGCACACACAGATTTGGCCAGACAATAAGAAACATAAATGAACATTTTAGGCTTTCTATATGGCCTTAGGGACCCCAAGATGAAATCCTGCCTCTGACAGCCAGAGGCCCTAGACACAGCACTCAGCAGCAAGGCTTGACATGATAAACTGCTGTATCTCATTTGAGTGGGTAGGGGGAGGAGGTTGCCTGGTGGTGATATTGCCAGTGCCTCTGGGGTAGGAAAAGTCTTGAAATCCCATCGCTGGTTTTGCTGTAATCCCCCTGACCGAGCAGGCTCCTGCCCTGACCTACAATTTTACTAAAGAACTTGCTTATCATTTAGAGGACAACCGTGCTGGCAGCATGAACTTGTGTATGGGAGAAACCATGGAACAGGGAAATCAGTGGTGGTCACACACACCTAAACCTTATGAAGGACTCTCAGTAACTCGAGCAGACAGGTTCAGCATCTTCCCACACTCAGGCAACAAAACAATCCCATATTCAAGCACCAGGCAGACATGCAGCATGCCGTAGGTAAAATTCTTTTTGTTTGACTTTCTCAGTTTTCACTGCTAGGTAAAATCATCTAACTTGATAAGAAAAAAAGAAAAAAAAGAAAAAAAAAGAAAAGAAAAGAGACCCACTCAGACACACCAATCATTTTAAAAGTGGAGTTTCTGGTTTTGTGGATTTGTTACCACTGCAGCATGTTTTATTTTCAGGTTTTCAGAGAAACTGGTCAGCAGATTTCTTGAAGTTGTTGGGGAGTGCAGGGAAGAGGACTGGAATACTGTTCAAACTGAGACTAACTGGCTCTTAGCCGAGGATTTGCAATTCACACAGAGAACAAGGAATTCAAATGCAGTGGTTTATGTATGGTATTTGAACCACAGGGAAATATCTGGACAGTACAGAATATACTCAGTAAATACGGAACATTCTAACCAAATCTTGAGTCATTGAAATTATCTCATTGGCCTTTCCTCTTAAACAGAAAGCTTTGTCTCAGCTTACCAAGGCTTTTTTTGCATTTCATAGCATAGGCATTTACTCCTCCTAGACTGGAGCAACACATGAGTTCACCAGTGCACGCCTGCGCCTCGTGTTCCTCTTGGCACCATGATGCAGAATCTCTTCCTGCCGAGAAGGAGCGCTGCTACAGAGGAGGTCTGACGGCCAGGCTCTCACTGCAGCTCCTGCGATGTGCCACCCAACCTACCTGCGCACAGACAGGCTCTCCTGGCGTGGCTACGCTCCCAACACCCTCCAACGAGCCTGCACGTGTACATACAAACACTCGCTTGTACGCAGGCACACACATAAGGAGGAGAGCGGTTCCAGTGGAGGATGATCCAAAGAGAGATGGTGATGGGTCTCTGCAGCTTCAGCCCAGAAGTTGTAACTTTTGCATGACATGACACTCCGGTGAGTGGAGAGAGGCCTTTTGAGATGGTATATGTGAGTTAGTTACTTTTTTATCTTTTTTTGTGGCTTGGCACAATGGCCCATGCAATTAATGACATTTTTTTCTGGTGAAATTAGAAAAACTTGGGGAAAAAAGCTAGCTTAAAGGTCTAAAAAAGTCTCAGTGCCATCTGCTGCAGTTAAATTTCACGTGCACCCATAGTGGATCAATGGTGATACCCACTGCTGAGCTGTTTTAACACTCACCCTCTCTCCCCATTTCTGTAGCAGAAGCAGAGGCAGTGAGCAGAATGTGAAAGGACCCATCCCAGCCAGCAGCACAGCACCAAATCCTGAACCCCAACCTGGCAGCTACAGCTCCTACATCATGCAAGTCGGCTGTGCCGTAGTGTCTTCGTCAGTGAGGTGAAAAATGCTTGACAGTTTGAGACAGCAGTGCTTGCTTCTCAGCCTGATGGCATTATGAGGAATATTTACTAAGTTTTTAATAGTGAAGACCTAAACTCTAGATAGGAGGGGATTACACTAGAATGAGCAACAGAAAAGTCTATGAAATAATCTTTGTTTTTAAAAGATCCCAATAACAACAAATCCATATGTCTGTTTCAGCAGTTGGGCATTTTTGTGGGGGATCCCTATTTATCTGATTTATTAGAAATGCTCCATTGAGACACAAAGCATTTTTCTAATAAACCTAGAGGTTAGCACTATTGTTTTCAGTACAGCTGACCCTTGGATTTGCTGTAAAACCAGAATCATTAGAAATGCTCCATGGGTTATATTGGAGCATTTCTAATGAATCAGAGGGTCAGCTCTATCGAAATAATGTAAAATATCTAGATTCATGAGAAAAACTCCATTGAAATGCATGGAGCGTTTCTAATAAATCCAGATTTTAGTGGAGCTCAACCCTGAATCCATTAAAACGTTATGAAAAAATAGTTACTGAGCATGCACCTTAAGTACTTCTTTCTGTGTTAATCTCTCATTTATTTTAAAATGCGTTGTAAAAATAGCAAAAGGCATCAGCGAAAATTTGTTATTTAAAGTCTGCCATTCGCTCTACTTACATATGAGCAGCGAGTCACTGTTGCCACCAGAAAGACAGCCCCTGGTACCTCGTAACATGGACTTAGCTCACATTGTGCTCAAGCAGCTTCCAGGAAGGGGGATGCCCACGCACAGGGCTGTGAGCACATTACATCACGCCGGGTACACACACAGCCCTGGATTTACTGTCATCTCCCCTCCATTAGGCACTTACCAAAAGGGAGTGAGTGTTACGGAGAGAGTTACGGAGCTTCAGGTTGCAACTGTCCAGAGAGGAGCTGCTTGTTGAGAGCTCTCAGGTATCTCAGTCTTTTCTCAGTGTGGGACTTCACTGCAGGAGGGATCATGGGTTTTTGCACAGCCACTTGACAGAGACTGGAGCAATGCTGGTGTCATTTGCCAGGAGAAAGATTCCTAGGTCCCCACAGCAGGCTGTTCTCAGCAGGATCCCCTTGTTCAGGGATTGCTTTGGAGGGAAGGTGGATATTTAGATGCCAGTTGTCTATGGCAGCTGAAGGCAGTTAATGATCATAAGCGGCAGGTTCATGGGCATTCTCCTCCCAGAAGCATATTGTTTCTGACTTCACAAAGGGCCAGCTCGCTAAGAATAAGAGAAATGCAGGTATGATGGAGGGCAGGTTGGAAGTGTTTGGCTTGTGTATCCTATGAAAGAAGCTGAGCCTGAAGTGTCTTGTCCTTTACCGAATAATAGATGCAGAAGAGGATCTCTTTATGGCTTCAGGAAGGGGTATCTTAAGTAAAAGCCTTGGTACCAGGTACAGGTGTTGTGCACTTAGGGCACATGTCCTGGGATGAATTGCCAGGTACCTTGAGGCTTCCACAGTTCACTGCTGTAATTACTGATGGACAGATTATGTTGTCTATACTTAAAGTGAAATCACAGCCTGCTTTCCCCTGCAAGTTAGATGTTTATTCTTAATCTACAATCACAATGCCAGCAATAGAATGAGGTTTTTTATTATTGCCAAGCTGAATTGGCTTTTTCTACCATTTTTGCTGTACGGCACTATTCAAAGACTGGCAGACTTTCAAGTTAAGTTTAAGGCAGATTCAACAGCTGTAATCTTCTAAGAGTGTGTCCTGAAGATGAGATGGTTTTGGCTTAATACAATTTCAGACTTTGTTCTTGCCATACAGCTAAATTACACATCCATGGCAGGTGATATCTTTAACCTATTTGTCTATTCAACATTGTCAGCTTGATAACTCCCTGAAAACTGAGGCCTATAGTAATAAAATTTAGTTATTAATAGTAGCATGTTACGGGCCAGAACATGAAAAAACAAACAAGAAGTCTTTCTAATTTATTGTTTCACAACATAACAAGAAGAAGTAAACATTGACAAATTTATTTTAAGGGCATGCGTGAGTCTGTCCCTCAGCGCCTCTCTCGGGCGGTCAAACCCCTCCTCAGAGCAGAGTTGAAGTGAATTTTGTCAGTTTTGCAGATGAACTTCAAGTGAAAGTTGCTGTGGCAAGTTTTCATGATGATGACAATGATAATGCCCACTTCTCTCTTTTTTCGAAGCTAGTGCTTTATTATTGCACCTCTTATCTTCCAGAATATTACTGCAATCCACCTGCTATAGACACGGCACTGCATGCACCAGTCAGGTACAACGCTGGAGAAGAGTTTTGAGAAGGGTTTGGATCAGCGGCCCTCTGACAAACCCCTGCTCTCAGGTAACACATCTCAAAAGCTCTGAAAACAGACAAAAGGGATGCTTGTATTCAGCCAATAGACCCTGAGTGACTGGCAGGGGGTTCAGTATACCTGATGCAGTAGGTGAAAGCTGGATTGATCAGGCTGGAATTGATTAGACCAATGTCACGTTAGGCAACTTTCTCCCTGGTGTTTATGATGCCTGTCCAAGGCAGGATGAGAAAGCACCCGGAGGTTTGGATACCGCTGCTCTGTAATCCATGGAGCTCTCTAGCTGAGGTCCCAGTTTCAAAGCAATTGAAGGCATTGTAAGAAGCTTCTTTTTAGTTCAAGGGCAAGTCACGTGCCACTGAAAAACAGCAAACCAGTTTTGGACAAAGGAGAATCTCCTCTGTGCTGTGTAACACTGGAACCTCCAGTACTGCTTATTGATCGTTAAGGGGTCACACCAGTAGCCACACCAGGGCGGTGTGCAGCAGGGCTGTGAAGTCCTCAAGCAGCTTCTCACTTTCACGGCTTTACAGCCTCCTTAAATGTATTTCAGAATAGTTTGCTTAAAATTAAGCACAGAAAGACAATACATTCATCACATCCCCTTTACAAGGCTGTTCAAGGAACTAGGCTTGTGTGTGTCGTAGCGTTTTATAGCAGCGGTCTTTCTATAGGTCCCCATGCTTTCAGCAAATAACAGAGAAGCTGGCTCGCCTCAGATGCAGACTAGGTTCTGTTTATTTTATGAATGCATACAGTCAGCGTATCTGCAGTTTGTCAGCTTATGGTGCTGTTCATTTAGCTGCTTTGTACCTATATACACACACATATATAAAATGTATATGAAAAGTATATTAATATAATCCTATCTCAACAGATTTAATTCTTAAATGCTACATATACTTGTTTAATCTCTCATTTTAGAAGTAGGAAAGGTTAGATTATAACATCAGGTTAGCTCTCTTTGAAGCAGGTAATAATTAAGTTGATTCACTGTTGCAATTACTGTCAAATCCCCCTTAATTACCACGGATTTTATAGCAGCTTCATTATACGTCTGCTGTAATGCATTGTGGCCCAAAGGAGAAGTGTTGCAGGAAATTCTGCATAGCATGTATAATTCTAACCTGCAGTTAAAGCTTCTAGTGAAAGCCTCTGCACTAAATTTATCTTTTTTTGACATTTTCCCCCCTATTATTTAAAGCAGTTGAGCTGGAGTAACACCACTAAAATATACACCTAACTTCATAAGTGAAAATTGATCTCTTCAAGTGTATTAGGAATAAAAATGGAGAAATTATAAAATTAGCAGTGAATTATTCTTGGGAAACTGCTCAGCAAAAATGAAGAACAATTCTGGTCTGGTGTCATGGCAGGGAGGAAACTTCTGCCCCATCCTGCAAATCATACGCCCCTGAACAACCTTTCCTCGCTTGAGTAGTCCCGCTGAATACAGTTTTTAAGGCGGTAAGAACTTGCCGTGTCAGTCTGCTAGATGTCAGTATTTTCGTCCATTGTTCATTTTACATTTTATAAACTGGATTATACAAATATAAGGCACACGCACAACAAGAGCTTTGATGGTTTTTATTTCAGCTGCATATGGAATATGCCGTTACAGTATATTATAAAAATATTTGATGAAAACAGCAATTTGGACAATAGTAACACCTATTTTATTATCAAGCATGCAAGAAGTTTTAAAGCAGCTCCACTTTAGAACTGACCTTCCAGCTAACTTTTGTAACAACATAGCCTCATGAAACTGCTGCTTTATGGCTCATGTGTCACTGCTTGTTTCCACTGGAAAAATCTTTACAAATCAGGGTCTGTAAATTGAGCCTGCAACAGTTCAAAACAGATAACTGAATAATGTGTCCCATGGATTCTCTTGTAACAAAGGAATTTACTCCACAGAATATATTAGATGCAGAAAGGGCTTCAGTGTCAGTGACACTATTGGCAGCTGTGTTAACAGTTAAGGAGCTGGCTTTGTACAGCAGTACAGTTATTAAATTTCTCCAGAGACCATGACTCATTAATCAAATATTCATACATCTCTGTAAATACACACTGAACAGAGAATACCCTCAGAGTTGAGCATCCCAGCACAAGTGCTCTTTCATGTAACACTGACAAAATCCTGAGAACATGCGGTCATGTTTTGCATTTCTAATGCTGTATGTACTCTTTAGTACCCCAATTCCTAAAAACAGAACACAAATGATCTTACTGATCGCAAGTGTTACACAGTCACAATTAAAATTGCTTCACTATTGCTTCATACCATCTTTTTAAAAGTGAAGACAGTGAATCAATTCTTCTGTTCTTTGTTTACCATCAGACAAGTAACTTTTTCCCATACGGCTGGAGAAACCCAAGGCCATGCTCCTATTAATACAAGAATTTGTATTAGCATGAAAACAACAAACCACTGGTTGAACTGTGAAGGCCAAAGAACTTAATATATTTGCAAAGACATGAGCTTGTTGCATTTAACAAATACTGTATTTTGTGTTTCCGCACTGCCATAAAACGGCACCTCTTCTCACCTGCAGGGGAGGCAGAAACATGTCTTCACTGTGGTCAGGTTGAGATCACAGTTCAGAGCTGAAGCATCTCTCTGTGATCAGCTGAAGCTCTTCTCTATAAGCCTTTGAAAAAATTCAGTTTTCTGTTTGAACTCCCCATCCTAATGCATTTCTATCTAGGACTTTGCTTTTGACCGTTGCAAGGTCTGATTTATACCTCCGATTCAGGTGCTCTGTGGTTTGAAGTAGTCAGATGCCTTTATATAGTGTTGTTTGTAAATGAGGATTATCATCTTGCTGAATGTAGATTTTTAAAATTCTGTACTATTGTGCTCCTTTGAACTCAAGGGAACAAGGGAATGGAAGGGAACGACCTGAGTCTTCAAGTCAAACCCCCTGAAAGTGTGGCCAGCACAAAATCCCAAATGAACTTGATAAGAGAAGAGGGATTTACAGACAAATCCTGGAAAGAGGTGAGTCTCAGATTATATTCCTTTATAGTTTTTAGAGGCTGGGACATAGAATTCATCCCTGGAACCAGTCCCTAACTGCAGAGTTTAAAGGGAAATTTGTAAACTTTCACAACATCCTTATATTCTGTAAGGAACTTGCAAATGGCCCAGTTTAAGGATTGAGCTCTGTCTGATCAGAAAATACTTCCTTTTTTAGTTCCCTTTCTAATAAATATAGATAGTCTAGCTGAAGCACCTCCCCAGTTCCTACCACATTAATTTCAGTGCATCTTAATTTTCTTTAACAAGGCTTGACACTGACTTTTTAAAAAGAAAATCCTCTCCTGTATTTAATTAGGGCACTGATTGAGACAGGATGGCAATACCTTCCCACACTTCTTCTGTGTAAGACAAAACCCATGCCACCTCACTCCACGAGTCAGTACGTGCCAATAAAGCAGTTGTGGGTATCATCTGCTGTGTGCCATGCAGAAAACAGCATGAGGCTGCAATTACAATCCCCCTTGCCTCTTGTCCACCTATGTACAGGGCCCCAAGCCTGGGCATCCTACGAGTGATTCCAGTACCCTGCATGACCTTATCCACTGACCCAGCAAGCTGCTGGATGTGGATAAATACCTAAAACATTGACTTTAATAGTGTTCCCTTGGGGCACAGGGATTCACTGGCAGGATCAGAGTGTAGGAAAGGAGGAGATGGCAAATAAGAATAACGTGTGAATGCTGAGCGGAAAGCCCACAAAGCCTTGGCTTTAACACATGCCTAAACACCCACTAGACCTAGGCGAAAACAGCAAACATTTATTTGCGCATCTTCTTGCATAAATAAAACCCTGCTGATTTGCTTTGATGGCATTTACGACTGCATTTATTCATAAACATTAGAGTGAGCAAGTTTTTACTTGCAGGAGCGTTCATAGAAAACAAAAGCATTGTGAATTCTGGTGTGAATAAATACCAGAGAGCTCTCACACGAGAAGGGCTTCTGCAGTCATTAAGTAAAGCTCTTTTTACTATTCACACTGTGGATTCGAACAATTACAGCTGCCCGTGAACTGCTTACAAACGGGGAAGGGAACTGTTTATAAAGCTCAGTTCATCCAAGTAGGCAACAGAAACCATCTCGTGAAGCTATCCAATCATAGGGTCAAATGATGATTACTCAGGGCTCCATCCCGACTCCCTTGAATGCCTCTTTACATCTTTTTGTCAATGCAAATAAGTTTCCAGCATTTTAAGACCCCTTTACGTAATGTTGGCATGGCCTAACCAAGTCAATGGGAAGCTGTAACACCTTTGTGCTGCCAGAAAGCAGCTATAGGCTAACAGAGGCTCCAGCCGTAGGGATGCGTTAGGCTGAAATACTGCTGTGTGGTGTACCTGGCTGTGCTCCACAGCCTTCAGGGCAGGGCTAGGGAAATGTGCTCCATGCACTGGGAAGAAGAAATGCATCCATACTCCCATAGTAATCCACTGCAGGCTGGTAAAGGACTGTAAAGTAACCTGGCATATTCTGCCCTCTTGGAGGCTCCTGGTAGCACAAGACCTGGTGGTCCAGCCTTCCTGAAAAGCCTTATCACCTTGGATGAAACTGTTGCGTAACAGAATGCAGGGCAGGCTGGATGTCAAATATGCTGTTTGTATTCATCTGTGGCATTATTGACCTTTCATAACTCACCGACAGTTGCTTTTCATTCCATCATTCCAGTTAAAAGATTGTCAATAACTCTGGAAATAAATCAGGTCTCCAGAGTGAGTCCACTTTCTTACTGTAATTAATGGCAAACAGGAGATCCCTTCCCTGCCTCCCCAAATACCCTGGTATGTCCTTCTGGCTGCATTGTGCATAACTGAACTGCTCACCTGCTTCTCATTACCAATGCTCCTGGGTTTGGAGAGGTAAGTTAAAGAAAAAAAAAAAAAAAATACTTTCCTCACAGTAAAAAAATTGTAAGCCAAGGGCAAGGGCAAAAACCAAGACCGGGGCCTGTTGTTGCCTCTCTAGCACAGCCGGGCAGTGGCAGACTCTGGCTGTGGCCACTGCACAGCCAGGCAGCACGCAGGCAAGGAGGGGGATTCCTTCTTTCACATCCACACTCCCTATTTTCCAACTGCATTTTCAGGCCAATTATAGATAAATGAACCTGATGTTTAAGTGCCAGTTGATGTATGTAAAGCAACCACTTGTTTGCTGTTACTGCTTTAACTAAGGAGCACATCACCATGCTAAATGTCAATCAATCAGGTGTATTTACCAGATTGTTTTAAAAGCACGAGGTTGTGTAGACTCCTCTAGGAGCCAGCGAACTCACCACGAACGGATCCAGACTCACATGGTCTTGCCTTGTACAAGAACCAGGGAAGAGCAGGTTTTGTTCAGAACATGAAGCCAGTGATGGCTTTGAAAATCAGGCGAGGGAGTGCATGGTGCCACCTCAACACCAGTTGCCACCGCACCTGTAAGGAAATACAGCAGCTGCCTTTACGTAATTCTTACAGTCACCTACTCATGCTCTTGTTGTTTAAGGGTGTCTCATTAATACTGTGGGGAAAAACGCAACTGCCAAGGGAGACGTGCTTGGGGGACTCCTGCCCAGCTGTTCTCACAGGAGCGGAGCTGCTTGGAGACCTTCAGTATCAAACTAGGGCAGCCTCAGTTTTACAGCTCTGCTGAAGCATGGGGGACTGGCGAGAGGGCAAACAAGGCTTTAAAGAAAGGCATCGCAAACAGGCAGTTCTGCTGGTACCCAAGGATGGGCACTAACTTAGTAATGGTCTTGAGTGTCTTTCTGTTTCTAGGCCTTCTGGAAGTCGGTCTGCAATTCTCCAGGCTCTGTTTCTCTCTGAGGTCAGCTGTGTCTACCAACATTAGTAAATAACCCCCTCTCCTAAACAGCCGCTTTAGAAATTTCCATTTCATGAATCATTATGGGGCAAAACCAGGCTTCCAGCCGCATCTTTCCCAAGAACTATCCCTAAGGGTCTGGTGGCTTGTTCCCTGTGGAGTTAAACCAGCATACTGGTTTCTCCACCAGTCTCCAGCCCAGTCTAAGACTTCAGGTTGGAAAGTTGTCAGAAATCAGTTGCTGCCTTTCGTGATTGCCTGCAGGGAAGGTGGGTGCTGGCCAAAGGCATTTTTAAAGGTTGTGAGCGCGGCTTGAGATGCCAGTGGCCACAGAGCTGACGGGAAAGGGATGTGGTAGCTGGTGGGTTTTTTCCCCATGGAGGAGCTGCACAGCCGAGTCACACAAAGATGTCCTTTACCTTACACCACATGGGCTACCCGTGCTCCCAGTCCCAGCTACAGTGCTGCTTGGTGAGGAACAAACACCAACACCTTCACCATCAGTTCTGAGTGTGATGGGGTTTCGGTCATTGGTCAGGTAGAGGCAAGTCAAAGAGGACTGTGAGGTCTCACGTTAGTTTGAAAAATGAGGCCGATATCTTTGCTAGAAAGAGAAGGCAGAGTCCCGGCTAATCATTTAGAGCCCTGAGGTTGTGCCAAGCTATTAGATATTATAAACACACAAAGAAATGTTCCTTCTAAGGAAAAAGGAAATGGCAGAAAAGAAAAAAAAGAAAAGTTTATTAGGTAATTAAAAGCTTAGACTTTGAAAAGAGCTACTATTTGCCACCTTCTGTGGTACATGCAGTCTGGTTCTGTCAGGCAAGCAAGTAATCAGCCAGTGATTTGTGGAAGTCCTTTAAGAAAATAGGCCACTGCTGGGTGTGTGAGTAACTAATGCTCATTTGGTTTGTGTTTGAAGGCAGCAGCAGCAACAGTGATGACACAAATTAATTGCACGGTTTTCAGGAGATAATGCAGACGAGGTAAAGAGAATTACTATGCGATTAACATAGTTTCCAATTAAAGTCCCCTGTAGTTACCGAAAAACATTAATTTCTAGTAACTTGGTAATTTAACTTGTGTCACCACTGTACACAAGTGCACAAGGGCAACTTATGGGCTTGTCTATGCTTAAGCCTTGTACGAAAAACATGAAAAAAACCCTGAAAATAGCCATTAGTTCTTAACAACTACTTGTAGCAGGCTTCAAATAAAACACCACTGTGATAAACTAAAGGATTTGCTAACAGATTGAAGGACCAAAAGCCAGCTGCTGTTCTAGCACCGAAGTCTTTCTTGCCCTTAGTCAAAAAGGGAGAAAAAAAAAATAACCCACTATTTAAATAAATTCAGCAAAGGTGTTTCAATCATTGCGTTTCTTTTATCAACAAGTTGCAAAAAGACTGAGACAAATTAAACTATTCCACCCTTCCAGAGAAGTTTGCTGTTGGGATGGCAGAACTACGTTTTTAACAATTAGGTACTATAGCTCTTCTATTTCCATTTGAGCATGTCTATTACAAGAATACCAAACCAAAGGTCTTTTGAATAGCAGCTCATTTCTGGAGACACAGCAAGCTTAGGTGGGTACAGGCACGTGGGATTTTTTTTAAGATAACCTCAACTTCAGCCAGTGGAGCTCAGGAAGAAGGAAAATTCATCCTTTAGTTCCCATCTCAGATATAGCTACCTATACGGCAGCGGGACGGAGTGGCACATGATGTAAGTGCACAGCAGACTAACAGGTTCAAAGGCCTGGATAAGGAAAACTTGCAGAATTATCAGGCCTGAGCAGTTTTGTTTTAGTCTGATGACCAACTGCAGTCACCAAGTAGTGTCATTATTGTTTTTGTCACGTGCATACCCAGAAACATCCTTCCATTTTCAGCCTGCCTGTTTCAAAATGTAGGTATACTTGGTGAGCAGTATGGGAAGAGTCGCTCCTTTGACATCTTCTCGATTGCCAGGCTTGTTCCCAGTAACAACACGGAGGCTGACGTCTGCAGCGGGGTGGATGGATGAAGTCTTTCAAAAGAGCTGTGGGTCTTTGTCTATGTGACTTAAAACATAGATCAATGTTGTAGAGTAACTTTCACTTAAAAAAATAAAAATACCACATAATTGGGAAAAAAGTCCACTGTACAGCTATATGTTTTTGTTAGTTTCACATAACTCAGAACCACTTTCAACTTCATTACAAATATTGCAGACTGCTGTGCATTAAAACCTCTGAAGCTTATTACATTTTATTATTATTACTACAACAACAGAAGCTGTAAACGGAAAAGATGTTATTGATTCAACTAATCCAATGAATGCAGATTGTTCTCTACTGTGCGTTGGTTAGCCCTTGGGCCAGCCTGGTTTTTAACAGCCTTACGCAGTAAGATTTTCAACACTTTTGGGTGAGAATATTACACAGCCTTGTATTCCCCTGCGGGAAGCTTTTCCTGGAGCATCTTCCCCTTGCCCAAAGATGTCTGTCCTTTGCCAGACCCTCTAACTCCTCTCCCCCTTACCAGCATGTATACACGAGGTACTTGTAAAAGGCAGTGCTTCCTTCGCTGGCCACCCTCACTCTTCAGCTATAGAGTAACAAAGCCACATAGCTACGAGTTAATCTTCCTTAAGCCCATCCCTGCAGGGTCCCGATCATTTTTCCTGTTCTTCTGTGCACTTCAAGTAGTTAATGCCTTCCTCATGGAAAGGTAAGCAGAGAGGAGAGCATCAGTGAAACCAGATTATAGCAATTATATCCCCCTGCTCTGTGACAGAGCTTTTAACGATGCAGCATAGGACTGCATGTTGTTTTTTTTTTTTCAAATGTGAAAGCAAAGTACAACTTCATGTCTAATTTCCTGTCCACTGTTACCCAAAGAAACCACTCAATGGTTTTGCATTATTTTTGCTAAAGCTACATTAACTTGTGCTTCACTAAACAGGAATCTTCTATTTTCTAGCTCTCACTGACATTCACAATTCTCCTCATTTTGACATCTAAATTCCATAAACATGTTGTTTACTCCCTCTTCTGGGCTATTAATGAAAAATATTAAGTAAAATCAAGCCAACCATCCTCACATACATGCAGCATCTAAAAGTAATATTAGGCCAATTATTAGTAGGATTCAACAGTGCAGAGGTTACTAATTTAGACAAATGATGTGTGGTTGTGGTTTTTTTTCCCTGAAAACAAGTGAACACAATCTCATTTTGGCTTTTTGGAATATTAACTCAATTAACACGTGCAAATGCACACTCCAGCCCTGACACATATACGTAGTTGATCTAGTTCTGCCTGAAATCTATCTATTAGTCACTCCTTTCCCATAAAAGGAAAAAAAGTGCTTTAATGAATACACGTGATGCTTATTATTTAGATCGGCAACATTTGCGCCTTCTGTGCCTGAACGGCACTTAGAATAGGTTAACATTTGGTTTACAACACAACAATAAAATTTGCCTTTATTGCAAATAAACAGAGTATTCACACCTTACAATATTGTTTTAGATGCAGGATTATATTCACTCTTAGAGCATCTAATAATATAAAAGGCACATGCATTTAATGTTTTCACACCTTTTTTATTTTCCAAGCAGTGTTAATACGTATTTTAAATATTGCATTTACTTTGTTAAAACATAAAACTATTTATGTACATTTGTTTGCAGTCTGAGAACACACACCATCAAGTAATCATCTGTACAGTAATAACATATATCCAAAAAAAAAAATAATAAAAAAAAAATCACAGCCCAGAATTTTTAACATCCACTCCCCCATTTGCTTTGATTTAAAAGCTGCACTAATAGGAGAGAAGCCTCAACATTATAGTAGTTGAAACAGGAAACAAACACCACTCTCTTCTAATAATTGTCTTTAGCTGCTTTGATTGGTTGCAGTTAATATTAATAGTATAACCTTTAAAAATTGTGGGGAAAGGTAATACTTTATCTTCACTCCTCATATTAAGGCTCCAAAGCAAGCTTAATGAGAAACCATTATAAAATCATACTGCTAAATAGTATCTTAACTCACAATTCAGCCTATATAATTATATCAGTATTGCAACTGACAATTACTACTGATATATCAAACTTACCTTTCTTACACTGTGCTGCTCAGGATGTGTGTCACGATTACAGCATTAACTATTATTTGGGCTTATGTAGCAAGACAGATGAGAGTTCTACCCTTACCACAGGAATAAGAACTCAAATTCTGCTTACAAACAGAAATAACACGGTCTCAAAACCCACGGATATGCAGCCATGACGTAAACCCCATACATATCTGGCAGCCTCTGCTCAGGATTTGTCCTGGACTGACACGACGTTAGGGTCACAAGTTAGGCTTTAGAGACTGGCCAAGCTTTTTACGAGGGCAAGACCGGGACATAGGCACATTTCAGCATACCTGGCTCTAAACGCCTTCTCTCTTCGCTAGCACAACGTGACGTTAAACTCATCCAACTAGTAGTGAACAAAAATAATTAGGAACTACGTTTATAAATGGCATTTTAAAGACTATTAACATATAAAACATTATTATCTTTATGAAAATAGACTAATTTCAGCACAAGCTTGCCTTTTTGGAGGAGGAGGACACATACATTTTTTATTTTTTATTCTTTTAAAAGGCAAGTGTTCTCCTGGACAGCTGCCAATAATCTTGTGTAAAATGTCCTTAAAGCAAGACAAACTCCTCTGTACTAAATCTTTTTAATCTTTTCTTTTCATCCTCAGAGAAAAGGTCATTTTCTTCATGGAGTGGACTGGAAGCAAAGTCATAGTCTCTAGAATGACCCTTTACAAAAGTAAACAAGGGGTATTTCTCCTTAGATGAAGATTTCAGCATCTACAATGTAAAACACACACCAGATAAAACATTAATTGGAAATGAAGAAATACAGTAAGTAGTGATGTTTATCTGATGATGACTGCAAAGTAAAAAATGCATTTTTTTGGTTTTATTATCATCAGATTAAAACAGAAGCATTGCATAATCTAAACATCCCCCCTCCTCCCAATAAGCAAACATTTACTTCCCTTTCTTCTTCAGGTAGCTGCTCATTTTATGCCTAACCCTGTATCTTGTTCCATACAGATCACCTCTACATGCTGTTTGTTTCAGTGCAGCTGGAGCTCTTGCAGGAAGATAAAAAAACTCTACAAAATAGTTAATGGCCATAACGCTCTCCTCAAGCACAGGTATGAATTCTGCGGCAACTAGGTATCTCAGGGAGATATTTTTATTGTAGAATCAGCATGTATAATAGTCAATGTTTTTATTGAAAGTTTAAACACATACACCTATGTAAATAAGCCAATCAAGCACATGGCTAAAAACAGATTGATGACAGAAACAGGCTGTGGTAACTAGGGTGCCAAAAATCTACATTTATAAATAAGAAAACAGAGCATGTGGGAAGCGGGTGGTGGGGGGTGATAAATACTAAAACAGATCAGCAAAATAGCTTTAATAGCAGATAAAAGTCTGCCAAATACTGAAAGACATTTCAGCCTTTTGGGCTGTTTTGGACACTTAATTGTTCACTGGTTTTTTGTTGTTTTTTTTAATTTCTTACCTGCTTTGAAAAAACAGCACAGTGATGCAGTGACATGCAGAACTACATTAGCCTAGGGGTATACACTGTGTGGAACTAAAATCACTAAACATAATTTCATGAAGGCAAATAATCTAAGATAGTAAAAAACCACCTAATAGATCTTTAAACAGAAAGAGCTATTTAAAAAAAGACAGGGGCTGAGGGGGATGTTTAAAAAGAAAAAAAAGAAAAATCACACTCACAGTAAAATCCTTGATTTTTACTGTGGTCTGAAATTTTCCACTTTATTCTTGTCTATTTTAATTGCATTTGGCTTTTGTAATGTGAAACCTGAGTAAAGAGCAAGGAGATACAGGAGAGACGCACACAGCAATAAACAAAAGCAAAAGTAGAGTAACAAATGAGCATTAGAAAGAAAAAAGTTTGCAAGACATACAAATGCTTTGTTTTTTGAGAAGACTAGATAACTGGATGCCAACCCTTTCATCTCTAGGGGTTGCATACAAGCTGGCTTAGTAGGAACAGAAATTGATAGCCACATGCAGGCTGTTTGCTGTTCTATGACACAGACGGGTGGACTTAGGCCAGCTCCTAATTGCAAGTTTGCAACAGAAAACTCATCTGAATACTGCATCTCAGGCAATGCATGGTGACCAAACAACCCTTGCACCTTTAAAGATGGTCCCTCCAAATCAGGAAAGAAATACACCTCCACTTCCACTGCCGTTGGACAACTCTCCCTGAAACTACCTTCTCTACAAGTACATGTAACACCTCTCTCTATGTACCAAAGGAGGTGGTGAAATACTAAATACAGAACAGAAACTGGGCAGACAGCCTAAACAAGAGTCGAGTGGAACTTGGTTAAGATTACTGCAATTATTATCAAACTACATCTCACTCAGTGATCACAAATAATTTGAAACTCTAAAGGACTTGCAAGTTCTTTAGATACCACTGTGATGATTTCTACAGAGACATTTATTGATAAACATCAGTATTTTTTAGTGTTTCAGTGTTAGACTGCCACTGTTGTCACCGCAACAATTAATTCTTTGTGCTGAACCACATCCAAGTTCAATGCTCAATCGGTCCAGTTTTTCAGAGAAATTTCCATTTCTGCTAAGAACCTGGGCTACAAATGCAGTTATAGCCCAAGTGGATTATTTATTTGCTGTCACAAGTTTTGATAGGGAAACAATTCACTGCATTAGCAGAGAGGCGAGCCTGGTACCGGTTCAGTAACAATGTAAAGTAGCAGCAGAGGCTGCGGCCAGGAAAAGGCAGAGCCGTCCCAGGTGCTGTGCAAGAGGCCAGAGCTTCTTGCCGACCTCATGGATCTGCCGCATGGTGCTGAGAAGCCAGACAGAAACTGCTGCGCCTGCTCGGTATTTGTGCTGAAAGTGCAAGAGAAAAGTAAGACTACAGCCAGTCAGTAAATCCATCCTTCTCAAGTCTGGATCTGTTTGCAGGTCTCAATCTATCAGCTATTTAATTCCAGGTATTATTAAACTACTTAACAATAGCTGCCTAACTAGCAAGTACAGAAACAAAGGGTAACTTGAATGTGATTTGGATGGAGTTTCACCAGCCACTCCATTTGGGCCTTTCATTTCAGCACCCTGATTTCTCTATCACTAAATATATGGCTCATAAGGTTTATCCTCAAGTTACAAAAGCTAAATCTTTTCTCCCACCTCTTATTGCCCACAAAAGCAGCGAGAACCTGAATTTTTTAGTCTCGCCTACATAGGGCACACAGGGAGGAGTACACTGTGCTTTATAGGTCGAGAGTTACCACACTCAAATTGCAAACAAAGGGCAAAATAACAGAAGAGCAAGAAAAAACAAAGGATGCGAAGGACTGATTGAAAGATCATAGAATGTTTGTCACACTGTATTTCTGTCCAAACTTTCCTCTATTACCAAACTTATGTGCCTGAAATATATTTATATAAAATAATGGCACTAATATTAAAGAACTTCTACCTAAAATACCAGTATGGTAGCTCTAGGACTTAGATCAGCCATGAGTTATTTTCACAACATATGTTCAGAAAAGAAATGTACTTAATCCCAAACTTAAAAGAAAGAAGGAAAAAAAGAGAAAGAGAACTTCCAATGCAACTAGTTTTGTAATTAGATTTTTTTACCATGTTATTACATTCTTTCTCATACATGGTAGAACAGGAAAACATGGAAGAATAGAAACTCCACTATTTAAACTTTCCATATATCTGTTGGTAAGGAACTTCTACTTCTTTGAATCTATTTTCTACCTCCCTACGTAAGAATCGGAGAAACAACTTCAGCATCAATCAATATCTACTAAAGATTATATACAGTATTAAGTTTAAAAATGCTTTTTTTGGCTATAATACTGATACCACTTAACAGGACATTCAAAATGCTGTACAAACATTAATTCTTTATGCTGTTGTGATAGCTACTGTGGTTAGAATATTAATATTGTGACCATCTTCTGCTGCCGCTGCATCCTTTCATAGACTATTTT
Organism: Astur gentilis; assembly: GCF_929443795.1. Taxonomy (NCBI): domain Eukaryota; kingdom Metazoa; phylum Chordata; class Aves; order Accipitriformes; family Accipitridae; genus Astur; species Astur gentilis. Next base: position 3,546,416 of record NC_064887.1, read on the forward strand.
TTAAAATCACAAAACACAGTTATTTGGTACCACAGCTAGTACAATGCATTCATGATGCTGTATTTCATACCGCCACGTGCTGTAAAAATCACGAAAAAAAGTCAATTACATTTGGACCTAAATGTACTTATACCAGTGGTTTTCAAGTGGAAGGACACGACCAGACAGATTTGCTGGGTGATACCTGCTCCGCAGACTTCATTACCAAATCACAAACACGCTGCTCTACACTTAAAAGCCACCAGAAAAAGCGCTTATGCTAACAAGAAATAATACACAATTTTGGCTTGATCAAATACTTCCACGTAAGAGGAAAGAAAAAAAAAAAAAATCCCTCCCGAGGGACTGATTGCCTTTCCAAAATCCCCCCCGGGCTGGGGGCAGCCCCCGCGGCTCGGCAGGCTGGCCGCAGCGCTATTCCCATTTCACGAGTGCCACCTCGTGGGCCCGCCTGCGCCAGCCCGGCCGGCCCCTCTCTCCCAAGGCCGGCCTGGCTCTCCCCAGGTTTCGCCTACTGGTAAAATCGGACGAAAGGAGAAACAAGCGAGATTGCTCGTGACTGTAAAAGCAGCAATAAATACCAGAAAAGAAGGACGTCTGTTGAGAAGGGCGAAGCCGATTCCCTCCCCTCACCCATACGCAGTGCACACACGCACCGTTCTGGCTGAGGAATCGATCTGGTAACTTGGACACCTACCTTCGTTATTTCTTCAGAAGCCTTCTCAAAGTCCTGCACGGTTCTACAGTAAAATCCTATCGTGCAGCTCGGATCCATTTTTTTGAATGACATCTTTTTGGGAGAAGGACAGTGGAATGACTGCAAGTTTTGAGATTAAAAACATGAAATACACAGCTAAGGTTGAGAATGGTACAGACCAAGGCATTTACTTTTTTCCACCAACAGCTTTAACAGACAATCCCCTGTATCACTTAAATTAAAACCCAGCACACACTTTTGAAGTAATTCCTCCCCCCCTCGCCCCCCAAGTAATCCCACTCTTCTCCACATGTATAAAACCTCCTGCTGTTTACGCTGTATTCACCAAACTTGCACACATCACATTAGTTTGAAATCTGTCAAAGGTCTGCCGCTCCAAGCAGTACTTTATGAATATTCCCAAGGCAGAGGAGGTGAATGCTCTTCTGCAAATTGAATTTGTAACAGCTTTTGCACTATCTTACAATTACTGCTTTACTACCACCGCCCATTGCCCCTTTCCCTCCCCCAGCCTCTATAAAAGAGACATAATGGAATAAACCAACCTCATGCATTTTCCTTTAGTAAATTAAATGGGTTAAGAAACCCACAAAAACCACAAAAGCAAAACCACATTACAATAATCCACAAGTAGGAAAAAGCCAAACAACATGCCCTGCTTTATAAATGTTTTTTTCCTAACGTGAAATCTCTTTTCATGACAGATGATGCTCTGACACTGCTGTTAACTATCAGCAGCCATGCTACAAGAAAAAACAAACAAACAGACAAAACCCTTCCCCACACTCCTCATTCAGAGTTTATGAAAGAAAAGGTAAATATATGCCATCTACTCTGATTATTTGTTTATTTACTACAAGAACTGTAGTTTTGGTAATAACGGAAATTATTTTGTTACCATTGACTGTCTCACAAAGGTAGTCCTCTTTATTCTGCTTCGAACATGCAGGACTACCCCGTCATCCTACCTCTATTAAATCACTAGCAATCCTGCTACAGCTGCTCAGTAACAAACACTAACACACCACGTCGGCACCACACTGCAACGGGGATACCTCTGTACTAAAATGCAGATTTCGTTTTTCATGAACTTCCCCCAGGGATCAATATTCTCCAGTGAATTCTGTGCTATTTCCTTTCACATTTACATGTAAGCCGTGCACAGCTCACAGCTCTTCTGGCACAGCGCTGGTCAGCACAGGACCAGGACAGCTTACTAACACAACAGTAACACCAGGCCAGAGCAACGCGGGAGATTTCTTGCCACCACTGCTGTGTTTCCTCTGTAATGGATAACTAACAACTGTTACAATCTCATTTGACTACAGCAACAGCAAGCCCTGACAGCTAACGTCAAGCAGTCTGTATATTACCAACCCATTTTATCTTTTCTTTTTGCCAATCAGAAAAGTCAATCTGCAGAAGACGACAGCACTAGTTACCTAATCTGGGTGTATCTGTCAGTGTAACAGTTTTACATATTGAAGTATATTGTGCTTTACTTGTGATTACAAACCTAAGAGAGGTATTTCTATTAAACATATGCTAAAAAATATAAGCAAAAATGAGAAGCACTATATCTACAAGACAGATTTTAGTCACTGTTTTTTTCTCCTAATTGTGTTCAAATTTTATATGCAGAAATTCTATTTTGAATATTGATTCCCGAGTCATCAAATACATAAATCAAACTCTGCCTTACATACCACATTTCAGCAACAACACTGTAACTACACTTGTACTGTGCTGTTCTGGGCAGTAGTCTTAATGCTACACAAATCACTGTACAACAAAGAGAAGTGGGTAGGCTTTTTTTTTTTTTTTTTCCCCTCTCCTCCAAACAAATGGATTCTGGAAGCCAATACAGAGTGGATTGATTTCCAACTTATTCTGGACAATTTGTCAATTTTGAAAATACTCCCTACAGATAAATCTAACAAGCAACTATCCACACTAAGAAAGCAATTTCTGTTTACTTTTGACATTTCTGGACAAAGATATAATACTATTAAATGCACTAAGCATTAAATTGCAATATATTTTCCGTCTGCAGAAAAGCATTAGGATGCGATCAAGCCAAGCTGGCAGCTCGTGTACCTTCAAAATATATTTTAAAGCCTTATTATTATTTGGAAATTCATATTAATGCCAGTCCGCAGCACAATCTGGAGGATGAGTCATGGGAACAGAAACCAAAAAGATGTGTATTTTTTTGTAGCTTGGCCACTGAGCTATGGTGTGACCTTAAGGAAGTCACTTCAGCTATGCTTCTTTGTGCTCTTCCCATCTTTTGTCTGGCTTACCCAATTAAACTGTAAAATCTTCAGAGAAGGCACTGTGTTTTACTACAGTTATTAGCATAAAGGGGCAAGGATCTTGGCAATAATCTCTGGCTGCTGCCACAATACAAACAGGTAGAGCTGGGACTCACCAACTCTTCCTCCAAGTATCTCAACGAGGTAAATCTAAAAGCATCTCTAAAAATAATGAAAGTTTCTGTCTAGGATATTTTCTGATACATTTTGCTGCTCTGTTCCCTTTTTTTAATTCAGAACCTTCCCATTTTCTAGAGAATCTTATACTTCTGTATTATATGTCACGCTAATTAAAGCATCTTGTTAAGCATAAATACTGAAAAATACGTAGCATTTGCTTTAAGTTGGCCCTAGAATTTGACATGAGCCCTGTGTAAGTCCATTGAAATACATATATATTTTTATATATATATATACACATATATAAAAAAAGTACTTTTCTTAAATACTATTTGATGGTATTTCGATTAAGGTATTGTGATCAACTTCTACATACGTTAACATATCTTTCTTTTCACGATAACAATAGACAGGACCATTGCAGTTCACGTCACTGTTCTCAGTTTGTCAAGTCTTAGCTGCTATACAAAACAGAAGCCATGAAGATATACAACTTCATTACACACCATTTGACTTACATTCTAAGTGTAAACAGTCAATTTAAGATCACCGACTCAATTCCTCAGGTGTGAGTTTAAGAGCGTGTATGACTCACTTTCACTGTTTACAGGACTGTACTGCAAACCTTTAAGAATTCTACATTTAGTAGCTAGTATTTTAGAGGTGGTGCAGATAAATACGTATTCCTCTTCCTTATTTAAATGCAATACGTTGTTTCTGAAGCTGTGTTTCCATGTTTAGGAGTACGTAACTTCACAGAACACAGGGACCTGGGAAACCACTACTAATGACCAACTCTGTTCTAGAGCAGCTGATGCTGTCCTAAGCAGTGGATGCACCCAGAGAGTGTTTCTACACTGAATGAAGAGTTGCTCTGGCGAGGCTGGACGTTGGATACAAGATCAAGAAGGAGAGTTTGTATGGGTGGCACCGAGTACTTTTACGGTGAGTACTCTGGCTATTGAACACTTACTTGTGCAACTGATAATGTTTTCCCATGGTACCTGCAAATTGAGTTCTTTAATAACCTCCTTGAGCTTTATCTATTTTCAATGCAAGTTATTTGGCAAGAGGTTAAAGAAAGGGAAAACTCTATTTTTAAAAAAACCAAGCATGATTTTTAAGGCCTAGGCACAGCCTGAAAAGATGCATTCACTACTTCTAGATGAACCCAGAAAGTCATGGCCTAGAAGGAGGTTGGGGGGAAAGAAAGAACAAAATGCAGCACCTACACTTTCAGACCCGTCAGTTGCTTGGAAACTACTATTCCATAAAAATAGCTTGATTAAAATTAATAATAATAAAACTTGTTAAAAGAAACAGTTCAGAATACTTAAGTAAAATTCATCTAGTCAACCACAAACCTCACTGATAAGCCTCAAAAATTTCCAAAGCTAAGAAAGTGACCTGCAAAGTTGTTAGGACCAACAGTTACATTTAAAATTATAATCACTTACTCCAGTATAGAAATATTATGAATTCCTGGCTAAAGAAGCAGCAGGTAAACCTACAGGAACTCTGGTTCCAAACTGACAACAGCCTCCTACTATTGAATACTACAGTAACTCTCTCCATGATTGCAACTTGAATTTAAAATAAAGTAAAATAAAATAAAATTAACAAAAAAGACAAACTAACAAAACCAAATCCAAATAACTCAGGTTTAAGATCTCCAAATATTGCTTATTTTCTTTGATAGAAAATTACTTAAATGAAGTGATCATCTATTTTTGAGGTTTTCTGATCATTAGAAAGAAACAGATGAAGATTAATGAAGTAAAAATTAAAACCCCATATTGAGTTTTTAACCTCTGGTCATTTTTGTTGATTATAGGCCTATAAAGAAGGCAGAACTTTGATAAATAACATGTAACTGTAAAACCATAAAGATGCAGCTAGCTAGAACATCTCTAAATAATTAGTGTTTGATTCATATGGGAAGAAAACAGTGCCAGGTCTATATCCATACTACCTCAAGAGGGAAATCCTTTATGCTGACATCTACAAAAGATTGGCAGTAATGAGGATCCATGTAAATCAAACTGTCATCTACAAGGACAAAACAGAAGACAAGTAATTCAAAAAACACCTTATTATTACACTGCTTACAATCCAATTTCTATGCAGAACAGCTGAAAAAAAAGCCAGCAAGTAACTGCTTGCCAGGCTGATATTCATTGACTGAAGCATAGGTTTTTGCAGGACAGATTAACTTTTGCATAATCAAATATGCTTGTATAAGCAGAATTTTTATAAAGTGATGAGACTGTCATTTAATTTTTGGTGATAAAATTACTTTTACAAACACACAATTATATTCTGGAGTTTGCATATGAAAAATGTATTGTGCTACTTCATTCTGACAGGAAGAATATATTGCTTGTCATTTAAGCACCAACTAACACCACTTAAACTAGTAAAAAGTAAATACGTAAATAAGAACTGCCAGATAGTAACAGCAAACGCTCCTGAAGTTTGGTGAAACAGATAAATTATGCCTTGTTTATGCAACAATGGAAATTAAATGTACATTTTACAGAATCCAATTACTACACTGGGTGAATGACAAATGACTGGACTTTGGTAGATATGATGAATTAATAAGGTACTCATTTTGCTATTTTAATCATCCTATTTCCCACTGGTTCGATATTAACTTCCTAACTCTTAAAGAAAAATATTGAAGAGACATAACATATTAAAACACTAACCTTGAAATCCAGCAAAGTAATATGACTGCTTGGGTTTGCCACCAATAATACCAACACAATACTCAAGGCTTAAAATTCCCTACAACAAGAACATTAAATAATTAGGACAGCGTTAAACAGAATAAGTATTAAACTGAATGTAAATATTTGCTCTCTTTACTGTTTCTAGGCAAACAGTTTGGGGTTTTTTTTTCTCTCTCTTTTTTTTTTTTTTTAAAAAAAGACTGTCTTCATGACTTTCTGGGGCTTGTCTCAATTTTTAGAGGCTTACAACTGACCAAAGTAAAAACATACCAGCACATATTCCAGAGAAATTCCCCCCTTTTCATGAGATGCCCATACATTCAGAGAATTGGCAGTATTGGCAGTATCATTTTCGGGGAGAAGACAAAACATAATGTCATTCAAGATGAGCACAGGTTGCTTAGTCAAAAGGTATCAATGTATTCAGATGTACAGAGTTCATATACATTTACATTCTGTGGCCCCGGGGGCTCTCTTCTTTTTGCATTCAAATATAGAAGTCTGTCTAGAGTATGAACTTTCACATCATAGGGAGAAATGCCAGTTGAAGCAAGAGTAATTACAAGATACAGCTCTAAAAACAGCAGCCCAAAACACGGGAGGAGAGACAGACACACAGCAGACAAGCCCCATAAATCTTACTGGAGGTTGACTGTGAGGGTAGAGGAATCAGAGCCATTAGTATGTAGCAACTTTGAGAAAGAGACATTGCAAATATGCCTAATAGGATCTAAAGAGGGATGTGGGGTAAAATACAGTGATCATTTCAGTCTGGAGGTGTAAAGAAAGAAACATACTCCTCCACTCACAGCCAAGCTAGAAGCCACTAGAGGACAGGAATTGGGTTATCAGCTGTGGGCTACCGTCACACCAGTGCTACCAGTTTATTTCTGTTTATTCAGGTTGAAAAGAGTTGGGTTCTGTAATCCACCTGTCTGTGCTAGCACACAAACCTAGCAGACATATCATTACGTAATAAAATGTTGATTTTATGGACATACCTTCTAGTGCTGGGGAGAAGGATTTACCTGTATACATGCAATTTTGCCAAGGTAAGAACATTGCAGTAGTTTAACTGACTGAAATTCCTTGTATCACCCACAAGCTGTGGATGCAGTCACAGACAACAGACACCAAAGAAATCACCCTTATCATTTCTCTATTAAAAGAAGTACCTAGCAAAGGAATGAAAGAAGGCACGGAGGACTTTCTTCCCTCTCTCTTCAACATATTTCTACTCTTCTCGCTTTCATGAGGTTCTGTTTCTCAACAGGGCTCATTAGGATTTTTGTGAATATTCAGTCTTGGCTTAACACAGTTGTCCATTAGTTATCCCACCAACTCCAGTGGGAGCTGAATTTTGCCAACATTGAGCACTTCGGAAAGCTGAGCCCAACTGTTCTAAAGCAATTGAAGCCCAAGACCATTAAATACTCTGAAAACTGAACAGCGTTTAAATGTCCATAAATCACAGTGGCTTTCTTGTCACACTACATGAGTGTTGGGTCCAAACACTTGGACACTGGCCCAAACTGGGACAGAAATCCAGAAGACTATCAGTTGAGCTAAAGTGAAATCTCCATTAGCTGGCAGTCATATCTATATCCTCTCCTCTAAAAGATCAACCGTTAAAAGTAAAACCATTACATTATCATTGTCTAAGTAGGGAAAATTTCTCTCAACAAAATGATTGATATTTCATGTACTAATAAGACCAAAGCTTCTCAAGATAAAATTTTCACTGCTTAGACAATGATAAAGTAATGTAAGATAACAAAAACTACTGTACTCCTCACCTGAGATGCCAAGAAAGTCAACTTCAGCATGGTTTATATGGGTTAAGAGAAAGTGCTGCTTATTTAAAATATGAGTGAGAAGGCTTTTTTAGAAAATACTCCTCAATGGCTGAGCATTACAGAACATTTAGGCAGATGGGAGGCAAAGGCTGAAACAGCTAAGGAGGACACATCCTCTGCCAGTGAAACAGAAAGGGAGCAAAGCTACTTAGAGTAATGAATAACTGTTTAATCTATGGGAATTTTCTTGTAAAAGTGAATTATAAAAAATTTATCAATTTTCATCCATAAATATAAAATCCTTTGTAAAAATTACCTCTTGTACTACATTCTAAAATCTGCATTTTTAACTTAAATCCAGACCCCAAGAAATTTAGTCGCTTCTTGTGAACAGTCAAGATAGAGATTGGATTGACTAATATATGCAATTGAAAGCCCTCTTATCACAGTCTCCATTATAAAAGGCTGCAAAAGGCAGCACCAGGCTTGGTAAATGAGCACCAGAAATCACCCCAGTAAAGGCAGTTGTACAAGGGAAGCTTAGATAACATGACTGTGCTATGAAACCCAGTGCCACGCAAACATATTTTACTCTGGCAAGAATGTTTTTGAGAGCTAAATTGAGAAAACCTCTGCAGGGTAAAACTAGCCATAGATATCTGTCAATAATAAAAGCCAGTATTAAAGAAATGGAGTCACTTTTCTTTCGCTGAGAAAGCCTTATGAAAGTTGCAGAAGCGACTGTTTGTTAGCTTACAAACGAAGCCATGTGTGTTTTCCTGGACCTGATTCAAAGGCTTTTTTGCAGTTAACATTGAAAGTAGAGTAAGGTTGCTGTAGATCATGTCTGAGACCACAGGCTTATCTTAACTGTGTCAGAATTAATCAGAAAAGAACTAAAACTTTTCCAAAACCACCACCAACAAAAGGAATCAGGAAAGAAAAACAATTTAATAGTTCATCTCTTAAATAAAAGGGCTTCACCACTCTGTCTCCCCACACCATTAAAAACCAAACATGTTCCCTAAAATTTTACAAAGACGACACAGTCACAAAAACAAAAAATGATGCAGCAGACTCAGATTTTGTACACGCTACTAAATTGTGGTATTTTAAAAATTTAAACAAGAATTTAAAGACAGATAAACAGCAGCATGGAAAACAATAAAGCAGCAGGGCTAAGAGAACAATCTCTTCCCTAAGAGAAGTATTCTTGTGCTCAAGAGGTAGGATTACAGTACTTCTTCACGTGTTAGCACCATATGCAGAACCTCTGCTGAAAAAAAAGAGGACAGCATAGACCTTCCTCCCCTCTGCTTTCTCCTTGACTTTCTCTTTTTTCCAGTTTGTTTTTATTTGTGGTAACTGCTTGCTACTCCTGCATCACCGACCTTAGAAACATTCATCCTAATGTCCAGATAGTGAAAAAACACTTGTAGTAGTGACTAAAGATATAAAAAAATTCTGTCCCCTCTCTTAAGGGGAAGAAAAAGACAAAAGAAAATGGGAAGAACAGACAAGCAACAACTTTAAACCATCTGACATTTAAGAAAAATAAGAAACAGAACAAGGAATTTAGTATATTTGTATTTTAAAATGCTGACTGATACTTAATATAGCACAACTCTAATAGCATATGTAACTAAATTACCATTTGTAATTTGAGACACTGCATTAATGTCTTTTCAGGTAGCTACTTTAGGAGTAGGACAGTTATCACTGCTTTACCAAGGGACATCATGTGCTCTGCAATTATGTATGATCTTGTAATAGGGAAATTTAAAATCTGTAAAGTCAAACTTTACAACCTTCAACTGTAAAATCACCACCACACATTTAATAGGTAGAAGATTACCATCATGAAGTCGCTTTTCATATCACCTAGTGCTACTATTTGAAAAATGATTGAACTCTCATTTCATACCTTTACAAACTCTAAGTAGTCCATGTTTGTTCTCTCTCCACCGAGTCTCACAGGAACTAATATAATTACAGCTTTTGTGTCTGCTTTTCCAGAATCCGTAAGAGAACACTGTCTGTCAATAACATCTGAACTGTAGACTGAAAGGAGACACATGAAAATATTCATATTTAAAATATAACTTCTAGCTTTTACAAAGACACACCTACAACATGTCATCACTTAGTCTGACAAACTAAAACTGCAGTCCTTCAAAATCTTACTGTCCTCCTGAAATATAACTCCTGAGTGACTCTGATGAAAAACAGTGTTACACCTCCTCATTTTCAGCAATATTTTGTAGAAAGGTAATGTGGTGCTGCTGAGATAAGATACATTGTCAGGAAAATGCAGAAGGGGTAGGTTAGGAGAAAACCAGTAAGTATTTATTCACTTGATATAAACTTCCTCTAAAATGACTAATTTAAAACTTGAAAGCCTGCAACTAACAGAAACATCTACATGTTAAAGGAAAAAAGACAATAATTCATTCTAATAAATACTGACGTTCACGGTCTAAACTTAGCGCAACACAGTCATTGAAAATGAGTGAAAAAACTTAATGTAGTAATATTGCTTATTCCCTCCAAACTAAGTGAGATGTGAAAATCATCACCAGAACAAAGAAGTTAAAAATTAGTAGAATCTTAAGTTTTCACTGTCATTGTAAGTCAGGTGAAATTGGTTTGTAGTGTATGATTAAACAGTATCTCTTTAAAACCAGTTTGATTGATTACACAGGGATGTCAGTCTCGTCTGTCCTATCCCAAGATCGGTTATGACATAACTAAAATTTCTGGCAGCTAAACATGGCTACTGAAGTAATACATTGTGCTTAGATTTGAAAGACTATAGTCATTAGTGTAAAGTTTCACTGCACATTTAGTTTATCTTGTCATCATTTTCTGCTCCTGAAGATCCAGAGCTCTAAGCTCCTCTGCCATTATTGATTATTTAAAATGCCACGTTGGAGCAGAAGAAAGGCTACCACTGACTCAGGTTCACTACCCTCCTCACATCTTTGAGCTCCAAGCAAAAATGACTTCTTACTAGTCTGTAAGACTGGTGCAATGTTTTTTTCCACTAGAAAAACAGGTGAAGGAGCATCCTGTGATGCAAAAGACAAATAAAAAGTAACTAACAAATCTAACTGAACTGAAGTATTTTTCAGTTGTTTGGTTGTTTTGGGGGGGTTATTTTTAGTAAGATGGGAAGTTCTTACCAGCTTATTGCTAAAACAACATTGAAGAGAGTACACAACAGATTATTAACTAATTTAAAACCAAAATAAAAAGTTACAACAGGCAGATTGTAAGAAAAAGTTATCTCACTGGATTTAGAATTCCACTATCTTCCACTGTAAGATACCAAACAAGTTGTTTGTTCTCTTTGAGAATCAGACATCACATCTGCGTATATCAAGAACCCCTTTGTCTACATAATCTCAATTTTGTGGATCCATTTTTGAGGGTTTTGTGGGTTTTTTTACTTTAGAACTCTATTGTTAAGTGCTTACTGAAAGGCATAAAAAGCATCTAAAATGTTTGCAAAAAATCTACGTAATCACAACATTTACCTGTACAATCCTGAGCAACATAGACTGTTACTCCTTGTAGCTCAGGGTCTCTTGCTTCTTCAACAGCTTTTCTAAGTACAAACACAAAACTATTTAACTCATCTCTGATTTTAAATAAATTAACAGTAAGTAAACATAAATTATTTGATTTTTAGAAAGAGGTTGGTTTTAATTGTTTGTTGGGGTTTTGTTTTGTTTTGTTTTAATTTAAGACACCTTCCATGCCTGATAAATACAGATGGGGGTAGTTGGGGTTTTTTTGTTTGTTTGTTTTTAAACACTGGATACCAAGATCCAGTGTATATGGCAACATGTTTTTCCCAAGCAAAGATGACAATGTCTGGGTATTTAGAAAAAACAATGAAAACCACTAAAAAAAACCCAAAGAAACACATTTATGTACAATGATATTTGTATTCACTACCTAATTTCTTTATGTTTATAACAATTTTCTGTCATATATATATATTAGGATAATAAAGGCTAAATTTGCTGACAAAAGTACCAGTATTTTCAACTTGATAGATCTCTTTAGTTGACCTCAGTTCATATAACTAGCCACAAATTAGCACCTCATGTCTATGGAAATAAAGGCTAGCACATAAAAAGCTGTAAGGTTTCACCAAAACTTTCAGAAAGATAATTGCAGTATTAGGCTCTCCTCAAAAGAGTAATGGACCTAAAAACTTAGAAGAAAATATATGTCAATAGTCTGAAGCATGATCGTCAATCAAGGACAACATTTGTAAAGAAATTACACTGTTCAAAATAGAAGATTAGCCTTTGACTTCAATACACACTTGCATTAAATGGTCACTATCCCTTTATTTCACAATATATTTTGAGGAATCATTTAATACAGTCGTTCTCAAGTTATGAGAGCGCTATACATTGTTAGTACTGCTGTAAGAGAGAAAGGACATCTAGGAAAGGAAGCCTTTGCAGTGTTGGAAATCACCAGTGGGTTTGTGTTGAATGTAATTCTGGACCAAATCCCCTCCCCGTTCCCATTAGGTAAACAGGCTACTGCAATTTAAAGCAAGCAAAAAAGAATTCTGACAGTTTCTATCATCAGCAAAAAAATAGAAGAAAACACATAAATAATGCTAATCTCTCACATCACTGTATGCATTTGCACATATGCACACATATACACCCGATTATTTCAGTACAGGTTCACTTAAGATTAATACACTTTCATACTAAATATGAAATTCTTCTATTTGCATATACATATATATAAACGTATGAACTTTGGCTTCTGCTGCTTAAATGACTTATTAGTGATTCAGTTTATAGGTAAAAGAACATAAGCATATAAGGCTATAAAAAAAACCCAAAACAACAACAAAAATTGGTAGTATTCAAAGAAATGGCATATAAAGGCACATAGTATGGAGGAATTTGACTTTCGACTTTTTTTTTTTAAACCACACTGAATGTCACAGACCCTTTACTTTTACTGTGATATAATTATAATATTAATAGTCCCATACATTTACAGTTTCACAAGAATTTGATGTGTGCAAAGAAATGCTGAAAACATCAATTTTAGCTCTGACATTTCATTACACTATCAGTACATTACAGCCCCCAGGTTACAGTATAAAAAAAAAAAAAATCTATAATGTTATGCATGTTCCAAGGTTGAAAGAGTGGTTAGTTTTTAGAACATTTCATTAAATGCAGCTCTACTTAAAAGCCTAGGTTTGGGAGAGATACTTGGGACTTCTACTGCCCAAAGTACAGGAAAACAAGAACGTCGGTTATTTCCTGAAATGAGATTGAACAAAAGCTCAGAGTTCAGTTCCTGCACCTACTGCTATTTCCCTTCTTGCCTCTGAAAAATCTCTAGAATTGCTACTAATATGGACATTTTACAAAGCCAATAATGAACAGTTAGATGCTCAATTAAGCTGAAGTAATCTCGTGACACTTTGAAATGCTTCTCCTGTAATGTGTAAGGCACAGTAGCAACGAAGAATAAAGGTATTTTTACCTTAAAATGTGTGCAACAACTGCAGGCCCATACCAATCTCCAGCAATTTTTCCAGACTTCTTTCCATGTTCTATTAGCTGATGTAAGCCAAAAGCTGCCAGCGGAGAGTCGCCAAACCAAGAAATTATTTTTCTGTGATAAACTTCATTTCTCATTTCATTGTCATCACAGTTTCTCTTTAATGTTCCCCGATGATGATTTGACAGGATCTTGGGTTCTCTTTCTGCTGTAAGTGATGCTTCGAATGATGCTGTCAGCTTTTTGACTGTATGGGCTGTCCACGATTCAGAATCGGAATTGTCAATGTCCAATGCCTCTGGCCAGACCCAGGCTGCAGCAAGAAATTTTAAGATGCACATTAGGCTTAATATTAACTTTTTGGTATAATTAGCAAAGCACATCCCTTTCTCCCTCATGTTCCTTAACCCAATAATAGGTACTTTACATACTGAGATGCAAATGTCAGTGTTAAAATGTAAACAAAGAATTTGAGTGGAGTATGATTTGCATTTATTTTCTGCAGAATGATAGGCAAAATGAAATACTACTAACAGTACCTTTGTTAACAATTTATGCTATCTGGGACAGAGGTCAGACTCCATGATCCCAGTCCGTTAAATATACAAGATATACCTGATTACAAGGCACAGGTTAGAACCATCTTACATATTAAAAATATGAAAGTTAGCTATTCAGTACCATCTGAAAAGTTTTATCCCTGTCAAATTAGAAGTTTCAAAAGCTGTTTTTAATTCTTCTGGTTTGTCAGTTATTAAAAAAAATAGGCAAACCGGAGGAATTATTCATGTAAAAACAAACACTTCTTCCTGGCAAAATGTCAAAGCAGATCAGCAGAAAAATAGACAAGATTTCTTTATTCACTACATTTGTAAATTCTTTACCTAGATTACAAGACAAACTTGATTAAATATTATTCAGCACAGTATCTACAGTCTGCATTTCTAGCTAAAGGTTTCTCTAACAATGCATCCTACACACAGTGTTCCTCTTACAGCATAATGGTGGTTCAGCACATCTAGAGAACAGTAATGCTTCCCTTGTCAGCTGACTGAAAGCCTCTCCCACAAGTTAAAACAACTCCTCGCAACACAGAGCATGTGAGGAAACCTCCGGAACACAGTGAACACACTGTTAGATCAGAACATATCCTGAAGGTCTACAAGGAACATCCCAGAAGGCAAGGGGAAGGCTGCCACGTGCAAGCAAGGAACAAACCCTACAGATGAGGTGCTTTTGCTCAGTGAGCCAGATTTGAGTAAGCTCCTGGAGGTTCAGGAAGGTGCCGTTACAGCAGCGAGAGGAACCTTTGCTGACAGAGAACAAGAACTGCAGCCCTCCTCATAATTCCTACTGAAGCATCCCTGTAAAAGTCTTTGAGAAACAAAGAGGAACCACAGAGGCAACTGTATTTTAATTCTAAAAATCTAACTTCGGGCTCCAGTAACGTCATGCGTATTGCTGGTAATGGCCATAATCCATGTCACCCATTCTTTCTATATATAGTGTGACAACCACCCCACATCAATGCCTCTTACCACAAGTGGCACCCCCTCTGTGAAACCTCGTGTTAATTTTTCATTGCAGACCCAGGCAGATGTATGCGTAAGCTCACTGTAACAACATCACAGGCCTTGCTGCTCCTCTACTGTGAGCTTCAAATTTAAGCCAGTGTCTTAAGCACAGGCATTTCAAAGTAAAACTCTAACAGTACCTTAATATTTCAAATAAAAACTCATTTACAACATCATTCAGCAATATCTGGAACATTCCACATAGCAGTGGAAGTGTAAGTGTTCCAGCTAGTAACTGCAGTCAAGTTTTGCTTTGTAACAGAAACAATACCATTAAACTATAATGAAAATATCTCTGGGAAAAGAGTAAACAGCGATGAAAAACTTCATGTAAACACTTAAATATGTTTCAAAAGCTACCCAGACCTCATAAAAAGCTTTTCAAAAGATAATTCACCAGCTGTCAGAAGACTAGGTGATGAGAAAAGTAGTCCAGAAAGACCATACATATTCCATTTTGCTATGCATTTGGATTGCCACAGAAACACTAGCACTCTGGAATCACCAAATCACTTTCCAAATTAGGATGCATGGGGGACAGTGCAAGGAATTCTTTGTAACCATGGATTTTAAAGATACAAACCTGGGGCTTTTTTGTTTGGGGTTACTTCAGAATGAGCCATTATGCATTCCTACTCACAGGTAGTCTCCTGATCAGATTTTTAGGGTTTTTTTAAATGTATGTATAACAAAAGTTATATTTAAGGGATTTGTGTTCTCAGCAGAAGTATTTTCATACATTTTGGTATTTGCAGTCAGTTGAAAGGGATAATGAATGTTTTATGACTTAAATATCTACAGCAAAAGGAACATTCAGTAAGCCAATCTGACAGTTCGGTCATGATACTGCCAAGAAAGACGACTTTGTGATGCAGCTGGTTTGGGACTATGTTCACAGCTTACATCATATTTGCACAGTAAGTACAAAGTATTATCAAAACAGGCTTTCAGAACTATCTTCTACTAAAGTATCCCTGAGATCCAACAAACGGCTGAGTAAAGAATACACTGTATTCTCTCCAACTAACATGCCCGGGTGGCTTCAGGCCCATGTCTTGGTTCCTTTTGACAACAAGCAGTGGTGACAGAGGACATGACCGACTGTTTGAAAGGGGCAATGCTGTAGATTATGAAAGCGACTGAGAAGAGGATGGAAAGAAAAGGTGGTTAACTATGAGAACCAAAAATACCTCTATGCAGGACGTGGCTTAGTTTGGGGAGGACATGCATGCTTAGGCTTTGCAAATAAAGTGTTCTAAGTCTCCCAAAGCAACTTCTTTCAAACAGCTGTGACTGAAAGAATATTTTGAGAGACACAATGCTAAGAAAAAAAAAAAGGAAGTTTCTCTGTAAGTACATGGCGGGGGGGTGGGGGGAAATGAAATAGTGAAAATTTCAACACAAAGAATGATGTATTGAAGTTAGATTAGAATCCTTCTATTAACTCAATATATTAATACTAGAAGAAATTGAATAATGTACAACTTTAAAACTGATAAAAGAACATCACTTTTGCCATAGCCCACAGCTATGGGCTGTGGAACTCATTTCCACATCTTGAGTTCAAGAAACGAGCAAGTTTCAAGAGAATTGGACACTTACATGGATAATAACAATACCCGGGTACGGGTCCACAAATTTTTGTGGTATTTTACTTCACAGTTAGCTTCTGTGGAGTTGCCAGTATCTTCCTTTGACACACTTTGGTATTCCCTTTTTGAGAAATGGAAGCGTAGGACAGCTAGATCACTGCTCTGATGCAATGTAACAATTCCAATATCAGTGAGGAGTCCAGAATCAAAACCAGCTTGCACTTTAGATTTGGGCTACATAAAGACCATCACACTCTCCACAGAATGCCCATGGTTATCATGCTGAATATAGAGATCTTCTCTTGTAACTTACCTCTACCAAGAAAATGAAGCATAAGACCTTGAGCCAGCAGCATTTGACCAGTTCTCAGCGTGCAACCCCAACCACAGTCTGTGGTTAACGCGGACCCCTTTATCTGAGGAAACTCCTCTCTGTAAGTCAGCCATATTCTAGAAATAAAATCTTTACGAAACTCCTCGACATTTCCTGAAATCTCTGCATTGATTTTATCAAAATTGGACCCATCTGTAGAGAGTTCACCAGATTCTGTAAGGCAAAACACAGTTTAAGTTATAACTTGGTATGGCACTTCTGTTACTAGAAGGAGAGTAAAACCCATACAACTATTCTATTAGAAAAACAGGGCAAACTTGCAAAAAGTAACAATCTCTTCAAATACAAGAAAGAAAAATTGGAAGGCAAACATGATAGAAATGGGCCAGCTGGGGGGGGGGGGGGGGGGGGGGGGAAGGCAATGCAGCCAACATTATTGTGCCAATGGAATCGTTGACTTGCAAGTAAGCAACTGTTTAATTCATCTAAATGTAAACGGTCAAATGGAGATTCTTAGAAAACTGCGTACTGGAAAATGGTAACGAAGGTGTTGGTGTAGTGACTTTTTGTACGGGTATTGTCACTATTTCAATCAGTTTTTAGAAAGAAAATCTCAAATTGAAAGGTAAATGAAGTGCAAATTACAGCACTAATATTTACAGAAAGAACAAGACTTAAGTGTAAAATCTCAATAAAGCCAGTTAGGATGGGTTAAATTAGTGGTGGTGGTAGACATCTAAATGAGTATTTTCTAAGCTTTTCATATTTACATTTTGAATTTGGTAATTGTTAACAACAGCCTTTCTATAAGATTAAAAATGTATCCACAATGCTTCTGCCAAATAAGATTGGAATAAGTTAAGTGCTGTGTACATACCATCAGTTTTGAAGTGGTAACATTTTCCCAGCAGAAAGACTGGAGAGTTTCTACTGAAGTAAGTTTTTGTTTTCAACACCCAACCTAGAATAGACACAAAACAAATACAAATTTGTGACTGAAGTATTCCAAAAAGGAATTGCTAATAGCATCTGGTTAAGCCAAAGGTAACCCTTGAAAGGGGAATAGCGAGAATGTACTGAAATTGGGTTTTGCTTTCATAAATAACAAAAAGTCTAATAGTTCTACAAAACACAGATTAGAGTTCTGGTTTAAAAGTAACAATGTTACCTATATATGAATGTTTGAATGTTAATACAACGGTACTACTGTGCAGAAATTGTTAGGATACAGAAATGCTAAAGCTGAACTTAAGTTGCTTTGTCTTTATTGTGAATTCATTACTGCATAGTTTGACTCTGTGAAGTTTCCAACTCCTATAATAACATAAAATAAGCTTCATGTATGACCAGTGAAAACGCATGAAGAGTACTGCTTTTCCCATAGGATTAATTAAACATACTTCATTACAAAATTAAATTGCAGATTTTGGAGACAAAAAAAGGTAGTATAATATGCTGTACAAATTCAAAGGGCCAGAATTCAGTTTTTAGGTTTTGACAATGTCCCCAGACAGTAGCTTTTTCACTTCAGTCTAAACCCTATGGTCTTTTATATCCTAAATCCATAGAGTTTCTTGCACTTCTCCTATCACATATAGGGTGTAATGACTACTATTCCCCTTCAGCCATGTGGTAGCCTTAAAGAAGTAGAAGAAAAGTATCCTTTCATCTTGCCAGACATCTCCAAGGCTCAGTTATAAGAATTAACAAAACTTATCAGAAACCTGGTGGTAAATCTAAGCAACCTCAGTCCTAGAGGGAAAGTAGAAAAATTAAGGTTAAGGACAGGTAAGTAAAGGGCACTCTTGAAAATCTGGTTGCTTATAAACAAATTACTGATGTTAAACTGTGGAAGAGTATATTACTCAAGTGTGTGAAGTAGATTCTCCAGTGGACTTCGTGTTTCACACACCATCCTATTTTTTTCAGAAAAGTACATACAAAAATAAAAAATCTTTGTGCAGATGATTCCATATTATCCCTGCTTAAAAGTCCATGCAAATCTAGTGTCATTTACATAATGTATTTGCTGTTTTCAAAATAAGTAATTTAAAAGGAAATTATGCAAACATGTTTGAAAAATGAAAAGCTAAAGCAGTTTTTTTTACTCGGGCTGTTTATGATATCAAAGGAAAAATGGTTTTAAGGGCCATGTTGCATTTTTTATTACTAATATTAGTTAAGTTGCTGAATTATGATCCCATTCATGTCAACAAGAAACATTCCATTCATTTCAGTGGAGACAAGATCTTACCATACACTGTTTCACTTACTGTATTTCATGTTGTGCCATGCAGACATAAACTTTGATTTTATCTTTTCTACTTCATCTGTCCCTGTGGCCTCCATTTTCAAATTCTAGAGAAAAAGCCATCGCTGTCTTGTAAGACATTCAATTTTGCTACTGTAAAAACAAAAATATAAACATATCTGTGGGCACTGAGAACAGAGGGTATAGTATCAACACCATCCCACTTAGGTACTTAAGCCTAACATGACCAGAAAGAGTAATAAACTTGCAGAATCCTCCACTACCAGGGACTGAGAAGCAATCACATGTTCCATGAATAAGTAATAAAATAATTTAATTCCAAATATACACCAATAAAATTATTACAGAAAGCTAAATAAAATATAATGTTCTCCAACAGCTCTCTATTGCACAACAAACTGATCTAGAGCATATAACCTGTGCTGGCTTATGAGTACACTCATTCTAATTGGCAGCGAAATGAAGAGCTATGATGCATTTCACTAAATAGAATAGATGCTATTCTTTTCTGCTGAATAGAAGCAGCACATTTTTTCCCCCACCATCATGGGTTCTGAGCACCAATAAACAAATCTTGTTTTTTTAAAAACAGCATTAATTGCAGATTTCTAATAAAAAATTTTCTAAGCCAAAGTTTACAGGCACTGGAGGGATTGAAAGAAAGCACAAGATGTGTTGCTGTACGTGTGCAAGGCAGAAAATGCGTAGTACTGAAAACGTGTGACATAATTTTGTACAGAATTAGTTTGCTAGAGAGGCAACATCAAAAGATGATTAGAATACTGTCATAAAATCTATGTTTACTTTACATCTCTTCTAATTATCACTTGCAGTGCAAAAAAGGCTCTCTTCTGATTTGATCGTGGTGTCTACAGTAGTCCAGCTGTATTACAAGAATGAGTGGTAAAATGGCAGTAAAAACCACTACAGTGCAGACTAATTTTGTAAAAACCGCTTATAAATTTTCCAAGGGGAGGTGAGAAGGAAGGCGTTTTTACTGACTCTGAACTGCATGGCAAGATGGCCTTCACCTTTAGAGCAACCTAAACTGGTAATAACACAGAAAGAATATATACTACCTTTATCCCTGTTTCTAAGAAAAATGGGACCAAACTCCCTTTGTAGTCCACTCGAACCATTTCTAACAGGAAGTTTGCTAGTAATTAATAGAGCTCCCTTCACTGCATGTATTCTGTCAATGGTTCACTTTAAAATAGTTGATACAGGAGATTTTCTTGATGATATTTGGTAGCCCAAACCCTTGCATAGATAGCTGAAAAATTAAGAGGTCCTGCTTCAACAGGAGCTCTTCTGGGACATCAACCGTTGATCAATGGTGGTACATCCCTGCAACCTTCACCAAATTTTTAGCAAAGTTCTGGTAACATCAGATGATGACATGAACAAAAGTGAACCACCTCATTTAATAAACTTGGACCATGAGCGTACACCATCACTGATGCTACACCTAACCTCCTTACTTTAAAAGTAGACTCTAGAACTGTATTTACCGTTCCATGTGTTATTTTCCATTGAATTGGGATCAAAAGCAGGGCAAAGACTAAACCGCATCACTTCTCTCCACTGGGAGCGTATTTTAAGTAAAACCTAACCATTGACAGTGTAATTGAAGAGAGCGTGAAGATGTCGGGGTTCTGATGTCTTCAGAGCCTGAGGGCACTCACACAGATGCACTGTTTCTGGGATCTGTAGGCAGGGCAAGGAAAACAGCGGTCTACTGCCAAAGCCACCCCTAGCATGTTCTTCTGCTATTCCATTGTATTATTTCATAAAAGTCTGTCAACAACTTTTTGATGGAACAAGAGGCAATGCAAGCTCACAAACATGGGTAAAGACTGACATTTTTTTGCTAGTGAAAATAACAAATGGCTACAACCCTACTATGATTAGCCTACTATGATTAAGCTGGGGTTTTGTAGGGGAAGGAAGAGAAAGACAATTTAAGGTTGGGTTTTAATTTCCTGCCTTTTTTCCCTACTCTTCTTTAGGAAAAAAAAAAGAAAAAAAAGGAAAGACTGACTGTATCACTGACTCTAGCTAGCAAAGCTGGTAAGATGAACTTCTTCATGAGGTGTGTTTGGTCCAGTCTGTCCTCACACGATCAATCAGCGACAGTCATTTATGCAGAGGCCACTGACTGCCTTAAAAGCCAATACCTATAAAAGCTCCCTCTGGCTAAAATTAGAAATGAAACAAACTCTACTGTTCTGAAGGGGCCTGAAGGAAAAATTATTGAAATGAGGAAGAAGCTCATTTTCCTTTAAAAGAGAATGGTCATCGCAGCCCATTTTTCTTTCATCCAGTTACATTTCTTCCCTAGCATTATGCTAAAGATGTGAAAAGGACTTCCAAGAAGAATGGTAACACAAAACAGGCACATTTATTCCACTGGAAAAATGCAGGCTCTTCCCATCAATGTAAGAAGGCATCAGTAATAGTTCCATTCAAATTAATGGAACAGCATCAGGAGAAGGTCACAGGGAATACAGATTCAAGCCCAACGGGCACAATGCAACCCCCATTACAGAATCTAAAGCTAATGGTTTTATACTGAAGTTGTCTCATTTAAGAAGTTCTCCAGAACGTACATGACCAGGATGATGTTACTTCCCAGAGCGGCAGGACACACCTCAATAAAAAATGAAGTCCTGTCCCCTCAGAGCCCCCGTTACCCACTCTCTGAGGGGGGGTGATTGCAGCGAGGTGGCTGTTTGTTAACAGTGATGGAAAAAAAACCTCCCTAACAACAGAATTTGTTTGTTTTCATTAACAACAGAAAGGCAACCTAACCTCCCGATGCAAGCGCAGCGAAAGGGATGAATGAAATCTAAATGTGACTATCTTTATTAATTAATTTACGAATGAAAACCCACTTCGCTTTTTTTTCTACCTGGAAAGAAACCGAGCTAGCAGCGATGACCATCAGCAAAACCGACACAGAAGTCCCTGACAGAGAATAACGCCAACAGATCATTTTTAGGGAGTCACCCCTTTCCAGCTCTGAACGCAGATTAAGACAGTTAGAAATAATACTTTGTAAAGGGAAGGTAAGGAAAAACAGCTTTGCTTGTTTTTTTTTTTTTAATCCCGTAGCAAAAGCCCGAACACTTTACCCATCCGGGATTTAAAGCCGAGCAAGAGCTGTTGGCAGAGCAGCCGGCTCCCCACAGCCGGGGGAGGCAGGTTCTTTGTATCCTCACAATGACTCCTGCGGGCTTTGTCAGCAGACGGCCCGGGAAGCGGAGGGGGGGCGGGGGGGGGGAGATCCCGAACCGCCTCCGGGCGGGAAGCGAAAGCGGCCCCGGTTATTCCCGACCCCGCCACCGAGCCCTCGGCCGCAGCGCGGTCACCACAGCCGCCCGCCCCCACCACCCCGGGAACGGGGAGAGCCCCGGACCGGCTCCTGACCCCACAAGGAGGCACAGGAACGGGCTGGCCGGCGGCGCAGCCCCCGGGCCCGGGACGCCGCCCGCGGGGACGGCCCGGCAGCGGCCGCCTCTTCACCGCCAGCACGGAGGCGTTTCATCCCGCCCGTTACGCCGCGGGCCAGCGCTCCCGGACAGCGCTTCCTCCCCCCCGCCCGCCCCGCGTCCCTCCGCCGGCCGCGACCGCCGCCGGCCGCTCACCCCCTCACGGAGCCGCCACCGGTGCGGGGCGGCGGGCGGTGAACGCTTCGCCGCTCGCGCCGTCGCCGCGGCCCTCCGCGGCCGCCGTAAAAGGGGGCGGAGGAGCCGCCGGCGGGAAGAACCGCTGCGAGCCCGCCGCGCAGGAGCCGGAAGGCGGACGGGGCCGCCGCTTACCCCGCCCGGGTGAGCTCCGTGGCGCGGCCGGCCGGCCGGCGAGCGGCCTCCCGGGGGCTCGTAAGCCGTGAGGGAAACGCGCGGAACTACCGCTCCCGGCGGTCGCTGCTGCGGGAGCGGGCCCGGCCCGGCGGCGGGGCCGCGCGGGGCACGCTGGGAGTTGTAGTCCGGCGGGAGGTGCCGCCGCCGGAGGAGGGAGGCCGGGAGGAGGAGGAGCGGGGACGGGGACGGGGACGGGGACGGGCTGCGGCTGGAGACGAGCCCCCGGAAAGGCGGGAGGCCGGAGGCTTTGCCCGGGAAGTCCAGCCCCGCCGTCAGGCCCCGGCCCCGGCCTCGGCCTCGGCCTGGCCGCAGCGCTCTGGCCCCTCACGGAGTCTCCAGCTGACGTTTCAAGGTGTTTTCCTCCCTTTTTTTAAAAATTTTGTGTCTTTTGACTCCACTACGGCAAAATGGTGCCCAGATCTCCAAGTTCTCCGGAGGCCGGTAGTACTTAGATCTCCAGCCTACACACATACGTGTTTGTTCACGCACCAACAGTGTTTTACAGTTCAACCTGCTGCTTTATTTCTTTTCTAAAAGTACATCGTCCCCTCTCACTCTCCTAGGTTAGATGTACTGAGGGGGCTTTGGGGGGGGTTTTGGTCTTTTTTGTAAAGTAGGTTCTTCATTAATCTGTTTGCCTTAAGCTGCTTAAAAATAATCATTGTCTGCATCAGGAGCTGAGCGTTTTCAAAAAAAACCCCACCAAACCTCACATCCCTCCTAAATCCTGCGGTTTTGAATTTCTTGAATGTCTGGAACTGGCATTTGTACTCAACATCCTAGAGAAGGATGACATCCCTGCATTCTCCGCGTGCTCAACAGCACAAGTTTGGGTTCATGAAGAAAGTTAGGTGTTTTTTTCCATTTTGTGATTTTACTGCCTTCTGCTGGTCAAAAATGATCAGCCTGAGTTTAATTTTTTTATAATCAGCACATGATTATAGCACATGACCTAAAATTAAGCTTCAGTACAGATAGCAGCAATAGATGTTTCATGTATTTCATGTTGGGTTTTGTTACGTAATCTCATGGCTACAATATATTTCACGTAGTAGGGTCGATTGGTAAAGAGGATCTTAGGTATTGAAGTGCAAAGCAGGCAATATCTTGTTTCAAAGGTCTAGCTCTTGGCTTGATGGGGGGATGTAGGAGATCACCTTTCTAATCCTTCCCCTGCCTTTCAGCCCACTGCTTGCTAACGGCACTTTGTTTCGGTGTTCCTATAAATTACTGAGCACCATCCTCATCTCTTTTAGGAATCCTTCAGACTCTAGCAGCAAGCATCTCTCTATAGCAGAGTTACAGTAATAACACT
Source organism: Astur gentilis (assembly GCF_929443795.1). NCBI lineage: Eukaryota > Metazoa > Chordata > Aves > Accipitriformes > Accipitridae > Astur > Astur gentilis. The sequence goes on from NC_064887.1 coordinate 3,570,603, forward strand.
AACATGATAAAATTTGAAAAATCCTGAAGAATGGTCACATATAGTTACTGTTCCCTTTCAAAACTGGAAAGGAGGGGTAGTACACAGAAAGTGGCATGCACACCATCTATGTCTTTATATTCCAATAAAAGATGAAGATTTAAAAATAAAAACCATGTTGCTGTTTGTACTAAACTCATGAAGGACTGTGGCCCCACAATAGCGGGTAATCTGTCAGTGCGGAAGGAAGCGGGCCTCCTGCCTTCAGAATTCTATGATCTGTTTTAGGAATAATAGTTCTTTAAAATTTCATCTTTGCTTTTATTCTCAAAGACAAAGATGAATGTGCTTGTCTGTTTGTGTATGGTCTCGAATATTGAGAGCTGAGTACTTAACGTGGCTTGGATTTGGCTAAATGTTGAACAAAGAATTATTCTGTTGATCAAATGAAATGGCTATTCCCTTGCCTGAAATTAGTTGCATGCACCTTCCTGCTCCGAAATTTAATAACCATGCCTTGATTTGATAGGCCACACAATATGCCATCTGGATATACATTGTAAATCCCTCAGGTAATCAGGTTATGAGAATGAAGATATTTATTTTCTGCTTTTTGCATCAGTCAGATCATGCAAAACAAAGCTTTGATTGCAAAATAATTACTCAGGCAACCATAAATAACTATCTGTAAAGTGAGAGTTTTCTTCACATTCACTAATTCCTATTTCTGTAGGAAAGATTTTCAGAGGGAGTGGGAGAGAACATATTGCATTCAACAAACTTCTAAGAAATGTCACAGAGTTTACACTTTCAACATTTTAATGGCATAAAGGCTACGCAAACCATCTTTGAGCTCTATTTGTGCTAAATTAATATGGTACTAGTAAGGAAATATCTAAATCTGTGTTCATGGAAAATATAATTTGTCTTTGGTTTTTTTAATAGGTAAACCAAGCGGGTAACAGCAAGTGGCAATGCCAAGAAGACTAAAAATTAGAGAGGATACTCTCTGCTTTATGGATCTTGGAGATATCTCCGTTACACAATGTTATACAACATTTACCCACCAAATACTGCAGAATGGTAAGAGAATAGAATCATAGAATCATAGAATTGTTTAGGTTGGAAAAGACCTTTAAGATCATCGAGTCCAACTGTCAACCCGACACCACCATGCCCACTAAATCGTGTCCTGAAACACTGAACTGCTGGGCAGTCAGGGGAATGAAGCTTCTAGTCCTGTATCTGCCACTAGCCTACTGGATTGCCTCTGGGAAGTCATCTAAGCATTCATCAATAATCTGCAATATATTTAGAAGAGCCTATTAAACATTTGGCTGACAGTATGTGCTTTCCAAAACACCCGTTTGTCTGTTGTCTAAACAGAGCAGATCTGGGGTTAAGGAGCTATAGGGAAGGGAATTTTTCCTCATTTATTTTTGCTTTCATTTCCTAGGGAAGTAAGCCATCTCTGATCTGTTTCCCTCTGGAAAGTTTTGAAACTGCTCAGCAATTTAATTAAGTCTGCAGACCCTCAGAGATACTAAATACCTCCAGTTTTTGTTGGAAATAGCTGCTCAGGTAAAGAGAAACCCTGGAATAGGATAAAGGGAGAACAATGGAATCCTGGCTGTGTTAATTCTGCTGCTCACAGAACTGCTTGTTAAAATAGGTTACAACAAGGTTGCTCCCACCCATTTAAGAACAGAAAACCTCAGATGTGCTTGTGGAAGGGTTGCTTGCGCTTAGCAACACTACTGGAAATAGAATGGTTAGATAAATGATACGGAACTTTATAAATATGAGAACCATTATTGATGAAAACCTAAAAGCTGTGACAACTATTTTGTCTCTGAAGCAAACCCGTTCCTCCAGAACATCATGGGTTTCGCAAAGAAGTGGGGATCTTCAAGGTTAATAGTCAATGCATGCATGCTGTAAAGCAACAAAGTAGCATGTATGCTTGAGGGATCCTTTCAGGGAACAAAGGATTCTCCCAGGTTGCTTCTTGAGATGTTCCCACCTGCATGCACAGACTCTGACTACGCCGTCTGCTGAGGGTGGCCCTGAGGTCCTTCTCCAGACTAGACTCACCTGTCTACCCAAGTGTGAATCTGCTCACGTGTGCCTGGTATGTCAATCTCCCTGTGGAAGCAACTGCGGCAGTAATTTGTGCACCATCCTTTCAAGCAGTAATGCAGGATGAAAGAGACAGACTGAGCATACCCCTCACTAGATTGCTGTTGAGGTGTTTGTCTCTGCTGATTTAGCCAGCATGCTTCTGCTCGTACCACTCACTCCATCCAAAACCAGATTTTCTTACTCTATCCCAGGATTAGGCTAGGGATGAGGAGGCTCCAGAAGGATACCCCTAAGAATCTGTGCCAAGGCTACCCTTAATTTAAGATCTTAGTTAAATATCTGGAAGAGAAGATAAAGAGCACATTAGTGGCATTTACAGAGTATTAAGCTGGGAGAGATTGAAAGCTGTATTCAGGGTAGAAACATAAACTACCTGAAAATGATAAACATAAGCAGAAATTAATGGAAGCTCAGTTGGACTGTGAGTCCTTATCTGAGGTGATTTAAGTTCCTTGAACCCATCTATTAAAATGAAGAAATCTGAAAGTAATAATGCCAGGAGTCAAAGAATAAAGGCAAAAATGAAGCAGACATCAAATGCTGCTGTATGAAGAAGGCTGCAGAAAGGCTAGTGCAGTTGAGGATTCGAATTTTCATTTCACCCTCAAAAGGAACTTTTCCTGCTGTAGAAGTATGAGTCTGGCCACCATTCCTGCCGCCTTGTCTGCTGGTCTCCCCAGCTGTACCACCTAAAATAGTGGAGGTAAGTCCAAGAGAAAGGGAGGAACCAGACACCACTGCTGCTTTCCCCATTTTCAAATAGCACCGGTGCCTGGAACTGCCGTGCTTGTGCCTGGGAGAGGAAGCATGATCCTCCTGTGGGTCAGGCTCACGGGGTGGGAGATTCTGCTCTAGGCAGAATGTTTTACACACAGCTGTTTTCTTCATGCGGTAGTTGATACCATTTGGTTTGGTATCCAGAACTACAAAGTATCAGCTGTGAGGATCCCCTGTGATCTTCTGATGTCTGGGGCGAAGAATGCCATTCCCTGTAAAAGTTGTCTTTGAAACGCTGTACTCAAGGCACCTTGGCTCTGCTTCCAGCTCTGCTGTCATTAGCTTGTGCTATGCCTGGCCTGAGCCATCTATAAAAGAAATAACATGGTTGTGAGGGAAGTAGTGAAGGCTGCAGGCACTCAGAGAGTCCTCACTCCTTCACTCTCCTAGTTTCTCACTCGCCCAGCAGAAACTGGGCGCTGGGCAAACGAGGCTGCTCCTTCTTGCTCTGAGAACACCAGCATCTTCAGTCTTGCCTTACATGTCTTGAGAAGATGATTATGCTTGTACAGTTTACATTACCCACGTGTAGTTCCTTATCTTTGAAGGAATTATTTGCAGAGAGGGGCAGAGAGGATTTGGCCCTTAATTAATTCAGTTCGTTTCACTTAGCTGCCAGTAGATGGCTCTCTGAATTTGCAGTCCCTTATTTACTACATTGTTTGTTGAATTACGTTGGACACATTTTCACTGGAAACTGTTTTCAGTGTGTTGGCTTTGAGGAAGTTTACGTAAGAAGAACAAGGAAGCAGTGGACTGGGTAAATAGACTGCTAACAAACAAGACACAGGATCTGTTTGCTTTTTGCAAAATGTTTTACGGCTACAATCCAAAAGATTTTTTCTTGTTCAGGACCTAATCTTATAATTATCAGGCTCTACGAGTTACATCTGTGTTTGCAGGTTGCATTTACCAAACTTGATTATAACCGAGTAAAATTCATTCTCAATAAAAAAAAGCATTTTAGTCGGGTGTTTTAAAGGATGCTTGTGTTTTATGGACAGGTACCCTAGTGAATTGGTTGAAATGCTTCGTTGTTTGCACCCCATCAGTGCGAGAGGTGTTGTTTCACAGATACATGTGTGTTAACAGAGCACTCTGTCTAGGCCATGAACTTCAGATAGGTGCTTAGCCCAAATACAGCTCCCAGATGTAGACTCAGCTGTTCATTCCTCACCTTTTTGTTACATGGTTTATCAGAGTAGACGAAAAGGTGGCTTTCAACATGATAGTCCGTGTTTTGACAAATTGCTGGGCTTTTCCCCCAGCCCCCAAATTAGCAAGGTAACTAGAAGGGAAATGCAGCAGCTACAGTGGAGACCCATCACCTTTCACAGTGTCCTTCAACTCCCAGTGTAGTATATGCTCAGTCTTTGTCCTGCTGGAGTACTAATGGATCCATGACAAGTGAGGATCAGTCCCCAGCTTCTCAGAGACCACTTACCCGGAGCAGCAGATGCTTATTGATGATGGCTGCGTAAATCAGCTAACTCCTTTTTGGAGGTAGTGATGTCTTTCAAAGGCTGATGCATTCTACCATTGGAATCTGGTGTAGAACAAGCTAGGTTCCTTATTTGCTTTCTAAAACATGATGAAGCATTACAATGTGTTAAGGCAGAGTAACTATTCAGTATCCTCATAATGCTGATAAAGTTCCAGGTTTTAAATTGGTTAGTAGAAATAGGTAGCCTCTATCAAACAATAATTTAAATTAAGGTGGGCTGTATGGAGGTATTAATTGCAGAGTACACAGTCCCTCTGCTGAAGTTAGTCTTGATTTCTCTTCACCCTCATTCTGAGATACCAGTCACCCTTGACGACAATACATAGGCACAAACAACTTTAGGAAAAATAAGCAGCCTAACACTCCAAATATATCATCAACTGCATACAATTTCACCCTAATTTAAAAGAAAACAGTTCCATTTTCTACTGCAGATAAAATTTACCACAAAACGGTTGTTTTTAATCAGAGGAAGCTGCTAGTTCCTAAAGAGATGCCTGATTTTTTTTTACCTGGTTTTTTTTTGCAGACTGAAATTCCATGTAACAGGTCTCTGTCCAATTGGTCACATTCTCCTCTTTGCAAAGCATGAGTTTGTTTCTTCAGAGAAAACGTTTCCTTCAATTAATTCACTTTTAAGACGAGAAAACAAGAGGCAGAAAGGTTATGTGACTCGCAGTGCCTGTCAGTGGCAGCACTCACCTTAGTACTCGAAATAACACAGTGACGCCACAACATCAATCATACTGACTTGCCAGCGATATGGAGGCAGGATTTGTTGATACCATGAATTTTAGTGTTTGGCATTATTGGATTTATAATGGTAAAAGGCTGCAATTTTTTTTCTTCATATTTCTTCATTTTTTCCTTGACTTCTTTTGGGTAATGCTCCACGCACTGCAAAATTTTGAGTCAAGGTACAGAAGCTCTTGGTTCACTTTACAAGGTCATGTGTACATTTCTACCAACCTCAGTGATCTCTTACTATTTAAAGTCATTGGCATTGAATTTGTAGACTTTTGCTGGGCTGTTACTGCCTGAATAGTAATGAGGAATCTTTGTTATTTTTCTGAAATGCAGTTGTTGATGTTGATTCTTAAATGAATTGAGGCATTTTGTTCACATTTAGACCAACTATATGGAGAAGACGTATTTATCTGCAAAGCAATACCCTCCCATTGAAAGCACATAATATATACTGTATTTGATAGAGATTTATTTTATATCCATTTTGTATATTTGAATTGAAAATACATATATTTTGTGCTTTTATACATTGATGTTCCACATTAGATAGGGTGGTTAGGGTTTTTTTTTCATCTCTGTTGATACTTCTGTACATTTATATGCTTCAACAAGATGAATAACAAGTCATTCATAAAGAGGTGGGCTCCTGTCCCCTGCTCCATTTTAGCTTTGTCGCCTACTGCAGGGATGATCTGCAATTAGTGCAAAGGCCCTTCACTGACAAGGAGAGACTATTGCGTTAATTTAAAGCTTGATTGCTCCCAGTCACTGTCCTACTCTTCCAGCGAGACTGTGGCCTCTCTGGCAAGGGTGGCAGAGCAGGATGTGTCCCCCCACCTCAGCTAGCAGTTTCAAGCTCTGGTATCCACACAGAGAATTCCCTTCCTCGCAGTTTCAGATGTCAGAGCACATCTGGCAAGCGGAGCTGAGGTGCAGGCACGTCTCATCCGACTGCCCTTCCCGTCGGTCGCCTCCAGCACAGAGGTGGGTGGACGGCTGGAATCAAGTCTGCCAGAGCTCATCTGGCCAAGCTCTAAGCTGCAGAAAAAGTCGGTGAAGAGCAGGGCACTGACAGATGAGCAAAGGTGACATCAGAACTCAGCAACTAGTTACCTCAAGCCCTTGTGCTACAGACTTTGGAGATGTGGGAAGCAGCTGACATATGGCTCAGACGCCTGTGCAGGGTGAGGCAGGCACTATGCTGTGGTGGGTGGCTCTTTCAAGCTAAGCCGTTCCTGCTCATCAGACGGAGACCTAAAGTCGCCCGTGTCATTACTGCATTTTGAAGTGTACCCTTGGTACTGAGACAACTTTACGCGTCCCACAACTTAATCTAGTTCTTCTGTCTGTGGTGGTAACTGACAGGAAGGAAAAATGAAACCTAAAATCCAAGAGGTCTCTTGATCGACCTTGGATAGCTCTGTATGTCAGGGCTTCTGGGGCTGAACTGCTCTTTGCACTTTCTGGCGGAGATAAGAATTTCCCTTGTCATAAACATGGGATTCGCAGTTTTGGTGTGAAAGAGCTAGGCAGTGACGTTTTCCCGTAAGGCAGGACTAAATTAGCCTTCCCGCATCTCAGACTGATGCCATTTTGGAAAGGAAATTCCATACGGGATGGGGAATGGGAGAGAGGAAACATTTCTGGTGGTCCCTCATGCTCGGGTCTGTTCTTGTAAGTGCGCACACTGTGTACAAGAATTTATTCTTAGAATCGTAGAAAGGTTTGGGTTGGAAGGGACCTTTTAAACATCATCTAGTTCCAACCCCTCTGCCAGGGACAGCGACATCCATCACTAGACCAGGTCTCTCAAAGGCCCATCCAACCCGACCTTGAACACTTCCAGGGATGGGGCATCCACAACTTACGTGGATGTATGAAGGTAAATAGCTCATTGGCTTAACCCGTCCACTCTGTGTGATGGACTTACCCTGTGTGCAGTTCTACACGCAGGCAGTAATTCAAGAGCAAAAGTCTTTGTCCCGGCAGACGTTTGTGGGATATTTTCTCCCCATCCCCCCCTGGAGAAGAGCAGCCCTTTCTCAGCGGCATACAATAGGTCTTTGCTTTGCAGTATCTCCATCTGTACGCACGTGCGTGCGTGCATCTGTGTAACGCATGACAGCACATTTCTGTAGCGGGCCATAATCGTATCCACATGGGATTCGCTTTAGGTATGCACAGAGTCTGATTGACTCCAGTGCGATTACTCACATATGTACATATTTGCAGATTTCGGGGCCTGCCATTCCCCGAGTAAACACATACAAACAGAAAAGCAGAGAAATTACATGCAGCTGGAAATCAGTGGCTTCTGCTAGTGGAAAAATTGGTATACTCAGATTGCAGTCGCAATGTGCTAGAAACATTCACACAATGCAAACAGATGGAATCGGATGAATTAGCACTCGCTACTTTTGGACACTTCCTGGATTTCTATTAATAGTTCTCTGGTTTAGATTAACGCACAGCATATGTCGTGTAACACTGACTTTGAATTATCTGCTAGGATGTGTCCTAGGCTCAATCTTTTTTTTGAAGTCCCAAAATAGTTGTTAACTCCCTGCCCCCTACCTCCTCTTGGATGAGCATTTACACGTCTATGGAGGGACTGGTAGTAATGACCTGTTTGGCTGGAACGATGGTCGTTTACGCTACCCCTTCCATCTTGTAGATCCCCAATGGTCGGTTACGCTATCCCTTCCATCTTGTAGATCCCCAATGGTCGCTTACGCTATCCCTTCCATCTTGTAGATCCCCGTTAGGGACACTTTTTAGCCTTTCTGAAGGAAAAGTTGGCCCCGTCCAGGGTTACGATCGACCGAGACCCCCGTCTCGTCCCCGCGGGCACGCAGGGCGACCGGGAGCGCGGTCATCAGCGGCGTCCCTCGGTGCCACGCCGGCCGGGGGTACGGGTGGCCGAGGGACCCGGCCACGCCACGCCGAAGCGTGACAGCCTGGAGCCGTGGCACAGCCCCAGCCCGGGGCTTCCAAGGCTCAGCACACTCCAGACCCCCGGCCGCGGTTGCGAGCCGAGGCCTCCGCTGCCCACGGCCTCCAGCCGGGCTCTGCGGGTCTCGCTCCACAGAACGCTGGCTGGTGGCGAGCCGGGCCAAGAACCATTTTCCCTGCCCGCTCGCGGGTCTTCCATTATGGCCAGCAATAACCCCCAACACCCCCCCCCCCCCCCCCCTTTTTTTATTAAACGGGGATAAAGCAGCACCGCGGAGCGAGCCGAACAACCGACGGCGCTCTCCCCCCGCACCGCGCCGGGGACGGGACGCGCTCGGCGAAGCCCCCCCCCCCCCCCCAAGCCCTACGGGGGGGGGGACACACGGAGGCCGGATCGGTGCCGGTGCGGGTCCCGGGACCGAGGGACGGGGCAGGGGAACGGCGACGGTCGCTCCGGCCGCCCGCCCGCCGCGCCGTATGTCTGCGAGGAGCGGCCCCCTCGCACGGCGAAGGGGGAGGAGGAGGCGGGCGAGCGAGCGCCGAGGGCGGGAGCTGGGCCGGCCGCGCCGAGCGAGTGCGCGCCTCCGCGGAGCATTACGGCGGCCGTTCCCGGCTCCTCGCGGCTCCGCCAGCCCTGAGGAGCGGCCGCGCGGAGCCCCGGCAGCGCGGCCATGGCCGAGCGCCGCGCCTTCGCCCAGAAGATCAGCAGGTAGCGGCCGGCCGACGAGCGGCAGCGGGACGGGGCTACGGCCGCACGGTCGCCGCCGTGGCTAAGGGGCGGGCTGCCGGGCCGGGCCGGGTCGGGCCCGGCCGGCGGGGAGCTCCTGGTGGGGGGGAACGGACGGGGACGACGACCGGTGCCGCGCCCCTGGGGAAGGCGGGGGGGGGGGGGGGGGGCGGCGAACGGGCCCGGCGCGGCCCGCGGGCGCCCGCCGCCCTCCCGGCCTTCGGGCTGCCGCTGACAGGGCGCCCGCGGGGCGGCGGCGGGCCGAGCCGGAGCCGGGACCGGGGCCGGGGCCGGGCCGTTGCGCCGGGGCCTGCCGTGAGCAAGCCCCCGGCCGGGCCGCCGGGCAGGGTCCGCCCAGGCCGGCGCCGCGGTTCTGCCGTTCCCCCCCCGCGTCTGCAACAAAGGGGTGGGGGATGCGGCCGTGTGTGTGTGTGTGTGTGTGTGTGCGGTGTCCGCTTCGCGCCGTGCCGCTTCCCGGGGGAAGGGGTGGGGGGAGGAGGGGGAAAAAAAAAAAAAAAAAAAAAAAGGAGGAAAAGAGCTGTTTAATTCAGCTCCCCGTGAACAAAGGCCGGCCGGGCGCATTGTGCAGTCCCTTCTCGCCGCACAATGGGCGGCCCGGCGCTGCCGGCAGCGCGGCGAAGCGTTTTCCTGCCGGTGCGGGGGTACCGGAGCCCCCGAGCCCCGGAGCCCCTTGTCCCCGGCCCGGGCTGCCCGCGGCGGGCCCGGCTGCTGGGCTCCGAGTTCGCTTTCCCTCCCCTCTAGAGCCTGCGGCGGCCAGAGCCCGGTCCGGGGCGTTGCAGCCCGTACCTGGGAGCGCCAGACCTGCCCGCTCGCTTCCTCGCTGCCTGCAAAATGGAGAAAATAGTTCCCTTCCTTTTGTGTGCCATAAGCAGCTGCTTAATGTTAGCACAGCCCCTCGGACGCGCAGAGGTGTTTGAGGCTCGCAGTGTTAAACATCCTTGTATTTTACAAAGTTTTGCTTTGTTTTTCTTTAAAAGAGGAATATTTATAGGAAATTGCCGGCTAACACCAGGTTTCTGCAGATCTATGTTCCAAGTTAGGGACGTGGTTTCGGGTGGGAACCACAGTTTTTCTGTTTGCAGGTCTGACCAGATAGCCTTTGGTGACCCCGGTACCTCTCCTCACTGTGACTAGCAGCAGAGTGAAAGTGGGAACCATCAGTTTCGCTGGTGCTATTCAGGAGGCTGTGGACAGTAGTGAAAGGAGTATCGTTTCCGTGCCATTGAATGAAAAGACTGTAGGTACAAATAGTTGCAGTTACAGAAGCTGTGATGGAGAAGGGTCATGGACAAAGAAAAAGGAGGTCAGAGGAAAAGGCTAGGTGGGAGGTAGAGGAGTGGCATCAATCCCACCCCACTCAGGATCTGAACACGGGTGAAAACATTGCTCCTCTCTCCTGGTTCTCTGCAACCTTTGATGTGCACCAGCCAGGGGTTAATGTGACAGATCAAGGTCTCGGGAACAGAGAGAGATGGATTTGCTGCCAGACCATTTTTCCTGGTTCTCGATTGTAGTCATAGAAATAGTCACATGAGAGACAAGTACTAGAAGGGAGAGCGTAAGAGTTCTGCAGCCCTGCCAGGAAGTTAAATAAAATGGCCCTGGGGTGACCACTGCGGGTGCTGACAATGTTTCTGCCTGCGTCAGGCGCTAGCTCGGTGGACTAAGTTCATCAGGCAGTAGCGTGGATGCGCCACCTTTGCGTAGCTTTTGATCTAATCCGCTCCATGTGTTTTCAAACCAACCAAACAGCAGCAGCGCGTGTGTGCAGGCAGAGGTGGTCTTTTCGCCACGTCGGATTCATTTGTGGAGTTTACTGTTGATGCAGGCTGTGCCTGCAGAAGGACCCAGGTGGTCTGCAATGAGGTCAGCTCCTCCCGGAGCAGGGCTGTTGCATCTCCAACCCTTTCTTTTACGCTTGTTTCTAAGACTGCTGTATTTCTCTCTGGGATTTCCCATATTGTAGTGTTGTCTTCTGAGAAATCTCAAGTTCCTGGTTTGTGGGCTGCACATCGAGTGCATGAGAAGGCAAAAACTTGTGGGCAGAAGAGATGTTGACCCAGAGGTGCCCAGACAGCTGTAGCCCTTCCCGTGCTGACACAGAATATGCTGCTGTGAATGCTACTATTTCAGAGGAGAGATTCAAGCAAGCAGCATACGGAAGTCCCAAGAGGTGTGTTGGTGGCTGCTGGAAGCCCTCCCCTGTTCCATTGTTTAAAGAAGAATAGATCCATCACATTTTCACACTCTGCCCTCCGGTTTGGCTTACTCATCGAGGTAGACGTAGCATTTGTCTTATTCACAGGAAGTAGCCATGCCGCTCTTGGTTTGCCTGATAGCATGTAATTCAAATGGGTTTTAATTCAGATCCACGAAGGCAAATTACTTTAAGACCTACCTACCAAACAGATGCAAGCTTCCAAGCTGGTTCTTATAGTAGCGGTAGAAAAAGAAACCTGAGATTTGCTGTTCTGTTTCTTAGAAAGACCACAGATGTGGTCTTCACAGCCCTGATTTACTGCCTGTGCTTTCTTCAACCAGTGTGGTGCACCTCAAGGGTATATATGGAGCTCCAGTGTCATGCGGTGTCTGTTTATCACTACTGGAATCTTTAAATATTGGGGATAGCAGCTGTCGGTGGTTGCTACAGCAGTTTCAAAATACCTTTTTAAGACTGTCTGTTACAAGGTATCTTTCTGACGAGGTCCTGCTGCATTTTTGTTGGTTGGCTTTAAACTAGAACAGATTTTTAGCCTGAACTTTGGCCGTCACATGTACTTACTAATTCTTCTTGACTCCATCAGAAGAAACTCCTGAGTTAAACTTGCTATAGTGGGTTAATAATACCTGAAATCTTGCCCGAAACTGTTAATTTTTAATTGGAAATAATTGGTAATAGTTTTTTATTAAACTCTATTGGAACATGTCCTTCTGCAGCATCATAATACTTCAGTAGCTGCATGTATGGTATTGTTTCCATCTCAGTGTAGGAACAGATGCACTTCTATTTAGTACCCCTGTTCAGCTCATATGGTGTTTGAGGGACCAGAGCAGAGTTAGTGGAAGGCAGGATCCACACACCAGCAGAGATAAAGTTCACTCATTAAGACGTCTCAATAAAAACCAGTCAATACTGTGTACCAGCTAAGCTGCCTGTTCACTCTCAGCAGGGCTGGGTGTTCAGTACTGACCAAGCCGAGTGCCGTGTCTGGTCCCTCTGGGGTTGTGCTGCACTGTCCCCACCGAGCACTCACCCCTTCATCTGTGTGCTTCAGATTCCCAGCTGCATTATCCCAGTATATTTTCTGGGTATGGGGCTGCTTGGCAGAGAAATGGGACGTGGAAGCCCCACCGTCAGCAAAAAGGTCAGTTCTGAGTTCCTGAATGTCCCAGTAATTGAAGCATGTTGTATCCCCACACTCCAGTTTTTCCAGGGGCAGGCAGAGGAAAAGGTGTGCAGGCTTTTTAGAGTTCAAATACAGAAAAAAGAAAAAAATCACCCTTTAAACATCCTGCAACATACACAGTTCAGGCAAACTCGCGTACCCTTTCACGTGAGCCCCTGGCTCGGTGCCGTGTTATTGCTCTTGGACCATCCTGAGATCCAGTTACCTAGGGAATCCAGAACTGCTGCTTTGGTCAGACCATCACTCTTTTGAAGGTGTCTTTCCTTGGAAAGGGTTTTGCTCTTCCTTTACTGCTTCCACAGTTAAAGAAGATCCATCTGACTTGCAGTAACATACCCGCCTTACCCTCTGTTTTGCTATTGCATTTCAGGCTCACACAAAGCCCGGAGTGTGATTTTTGCCACTGCTCTTTATTCTCTTGCTGAGAATTTTCAGTTTTCCTGTCCCCAGCTCTCGATGGAGTGTGGAGACAATTGTTTCCACCCTCATGGGTCCAGCTGCTTCTGAGGTGCTTCTGTGTGAACGGAACTTCATGGTGCCATGAGGCACTGCTGTCTGGGGCTGCGGGGGTCTTCAGCAGAGCCCTGGCTGAAAGGAGGTGACCCTGCTCGCAGACATCCAGTGATTTGAAGATTCCCCATCATCCAGGGCTCTTACATTGTATAGAGGTAGATTTCTGGAGTAATCACAGCTTGTTGTCTTTATGGTTTTGAATTGAGGGGAAAACACTTCTGTTCACTACATTCAGAGCTAGCATCTTATTTCTGCTGAAGCTCCCTTTACATTGATGGGGTGCTGTAAAAGGTGACTTGGGAAGACTAAATTTACATTTGTGTTCATTTAGAGCCCTTTTACGTTGCCTGAACGATGTGTCAGGGAGACTGATGGCTGCCTTTGCCCTGCCTCAGGGTAAACAGGGATGGTGTGAAACCTGCACCCACTGAAACCGATAGCAAAGCTGTCACTGGCTTCCACGAGCACCGAATCAGGCCAGAAATGTAGTGGTCGCAGCAGGATATTCATCACAGTTTATTCTCTTCCCACATCCAGATGCCATTTGCGTTGTCAAAACACTGTCATGGATAATTGAAAGTATTTTTAACAGAAACTTCAGAGCAGCTTTTTCCCGTTCTCCAAAAGTCACATTGTCTGCCCCTGTTCAGCCGTTGTGGATGTCTCCTGTGGGAGTCTGCAGCGCTCTGGGAAGCCTAAGAAAATCTCTGAGCACTTAAAGCAAGCAAGAAGGCAGGGAGGATGGTTCATCTCTAGGGCTCCGCTACAAAGCTGCTTCTTTGTACAGGGCTTCCTTGTTTGGTTGGGGTTTTTTAACATGAGCTGTGACTTTGATCTCTCCTGAAGAATCCAGTCCTGTGGTGATTTTCACAGTAAGGTATCTTGGGAGCTCATTCCTTTCGCTGCAGCCTAGGGGTGACGCTTTCAGCCTTAATAATCAAATGTTATCAGAAGAGCACCACAGGCAGCATTGTATGGTGTTTTCTGTTTTAATCAATGGTAAGGAAAAAGGGAACATGTTGTTGCTCATCTCGTGTGTTAAGAACCCACACTTACCCTCAGCAGTCAGGATCAGGCTGGGTATTTCCTCAGCTTCGGGTTGTAAATCAAAGCTGTTTCACTCAAAGGGGAAGGAGTTCACTCCGAAGGAAACAGGACCTCGGGTTTAGGAAGAAGGCTGCATCCAGGGCACGGCTGAACCGGCAGGGTAGCTCAAGGCCAGAGCTCTCCCTCCAGCAGGTTCCCTCCTCCACTACGACGCATACCTGGTGATGCATACCTCGTGACTCACACCGTGGTTCAAGCCTGGATGGAGCAGGCCCGGAGGCAGGAGAGCCCAGGAGGAGCACGTAGGGACAGAGGGGCAGGTCATCTCCACTGCACCAGCAAGACGGACACAACCAGCCAGTGCCATTTGGCTTTTGGGGATTCAGACCCAAGCGTAGTGAGTCCAGTAGGATAGATGCCTCCAGCCATGTGCAGAGTTGTATGCAAGCGAGCCAGCTGAACAAAGGGGGATGCTTTCATTTTAAAAAGTAAACTATGTAAATACAGTTTTCTCTGCTGCTGAGAGAGAACAAGCAGCTTTGCTATGGATTGGCGCAGATGCCTCGCTGTACCAGGCTGTCTTTCTCAAGAGGCAAAGGCTCGCTGAATGTAGAGTAACTGCACGTGACACATAAGATGAAGAACAGGCAGGAGTAACAGCTTTGTAATTAGTGGGATTGGGAGAAATGTTTAATTTGCATTGCTCTTTCAGAATGGGGAGGGCTATGGAAAAGAGACACTTCCTCAAATCACTGGAGCAGATGATCTAGATGTCTGTATCCTGACCTACCTTTTCTGTGAAAGGGAAGAGTTTTAACCTTGCTTGGCTTAACTGGATGGGTCTTGGTGAGCCTTTTCTTGGTAAGGCAGAACAGAAGAGCTGATACTTCCAGTATGCTGCTTAAGCTGGGGGGGGGGGGGGGGGGGGGGGGGGGGGGGAAAAAAAAAAAGGAACAATTTTTGGTTTTGACTGGGTAGGGCCACATAGAAACAGAAATTATTTTTGTGTGTAGTAAAGAACCATGGAAGTGCAAACAAATGGTTTCATTTTGTTATTTGCAGCTCAGAGTACTTTGAGAATGACCAGTCTTGTTTTGCTTTAGAAGCCAGTTCCAGGGGGATTTTTTTTTTCTCTCATCTTTTTTTGTTTTGGTGTGAACCACAGGCACACACAATAATTAACCAGTGAAGGTCAGAAAGGAAGTGACTAGGGAAGATGTACTTTAAACATAGACATTCGTGAGGCTGTGAGCTGTAATTAACTGGAAAGTTTGTCTAAGGATCCCAGGTTACATGTTGAATATAAGATAGTTATTAAAGAGGCAGTTTTTTATTTGTCCTTTTAATTATCAAGAGCTTTAATGGCTCTTCTGCCAAATGGATTTTTTTTTTTTTTTCATTTGGAGACTATTTTGAGATTTATTTCTCTTTCCTATTTGCATTTGGTGTAGTACACTTTTTAACCTAAGTTGGTTTAGGAAGCATAGCTTCTAGTTAGAAATAGTGTTCAGGGTTATAATTTAACATGAACTTACTAGTTATTAATAAATGGCATTTGTCATGGACAAAGAGCTTTTGGAAATGGAGGAGGACAAGGCAATGTCCAAAACTATTATCAGTTTTAGGGAAACTGTGAACCTCTGTGATGAAGCAGTGAGAAAGCAGTCCTAAAAGTAGTCAGCTGAGGTGTTTTCTCAGTAGGAAAATACTCATTTGGTTCCACAAAGCCCTGGTCAGGCCTTATCTGGAGTGATCAGGATGGAACACAGTGTGTTAAGAGGCATGATTGCCAACTGGAACAAATGCAGAGAAGAACCATCAGGGTGATCAAGGGAGCAGAAAGCAGGTTGCAGGAGCCGACCTTGCTTAGTCTTGCAGAAGGAGTGCTGGGAGGGGATACGACTGATGTTTTGTGAATACCTTGGGAGTAGAAAGGAGTGGGAGGAGGGCTATTGAACCTATCTGATGATGTTGGCACAAAACCAAATGGCTATAGATTACCCATAAATACTCTTGGTGATCAGATTACATTAGAAGATGGTTTCTAAATGTCAGAAGCATGATGCTTTCCAGTAGAGGAAATGGTGTTCAATACATTTGTGAATGGAGTGGTATAGAAAGGTAGCCAACATGAGCTGTGGATTAGACTGCAGGCTTGGAGTAAGTAGTAGTTAAGTCCTGCAGGACTCTACTCAGGGGTTTCAAGGTTTAGGCAGTTGCCAGTTACTTCATGTGGGGAGAGGTTTGATTGTCAATTATGAAAGCTAGAGAGGTAGGGCCTCTTAAGACTTGAAAGTAATGGTGGTGTCTTAGTCAAACTGATTGGAGGTTGTTCAGTTCTGACTTTCTGTCATCACGCTTCAGGGGAATTTTTAATATCCAGTGAGGTTATTAATGGGGCAGCAACATGGAGCAGCCACCAATGTACAGCAGATGGTTAGAAGCTGTGCTGATCAGTGCCACCCTTTTGTTTCTTGCCCTGTCGTGCCAAATGACCTTTTCAGCGGGGATGATGTCGAGCAGTGTAATAGCATCCATGCAAACTCATAGTGCCCCTAAGCAACGCTATAATTGCAGCTGACCTTGCTTCTGCTTCAAGTTGGGGTAAAGCGCAATCGTAGCTGGAGTTCAGAGTGTTTTGACAGTCTGTGCTCCAAATACAGCACACTGCAGAGCCACCCAGCCGAGGCCAACACGCAGAAGAAGAAAGGACTGAGAACCCCTCTGGAGTCTATCACAAAGCATGTCTCAGGTTCATAAGGAGCCACTGTGTGCCGGAGGAGCAGCGCTGAGTAACGTGGCTAGCCATCGGCTGTGGTTTCACAGCTGAGGATGGGTTTCCTTCTCCGGCTATACTTTCCGTCTGGAAACAATGTATGTCTCTTGAAAACGGGGAGAGATTTTTTAGTTTTTCCTGTGTTGTGCTGCATGGTGAAATGTGGGTTCTGATTTTTCCTGCCAGCCATGTGGTGAAGGGCTCTCTTTTGCGTATCGTCAGGAATTACACAAAACATGTGCCGAGTAAGAGATCGGGTTTAAAGCGGAGATCGTCTGCAACCTGGGGGCAAGCTTTTAAATCTCGTCAGCCACAGATGCGTAGTGTTTTCCATGCCAAGCAGCCATTTTAATACATTCCAAATTTTCCTATAAATGCTAGCAGCATGCGTGGTTTGTTCTCATGTGTGCATGTCTGTGAGTGTATGCGTGCGTATGATGGGAGCAGGGAAGATGGTTTTTCTGAGGGCGATCAGACAGCCTGAACGTTGTCCGTCCCCAGCAGGAGCTGTTTGGTCTGCTTTCAGAAGCCACCCTCCAGAAGTGAAAACATAGTCTCCTGTGGATAAAGGCAAACATGAAGCAAATGACTTCTTGCAACCAGAATACATAAAACTTTTTTTTTCTTTCTGCAGTCCACTTTTCTAAAAGACAAAATAATGCTTCCTCTAGCTAATCTTACTCCCATCCTCTGGCCTGAGGAAACATCTGCTCTCCATGGTGGGCTTGGTTGTCCCAGCCAGTTCCCTTTTAGAGTTCCCTTCTCTTCCATTAACATCAGTTGCCTCCACCTGCCCCTGTTCCTGCCCACCAGCATTCGCTGCAACAGCAGCCCTGAAGCTAGGAGCCCACCCTGATGCCACGGTTTTGCTCAGGGGAGGTTTACCCATCTTTACTTGACAGGATTTTAGCAGCTCGTGCACCATGCTGATACACAGCATGTTCCCCTGAGTGAGATCAGGAGCGAGTCTGTTAGCCATGACGCTGTTCCCACAGAGATCACTGATACAGCAGAAAAAAAAAAATCACCCGTGTCCTTGCAGCCTCTTCATCTGTCTTATGCACTGGATAGCGTCTCTTTGGACCTGGGACTTTGTTCTGGGAGACAGAGCGGACCGCAGTGCTGCGATGCGGTGGGTGACAGTTGGGAGCCTAATAAATTGGTCATTGACTCCTGGAGAAGAGCACTCTCGTGTGGGTGAGGTCCTGTAGACCAGGGGTAGTCAGCAGCTTTTCAGCAAAATGTTTTTTTCGTCAAAAGAACGTGGGCTTTTGGTTTGCTTTTAAAACAAAACCATTTCCACCATACTCAGAAACTTGGCTATCCCAGTTTTGCTGCTGAGGTGAGCTGCAGCTTACTGCTGGGTTACAAGGTGGAGCACTGTGGATGGTTGTGTTAGGGCTTGACCCAGGGCTGTTCCTTAAGACAGTCTTTGACTATCGGCGTTTCCCTCTCTGATGTGCCCTTCCTTTGCTGAGATGTTTCTATGGTGGTTTTGCCTAACTGTTGTGTTTTCAGGCTTAACAGTGACAATGTGGCTTATTGGGGAAAATAGAAAACTCCAGAGGGGCACAGTGTGGATTTTACCCTCCAGGCATGGAAGGATTGATCTGTGTTTTTCCTTCCTGGTGAGAAAAGTTGCCCAGTGGTGGGATATTTCTCTGGCAGAGACTGTAAGGCATTGTGTCCTGCTAGCCAGTACGTTGCGTGTCCCCTCTGCTAGTCACCATAGTCCCACCGCTACCTTTCCTACATGAAAGGGGAAACAGTTTTTTGTTCTGACCTGGTCAGTTCTTTCCCGTGTGTCGTTCCCTAGACATTTCAACTCGCTCTGCGTGGGACCACTTTTCTGCCCCTGAGCTGGGTGTTGAAGGGGTTGGATATTGGGTAGAAAGTGGCTGCTGGTCCTCATCTCTGTGACTGCAAAAAATAGGCAAGGGATGAAAAGGAGAGGGCAGAGCATAGGAGCAGATGTGTGACCAGACTTGGAACTGCTGAGGGGTGCGGGGAGTGGTGGAAGAGAGCTTTCCTTGGTAGGAACTGGAAAGAGCCTGCTGGGCACAAGTTTATTTGTGCTCAGTGTCACATGTATCTTATTGCCACATATGTGCACAAAAGAGCAGTTCACAAAAGGAAAAAAATTGTAATTCCTGTTAAGAATGTGTATATGCAGCCTTGTGAAAATTTCGTGATTATCCCGGAGTTTAATATACAAGGTCTATTCTCGCCGGCCAGTGATACTCTTATTCCAACCAGCGTACTAAGTGTTTGGTTTCATTCCAACAGCAGTGTAAAGCATGTTTGATATATCATCTTTATTGTAATCCTTTTCCAGAGGTATAATGTTGTCCCTGTCTCATTTTAGAACTGTAGCTGCTGAAGTCAGGAAGCAGATCTCAGGGCAGTATGGAGGATCTCCCCAGCTTCTCAAAAACCTCAATATTGGAGGCAGCGTCTCTCATCATACAACTGTAAGTAATGTTTGGAACATGGAAGACTGAAGAAGGTGTGCGTAGTTATTTTGATTACCATTTGGAAAGAAATTGCAGTGCTGACAGGTTGTTGACGTAAGCGGCCCTGTTAACACTGAGGAGACTAATTCCGTGCAAAGCCTGCTAATTTTGGAGGTCTCTATCTTGCAAAGCAGTCAGTGTGGCTGGGGATTTGTGTTTCTGCAGAATCTTTGTAGGACAGGGGGCTACCCATCCTGTTAGTTGTTTTATCCCAGAACAGCCTGGACTGGGCATTAAATTCCACGTGCTTGTGTGGTTCTCTCCATGAAGAGCTCTTTGCAAGCTCGTGCACTTCAGCTAGCTGTTTTCTTGTGTTTCTTGTCACTCTTGAGAGTGGGACCACAGTGGCTCATCTACTCTTCAAAGGTATTTTAAATGTTATTGTGAAAGTTGAACGTGGGTATGCCTCAGGAATGTATGTTTACTTAGAAGTTTACATTCCACTTTCGGGAGCAGCTGAAACGTAGGCCACGTTGTCAGAATCACCCTTTCTGAAGTAATTTTCTTACATGGCCTACCAGTAACCTTCAAAATTTATTCAGTGTGATGGTAAAAATTTCAAGAGTTCAGCAAACTTTTTCAGGCTGGAACTGTGTTTTTGGAAGCATTCCTTTGACTTGGGTTGTTGCTTTGGGTCATAGCAGTTTCTTTTTCAGCAGTCAGCTTAGGTAACAAATATTATAGCATCTTGTTTTCTTCAAAGAGGGTTGATTAAGTCAGGCAGTACTGGAAATGTGCCCTGAATTTGATAGTCTGTACAAGCGTTCTGAGTTTACAAGAGTTCTACTCTTGTTTTGGAGTCAGGTCCTGTAGAGTTTCCTCAGTTCATGTACTGCTCTGTGTCCAACGGAATGCATTAAAGCTTCCTCATACAGAGCACAAATGTGTCCTTGGAGCTGGTGTCATCTCAAAAGGGATCTCCAAGACTAAGTTGACCCCTAGCTTAGAAGAATGACTTCACTGCAGGCCGAAAGTTCGCCTTCAAGGAGATCTGGCTGTGCCAGAGTCACTGGGAATTGAAGAGGGCTGGAATTGCTGTCATTTCCCACTGCATCAGCTGCGTGAGTACAAGGAGACCAGAGGCTGGCTTTGTCAGCTGTGTGCCCAGCCTTAATGGTGAGTGAGCGCGAAGGAGGAGGAGTTAATGAGAGCGGTGTGTCCAGGGCTAATGCTTTATCACAGCAATCTCTGTAGGGGTGTGGAATGATAATGCAAAGCCCTGACTTGGCAGTTCTGTATGGTCTTTTGCATAATCCAGTATTAGGCAATAGGGAGGGACCCCTGCTATTAGTGGCGTACACTGGATGGAGCACTCAGGGTCATTGAATCCACTTCCCTGCATCAATGGATAGCTGAGGAATAGACGCCTACTTTTGAAGGACCCACTGGATGTCCATCCCACAAGCTTCTGTGCCTCACTTGTCTCACATGTGGTTTCATCTTGGAACAAGTTGGCTGAATTGCCTTTCTACTCCCCGTTCCTTTCATAAAGCTCTTGCTTCTCTTCTGTATACCTCCAAGCTGTTCCTCAGCCAGCCATATTTTTGATAACTGTTTTTCTTTGTATCACCTCCTTTTACCCTGAATTGTCTCTTCGACTTTTCCGTCCTATTTCTAAGGTTTTTCCGTTCTGCCATCATCAAAGGGTGCCTGCTCAAATCTTCGGTTCTGTTGATCTTCACATGTAATTCTTCATGCAGGATCAGATATGTTGGTCACAGTATTGTCAGCCCTGTCTTCAGTTCTGGTATCCCTCATTATCCCGTTGCTGTTGTGTTTTCTAGCAAATACATGCAAGAATCTATAAAAATCCTGGAAAAGGGCATGCTAGCTGGAAGCAGGCTCTGAGCCTTTCCTATCAAACTGCATTGCATGTTGGTTGATGTGATAAGCTCCTAGTTTGTCATATTAAATTCTGTGCTGAGCAGAGATGCTCTTCAGAAGCATGATTAACATGGAGCGATAGTTTGTAGGGAACAGTCTGTAGGAAAAGTATATTAAGTCACGAGTCTATATCCTGAGGCTGCATAATATGACAGAGGTTCACTTGGACTGAATTTTGGGTTAATTTCTCTCCCTTAGGCATCTGTCAGAATCTGCTGTGCCTGCCTGTCCTGGTTTGATAACAAACATTATGCAGAGAGAAAGCATTACTGCTGTGAAGTTGAAGTAGCTATTGGCTCTGGAAAAGTTTGGAAGTTTGTGTGTTGTTACACTTTTACAGAGAAGAAATAGAAGGCCCTGAATCTGCATGGCAGTTTTGTGTAGCCGTACTGGTTTGAAAGCCAAGAGCAGGGTGCATAGTGTGGGTTTAAATAGGAAATTTATGCTAAAATATATGGATGTTTTAATAATGCTGTGTGATTGAGCTTCATGTGACTGTCTCCACAATGGCAGCAAGTTGCCCTGTTGAGTGCGCAGCATGGAACTGGAGGAGTTTTAATGATAATGCGGATGTGGTCTCTCCTATCCAGTGCATCTTGCTCATCGTGTTGAGCACTTCCGTAGGTAGTTATGATCCAGATAAGGTCACACCACTGATTTCACTGTTGGCAGTTGCCAGCAGTAGCTGCTTATGGTAATTTGTCTGAGAGTCTTACCACACGCGGTCCGATAGGACGTTTTTATGGAGAAGTATACGCTTTTGTGAATGAAGGGCCCTCAGCACTGTGCTCGGTTGGGCCTTTTGTTTCTCGTTGACTGAAGCCAGTGCAGGGACTTTTCACACTCAACAGACTTGCGTGTGGTTGAACCTAGGATAAATGCAAAAACCTGTCAGCTGAATTTTAGCAAGTCTCTTCCCTTTTCCTTCACAAGCAGCAGACAAAATGCTGCCAGAACTGTTTCTAATTCAGTATCCGGTAGAGCTGGGGAGATGGCACTGCTTTCAAGTGACTGTACAGGAGCTTGTGGTTTATTATTGTCAGCCTCCACCCTTCTGCCACTTTAGGATCAGCTGATTTTAATTGCACATTCCTTAAACCACAGATACAGGTCCAAAACCTTCAGAGGCTTTTCCTGTATAACCTAATGTGCTGAATTGGGACTCCGCAGGATGCAGTCCTTGCAGCACTGAGCTTTTATTTTTGAAATCCAGAACAGAAGGCACTAATAGTTTGTTACTGAGAAATAGGAGCTGGTAAGGTCCTACAGTTAGATGAAAGAGATTTTGTTTTTTGAAGTTACTTTTGCAAATCTCTCTAAATCCACTAGTAAATCGAGTGTGTGTTTGCACAACCTTGCAGTAGGCGTTCTGGGTTGTAAGCCATGTGCTGTTGCTCATCTTCCGTGCATTGAGAGGTTCAATATTCCCTCGTGGGAGCTGGGGCTTCTCATCACCAAACTCACTGATTGAATGCACCGAAAGCAGTGAGCTTGCACTTCCTTTCAAAGAATTCCCTAGCATCTTGCAGGATGGGGTATTTGCTTTGTTTATTTGATGAACTGGACTGTTTACTATGGGCTATTATAATCCCTCGTGACTAACCACTTTCTTTTCTTTCCCAGTTTATTTTTTCTGTTGAGGAACTCTTTGTGCTATGGTGCTTGTTAACTCTGTCTGCTCACCCTCTGTTGCACCGCTCATCTCTGCTCATTGGTGCATGCTGCAGTGTGGCAGAGGCCCGATTCCTCTCTCCAAATTTCTGCAGTAGTTTTACCTGGATGAAGCTGGATTGTGGATTGTCAGAGATTAGCATGAGTTACTGTTGAAGTGACCCAAAGTTTTCTTTGAATCTTGGTATGCCTGCCTTGGTTAACTGCTTTGGTGTAGGAAGAGCAGTTTTGGTTTGTATCTGCAAATGGGCTCACAGTCTGGTTTTCTCCCTCTGTCTGCTGTCCTTTTATGAGGGCAGGTGATGTTATCAAAGGACAAAAAATAATCACTGGGTATCTGGACCTCTCTTCAGTTGTAGCCCAGCTGTTTCTGTGTCTTGTTCTACATTCAGCAGCTTTTGTTGCTTAATGATATTTATATTTTTCAAATTAGATGAAGACGTATAAAATCTTGGATTTCTGAATACTTCAGTTTTGAGTGCCAAAGATAGTAGTTGAAATGTTTTTCATTGTTGTCCAAAACTTGATTTTTTTTTTTTTCCTAAGAAAAGAAAATGATCTTTTTTTTTTTTTTTTTTCCTTAAATCTTTAGAGGTATATTTTAATTAGAAGAGCAGCATTTTACAAAACTTGCAAATAAGCAGAATGAATGTATAATCAGTTGTTTTGTGGAAAAATGACAGCTGTTTCCAAAGGATTAAGGGTAATATTTCCTGTCTGTTGGTGTATGTTACTGCATAGTTGAAGGTTAGTATGGGGAGGAACACTGTTAAAAGCGATGCAAATTAGTCTGGGAATAAAGGGGTCTGGATTCTTGGACATGATGTGATCTGACCACATCTGCTCTCAGCGCTCCATTTTCTCCGTGTAAAATAAAGGTGCTGACATTTACATATCTTTGTAAAGCACTGCTGGGTTTATGGGCATTATCTGGGCTAATTGAAGCTTTGTCTTGGATTTATTGGATGTCAGACTTTGGCTGTGTATTCAAGGATAGTATCTAATTATTCCAGAGAATATAGGTTCCTTTGTATATTTTCATTGTTTATTTTAGCATCATTTAAAAGAAGAAGAAAGGATAATTTGTGCAAATGAATGGAAAACACTGCAAGGGAAAACATGACAGTATCCTATGTGGCGTAGAAAAGGGCGTTTTGAAGTGTTCAGAGCCGAGTAATTTTATCGCCAAAATCACTAAAATGAAAAGGAAAAATGAGCCAAGTCTTAATGCTCTCTCAAAGCTGATTAAGGCTTAATAGTGACTCCCATTATATGTGTTTCCTGGAGGTTTTGCCCTGCCTTGCTGAATGGTGTATCCTCATCAGGCAGGGGAGGATGGGAGAGGCATCCACATCCTCTTCCCTGCCTCCTCCCACTGGGGATTACTCACAGTTAACTCTGCTCTGGTGCAGGCACTTTCTTTAGTAAATTACAACTGCTACATACTGTTTCTAAGATCAGTAATGAGTCCTGTTGCAGAGGTCAGGAGCATTTTATATGTTAAGTTGGCGAGTCTGGTATCCCTTGAAAAGCTGCTGAGTCTCAATTTATCTGCAATAGCTTAAACAATTTATACATTAGCAGAGATAACTAATCTTAACTAAATGTTATTATACCAAGTAAATTCAGTTACTTAAATGAAGCATTCGTGACAGGCCTGTTAATAAATACTCAGAATCTAAAAATGCCATTAAGTCCTAAGTCCTACTCTTTGTTTGTTAAAGTTAGTCGTGACACATCTTTTTCAGGAATAAAATGCATAAACGAACTGATGTTCAGTGGAAATGCTGCTAATACCCTAAACTGCAAAAATTTCTTAATATCGGATTCAAATTGCAATGTAAAAAATTCCAGTGGAAGCTGGTCCGCTTGCAGACTCTTTCATGCTAATGCTGCCACGGTCCCAGCAAGCAGCAACGGGTTGGAAGGCCGCTGCTTCACGATGCTAAATTATGGCTGCTTTCTCCTTCTCAGCTGTCTGGCTGCTGCTTGCCCACGGAGGCTCAGGAGAGCAGGCGGAGCGTGCTTTAGTACCGGCTGTAAGGCTGCGTGAAGGAATAAGCCTCTGTCAGAGGACACGTGAGCACGTAAGGTGTAGATGCGCTGCTGCAACAGTTCCTTTGTATATACGCGCTCGCAGCCTTTTGCAGTCGTAAGGCAGCTTGAGTGCATTGTTAGCTTTTTTAGCGCTACGCTAATTTGAAGGAGACCCGCGTCTATGATCTGGGCTAGCAGGGTTGGGTGGATGCGCCCAGGTTTTGCACCGGTCTGGTCCAGCGCTGTCGCTGCGCAGGGGCACTGGGGTGGCTCTGCAGAGCTAGCTCGCAACAGCAGGCGAGGAGACTTGAGGCTGGAGGTCCCCAGAGCTCCGGTCGACGGGCTGAGCCTTACTCCGTGATGGCCGTGCCGCTGCAAGGGGGTTAGCTGGATGCTGGGGCTCATTGCTGGAGCCTCCAGGCAGGGCTGCGCAGGTGCACAAAGCTGAGACGTCGGGACTGTCTGTGCCCAAAGCTGGCTCGGACTTGCGTGGTTTGTTAGGCGAGGCTTTGCTCCCTGTGAATGTGGCAGACGCGGTAATTTCTTCACCTGGGCACGTACGTAAACCACTTCAGCTGTCCTCTAGTGCTGCTCTTGAGCTAATAGCGTAGGCAGCTCCACGCGACGCCAGCTCTGGCGTCTTTGTGTGTCTGGTGGTTAATCCATACCCTGGATAAATTGTCCACTGATAATTGAGAAGGGACTGTGCCAAGCATTTTTCGCTCAGAAGAGCATGCATGTTGGTGGTCACTACCGTTCACTTTGCACGGTTCAGAGCCACCATGGTTTGCATGTGTGAATGCTCAGGGTCCAGAGGGATCCATCTCCGCGGATCTGATGTAATGTTTCTGCCAAAAGTGGGAAGTCTGTGGTTTTCTGCAGTCTCTGGTCAAAGTGTTTGGCTTTTTCATTTCTTTAATAATGGAGCTTTGATGTTTTCTTTGTCTCGGTCTTTGCGCTCTCAGTTTTGGCACAGTTTATCAGAGGATAGCTCTATCAGATCAGTCTCAGCATTTGCGTTTTCTATATCAAAGTCTTTGTATTCTTGAAATACTCTCTTGGTGAAATGACGTGATTCTTAGTCATCAAAGAAGATACTGTCTGTCTTCTTACCCATCCTTGGAGGCATAATTCGTGTCTTTCTGGGTTTGGTAAGAAATTGCTTTAGTATTCCCAGATAACTAATTAATCTCTGATTAATATTAATATTTCTATACCCAAATGGTTTCTTACATTAGCAACCAGTTATAATAGCAAATAACCTAGCAATATTTGTACATAGAACATCTCACTGGTTTTGTGATTGGCCGTTACTTGTTATATGTAGGATCTGTCTTTAGGTAGGTATATTTACAAATATTTCCTTTCATTAGAGGCTTTTTCCATTTCAAGCATTGTGATATTACGTGAATTTGACACACATTACAGATCATTGGGCTTGTCTGTAAAAAGAGTCCAGAACTTAATATTAAATATTCTCGGATCTTAAAAATGTAGGCTTCAGATTATTTCTAAAACAATTTTTGTCTTAACAGAGAATGCTTACAGAAATTTTTGAGGCATGTTTACAGTTTGAAATGAAGGACTTTTATCAGCTATTCTCTATAGTAATTACGTCTTTCAAAACACCATGCAAAAGAAGTAATAAGAGCTAGAGCAAAGCAGGAGATATGGAACTGCATTCCAGAGGCAGTACGCATGTATGTGGAGGTAATGACTGCACTTTATGGCTGGGGAGGTGTCATCCTTGTTGAGGGTTGCTAGCTGTCTGTGGTTGATGAAAAGCAGAGATTGCCTTGGAATCTCCTTCGTTCATTTGAATATTTCCATATATTATAAATGCAGCCAAAAAGTTAAATGCAGGAGTTCTCTGTGCTCACCAGTCATCAGGCTTATGAAATTAGGGGTATGGGTTTTCTGAAATGCAGTAATGACAGTAGACGAATATGTGATTCTTAGAATTTGGATCCAGTGATGACCATTTTTGGAGCAAGTGTTTAGGTGAAAGAAAATGTAATTTATGCAAGTGAAACATGTTTCTTAATTACTTGAGCATTCTCAGTGGTTAATATTGCACTGCTCATGTTTCAAAACCTTTTAGAGTGACCACGCCCTGTAGTTCACACTTAAAAATAAATCTGATGACTCTGTTTAGCAAATATATTTCTTTAAACCGTTACCACCTTTAACTTGCCTGCAAACTTTATTTTATTTTTTTTTTTTAGTGTGTTACATTTCCTGAATTCTCGGATTTATGCTGAGTCCTTCCTATGGTACATCAGATTTGACTCTTGTTGCAGTTCCCTGAGATACCAGTATCCCTTTAAGGGTGACAGGATTTTGCCACAGCAAGAACAGGCCATCTGCATTCCTGAATGCTCAACAAGGGAAGTGACTGTTTGCCCTGGAGACCTAGTGATAGCTAAGAGAAGGCTGGAGCTCAGCTTTGAAATGTTAATCTGCTGCTTCTGTCCTTCCAAGATTTTGCCCAGGGAGGCAGTGGGTGGGAAGTTGGTATTAATTTAGAATTTGAAGCTTTGGCGCAATCTGTTACAGTTTTACCACATTATAAATTGTTTAATATTTAAGGAGGTATTGAAGTTAAGATGGAACTTTGTCCTACTTTCAAAATTGGCAAGAAATATCACCCTGATTTTGCAGAAGTGCCTAGCTGCCAAGTAAAAATAGTAGTCAGGATCCTCCCTGTGATGAGGAGCTCTGCAAGGTTAATTTTTCAAGGTCCCTTATCATACCCTTGCAGGGCATTTTACTCCCAGACAGGAGGCAGGAGGTATAACCTTCCAGTCTTTGCAATTGTCATTTTTACAGGGCCCCAAATTATACTGTGATCCTCAAAAAGAAGGGGTCTCTGCCCTTGGGAATTATGCATCTCATTTTAGATAAAAGGAAAATTGGTCTTGGATTGGGCCACAAGGAACTCGGGTTCAAATCCTTGTTCTGCCAGATGCATCCTGCCAAGCCATCACGTCATAACCATTTAAAATGCTGTTGTGGCTCCCTGTGAGAATACAGGGAGGGAGGGCAGAAGTGAGGGAGGGAGAAGGAAATGCGAGGGACACGGTCCTTTTCATACGCTAGCTGGAAGAGTCTGCAAAATCATAGCTGGGATCAGTTGCTTAGAGCGTGTCCCACAAGACTTCTCGTGATGCTCAGTACGACACTTGTGAGTTAGGCAACAAAATTCTGGAATAGGCTCTAGAAATATCCCCTCTGCCTAGCTGTTTGTGTAGAGAAAGGGTAGGTTAAAGTCCTTCAGGCAAAAAATCTGAATGCCTGCGGACATCAGAGCACACAGCGATGATCTCTGCCCAGGACTACTTCTGTGCTTCAATGAGTATCTGTGAGATGGAGATAATAATTGTCCCTTTTTCTGCCCTAGTTGCTACTGTGATCCCTTACTGACCTTCTGTACAGTGCCCAGGAGAGCAGACCTTTAGTCTTTAGGTACTAATGTAGGTGTAATTGGTTCAGTAAGGCAGCAAAGTGGAGCGGGAGGCTGTTCAGGCAAGGGCATGTAACGATGGCTTATTAAATGGCATGCTAATTAAATACTTCTCCTTTGGTCATTTCTTGAGCACGATGGAAAAGTGCATCTATGGCAAGTATCCTCATTGCCTTTGTTAGTGAGGCATCCCTGCTGCCTTCTGAATCGCCTCGCCCCGCACACTTGTGCTTGCCGAGCTCCCTCTGAGCACGGCGGCTGCTGCCTTCCCTCTCGGTTGTACGTGGCCAACACCGCTGCTCGGCAAAGCCCTGGTCACTGGGACACGTGGGAAGCCCTGCTTGTCAGAGGGGTCTGCTCTGCGCACAAGGGAGCTGGTTGCGGTCGTCTGTTCTCAGGAACACCACAACAGCAGGTCTAATACAAATCTGCCCTTTGCATTTTATTTTTGGCTTCCTTGGTGGGGTGGAATAAGCCACGAGCTTTGCATCACAGTGCCCGGGGTGTAGCTTTCCCTCCGTGTTAGCCCTTTGCTCCTGTAGTCCTTGGGTAAGATGCTTGTCTTAAAGTAAATGGGGGTTTGCGTTACCCGCCATGGTGTTATGCCACGTTCCCCAGCAGAGGATCCTGCCCCTGTCGCCACATTTGTGCAGATGCTTCTTCTGTAACTGATGATGATGATACAGGTAGGTGCTCAAAAGAAGGACATAAATAGGACGGAGACACGTTTCGGCTCGCAGTGCACTAAAACTACAGCAAAATACAATGTTTGCTGTCTAGAGAAGCCAAAGTCAATAGGAAACGAAATTTTATTTTCAAGCTTTTAAGGGGATATAACAGTGAAGAATAACACAGCCTTAAAGAAGAAAGCTTGACTGTCCCTGTTGCAGGAGAGTTGTAAACCTTTGAAATAGGGTTTTGAAATGCAACTTCTGAGAGCTGTAACTACAACAACGCAGATGCACCTATGGAACATCTGCCTTAAATAGTTTATATAAACCAAATCAATCAGGTTGTTGTCTTAGTTAAGCTGACAGCGTGTTTGTCTACGGTCAGGTTAAGGACATATGCGGAATCATTATTTGCAAGCATTGTGTTTGATTTGGGGTAATTGGGCTGCGTAAGTCTGAAAAAGAGAGTCCTGTTTGATTTCTTCTGTACTTTCAGTTTATCAGTACTTTGTATGTGGTGCTTATGTTGGCAGGGAGCAGGTTATGCCCCTCTTATTCATACTGAGCAGCCCCTTTCTTCCCATGTAGTCCTATTCGTTTTAACAGCACCAGAATAGCACTCGCCCAGACTGAGGTGGCAGTGTCTGATGCTGGGATAACCACCGAGTGAAAACTGTGTTAAGCAATTGTCTGAAAGGTTGTCCAAAATTTGATCCGTAATTACAACTTGCACGAAATCAGAGAGTATTTTTCAAAAGAGCAGCAATCGTGATTCTGGGAGCAGGCTTTCCTTTGTATATTTTTAGTGTGTATTTGCTATTAATTTAGGCTATTCCATAGTCCTGGTTGGGAAGATGGTCAGAGCTCCTGTACAGCTTTGGTTTCTGTACAGCCTTAATAAACTCTTCTTGGAAGAAACGGACACGCTGTCAATGATTTCTTACAGTAACGCTCCAGTATTCCCGTTAGGTTTATTAGCCAGCTGGTAGGCGGACTGCACGTTTGCAAATACCTGACTGAAATTGTCCCTCTGCCTCTGGAAGTCTGATGAAGAAAAACCGGCTGCATTTCATGGAGGAGATGTTGCTTCCTAGGAGCTGTTGGGAGGGATCGAAAAGGCTTTTCCTGGAAGCGGGATAAAGGTTGCATTGAACATTGCTGCCTGCAGCCTGCCAGCAAGCAGGGCTGTGGGAGAGGACAGTTCCCCCATTTCTGCCGCAGCAGATTTCAAAACCTTTTCATATGCAGCTGAAAGCAGGACTTGCTGTTCTTGTGATAATCTGGAGATCAGCCGTACGTCAGAGTGGTGCACAAGGATAAGGGCAAAATTTTTGTAAACTAAGGAAGTATCACAATCCTAATAGGCCAGGAGAGTCGGCTGTTGGGTGCCTCGTTACTTTTCCTGGTGCCAGAAGGAGGTAAGCTGGGCCTGGAGACTTGGAGGTGAGAGGATAGAGCAGGTTCTGCTCCTCGGGCAGTGGTGAGACTGGGGTGATGAGGGTGGGTAACGTGGTCTTTGTCTGAACTCGCCCGACTCCTTCAGCGTGCGCCTTCGATCTGGTGGGTTTGTGTGACTATTTTGGGTGACTTTGGCCGGGTTGCAGATAACACAGGAATAGCCCCTTGAATACTGTGTCTGTTCTTGGTCTCATGCACAGCTTCAGAGGGATGCAGGACAGGGGAAAGGTTAAGGCATCAGCAGTGAGAGCCGTGAGAGGAGCTGTCGTGGTTCAGTTCAGACACTGGGACACCATTTGGGTTCATTTTCCTTTCGGTGCGTTTTTTCATCCTTCTTTCCTCCTCCTCTTTCATCACTTCTTCCCCCACAAATACCTAAAGCTTAAAATAATGTGCTTGCCTTTTATCTGCCAATAGTCTGACACGAAGTAGTTCCTCTTCATAACCATGAATTTATGTTTGGCCTGTTTGCTCAGGTGCTAGACAATATTTCTGGTTGCACAGATGGTGAGTCTAATACAGGCTTCTGGGTTTGACTTTTATGTTTGTTTACATCTTCATGGTACAATAGTTATCTGAAGAGACAAACTGGAAAATTGTGAAGTGCAACCTTGGGCCTGATCCTGAGATGTACAAAGGGCTTGGAAACCCCCGGAGCGCCAACCCGGGACCTGGTGTTGGATAGTCCCCTAAGCACTGTCTGCCTTTCTGGATTAGGTGGGTTTTTTTAACTAGCGTAGCCAGTTCATTCATCTTTTGTCCAATATATTACCGTGCTCTTGTTGGACAAGTGAAATCTGAGATGTGAAATGCCAGGGATGGGGAAACACGGTGTGTTTGGGGCAGTGGCAGTCTCTGCCCTGTGTCTGCTTGGTCCTGCACGTCTCCATCAACTCTGTGCTAATACAGGGGTTTTTTTCCTTGTCTGTTTGTAATTTTTTTCTGTTTATCAGGATGAGCGGATTAGAAAGATCAGAGGGAATGAGGAAGAGGTTCCTCTTTGTTAGCCTGGCGAGATGCACAGGGAAATGAGTTTGTGCAGGTTGCGTGGTCAGCTCAGTTTTGCTGAGCAAGTGCACTGGAAGGTACCTCAGCTTTGGAGCTGCCAGTGTTGGAAGGGAGGTCAGCAGGAGGAGTAGAATTCAGTCTTAAAATGTTAGGGCTTAAAAATAGGGTCAGTTAAGCAGCTTTAAGTCACCCTCCAAGGCTACATTGACCCTCTGGCCTTCTTCCAGTGAGGGTCTTTCAGTGTCCAGCGCAGCCGCATCGCTGCATGGATGGGGCTCTGGACCGGCAACGAGAGGACCTGAGGGAGTGCCTTTTCCCAGCACCTCTGCTACCCAGTGCCTCTGTGGCTTTTGCCCAGTGATTTTGTTATTTTTATCTTCATTTGCAAGGAATCTCCATTTCTGGGTGCTTACTCTACTTTGGTTTTGAGGTTTGTTGGCAGAAAGGATTATATGCACTCAAAAGTCGCAGCAGGTCTTCTGAAAAAACATGCACTTTTAGCAGTTCCTCAATAATAAACTGTCACACTTTGCTGCTGTATGTTTTGTCAGGTATCTAGTGCCAAATGGAGCTGGTCTATCTGTATGTAAGAAACAGATAGTGTGGGGTGATGACATGTTAACTGTAATGTGGGGAAGAGCAATGACAAGTTCTGCTCGTTGTGAGTTTGGCAGTGACGAAAACAGTTAAAAGTATCTGATTTGTATTTTCAAAAGTTCCCCAAATCACATACTTCAAGTTCATTTCAAGAGTTCAGGATTAGAAGGGG
This sequence comes from Astur gentilis, assembly GCF_929443795.1. Taxonomy (NCBI): domain Eukaryota; kingdom Metazoa; phylum Chordata; class Aves; order Accipitriformes; family Accipitridae; genus Astur; species Astur gentilis. The sequence goes on from NC_064887.1 coordinate 3,602,669, forward strand.
AAAAAAGGTTATGGGGTCAGAGTTAAATAGATGATGATGATGATGGTGCATTTCTTTACACAGAAATTAACTTGTATCTTTTACCTGGATTGCAGAACTAAATACTGAGTTTCTAGACATAATTTTTTTTTGCTGGACCAGATTCTTATCTGGCATAAAGTCATCTGGTCCAACTCACCTGACTTTATTGGAGTCACGCCATTTTTCTGCTGAAGGGTTTTTCTTCTATGTTTTAAGAAAATTGCACTATTCATTGAAGTTGGCTGTGGTAGGAGAGATTCTTTCAATACCCTCTGTGTTAGCCGAGTCTTTTTTCTTGAATAAAAAACTGATTCATTTCACAACTTTTTGGCAATACAAGTTTAAAAACTGGAATTTGAGATTGGTATAGCAATTTTTTCAAGACGCACATTTAAAACTTAAGTACTAAGTGTTCTTTTTAAAGTCATCACCAACAGAAGACAAGCTACAGGATAGTTCCCTGTCCCACAGAAATCATCTGGATGTCAGGAAAGAGGAAATAGTAGAGAAAAACTGCTGAATTTTGATGTGTTTTTGTGACTCATATTAAACCACTCAGCCTCACTGGGATGTGCCAGGGAATTCTAGGAAATCTGTCAGTTGCTGTAGAAACAGGTTCCTCAAAACTTGTTTTTAGTGTTTCATTTTCTTAACGTCTATGTTTATGTACAGCCTCATAGGATAATGATCTCATATCAGAATATATATATGTATTTATGTAATATACATATGTAAAGACACAGTTATGCAATGTGAGTATGTATCCAGTTTATGTGATGTGATTTTTTTTTTTTTTTTTTTTTTTTTTTTAACGTACCTAAAAAAAGCTCACTTTTTTCAGTATGGTGAGATCAGTACCACCAGTGAAATCTACTGTTTTCTTGAATGTGTGTTTGTTCAGTCATTCCTTGTGCTTTGGGTGCAAGCTTTGTGCCCAGTAAAGATGTTTTTTAAGCAACCATTTTATTTAGAGCAGTGCCTGGCATGGGCAGAGTCATCGTGGCACTGAAGGCCCTAATATCAGGGAGAAGAGGTGGTTAAACTTGTACCTGTGGTGGATGAACATTGTGTTTTGTGTTCCCCAGAGAAGTGATTTAATTCCAAATAATGTTAGTCCTTAGAGTTCTGACTTTGTGAGTTTCTGGTAAATCAGCCCGTGCTCTGGACTCCTGTCTGGGGGCTGTGCCTTGGGGTGAGAGGGTTCTTGCACCTAGCGTCAGGGTGAAGGTTCCCTTTGTGATCAGAGCAGCAGCATGGTAAAAAGAAATCCGAAGTCATACACGTGGCAAATACAGTGTAATATTTTCTTCTGATGCAAACTAATAAATTTCTTGAAAATAGATGGGTTTGGGGTTTTTTTGGTTTTTGGGTTGGTTTTTTTTTTTTTTTTTTTGAGATGATGATGGTATGCATCCTAGAACTATCCGGAGAAGTATCAGGTAAAAGATAAGACATGAAAAATAACTATATGGTGTGCATTAGCTAAGATGAACACCACTAGGGTTAATTGTCATCTGATGTTAGATCAAGTTTCCTCAACAAGGCAGAAGAGCTGGTTTAAAAACCAAAGTAGAATATATGTGTGTGGGTTGGGTTTTTTTTTAATTTCTCTCTGTTTTAAGACCCTTCCATTGCTTGTTTTTCCCCAGGTACCGCTTACAGAAGCAGTGGACCCAGTTGAGTTGGAGGATTACCTTATTACACACCCGATTGCAGTGGAGTCCGGACCCCTGAGAGACTTGCTTGAGTTTCCTCCCGATGACATCGAGGTTGTTTACACCCCCCGAGAATGTCGAACGCTTGTGTCGGCTGTGCCTGAAGAGAGGTAGGAGGTGACAGGGTGACACCTTGCTCAAGGGAATGAATTGTTCTGCATTTGAGTATGTGCAAGGCTGAAGCCTGGAGTTTTTGGCTGTAAATGCCTGGAAGAGTAAATACAAACCTAAGTGAAAGTATGTATGTTTAAGAAGTCATCATCATGTCTGTGATTTTGAAGGTGTTTGTTTTTATTCTTTTAACAGTGAGATGGACCCTCATGTGAGGGACTGTGTAAGAAGTTACACGGAAGACTGGGCAATTGTGAACAGAAAGTGAGTTCCCCTGTGGTATTTGTCAGCTTCATTTCATATTTAAATTTTTGCAGGGTGGCTAGCTGGTATGAGGAAGCTCAAAAATTATTGTCCTGGCTACTGATTCCATGTGCCCTGGCTTTTACTTGCCCAGCTCAGCTGAACTGATGCTTTGTGTTTAGCTGAAATGATGCTTTGTGTTTTGAAAATTAGATCTCAGATGTCAAAACCCCTCGGGGCATTTTTGAAAATCTAGGCCATTTTAGTCAACAGTTGCTCCTTTAGAATGGTAGAGAATTTAGGGGATGCGAACAAGTAAAATTACTTCCAGCATTTGTTTCGTTCTTTGTTCCCTATGTTTTTAGCTCTTTTTAGAGAGAAGTTGCATTAATTTTGTAATAATGTAAGATTCATGTGCAGTCAAAACCACCTAATAGATAAGGTGTCCTCTGCAGCTTTCATTTGTTCCCAAAGAGACTTTGAGAAAGTATGTAATTTAAAAAAATAATTGTTAATATTTGAACTATCACAACATTTACCTAATGAGTTAACAGTTTAGAGAATGTGCGTACATTGATTAATTTATGCAAATTAGCAGGAAGGTTTCTGAGTAGCTTTACTTGGAACATACACTCTCTCGGATGATTGAAAGTCTGATGACTTCACGAGCTACTGTCAAGGAGTAAGTGATCCATGTGATGTGCATCACCTACAAGTGACTTGACTACAGCTACAGCTCTGCCCTTGTGGCAGTTGCTACAATTCACTGGTTTAATGTTGTCCTGAGAACCACTTCAGGGGATGCTGAAGATATGCTTTGTAGTGCTAAGATGACCTAATAAAAATGTGTTTTGTAATCTCATACCAAAAAAAACCCCAAACAAACCCACCCAGAAAGAAACCTGAGAGAGATGCTTTATTAACTCCCAGCCTTTGTGGGCAGAGTCCAAGCACAGTAGGCTTGGACAATGTGAGCCACTCAGCCAGCACACCTCTTGGTTTCTCAGCAATTTTCACTGGTATGTGAAATACCTGTTTGTTATTCCTGCACTGAGGAGGTTTAGTTGGAGGTAGTAGAGCTTTCTGTCCTGTGCAAATCAGCTGCACATTGTGTTTTGTGTCAGGGAAAGCATGAAGCTAAAGACATCAAAGTTGCCAGAGTGGGTTGAAGGTGTGATGAGTGCTTGTTGAACTACAGTCAAAGGTTGTCTTGCCCCTTCAGAGGAGGAGAGGCACTTCCATAAACATTCATAGCAGATTTTACTTGGATAAAATCATGGTGGTGGACTGGGTAGAAATAGAAGGGTTACTGCTGGAGCAGAAGAACCCGAAATCCTAGCTGGGAAGGATTGAATTATTTTTCAAGTAAGGATGCTAACAGGTTTCTCTTAATCCATCCTATCGGATGGTTACAAGTGCTTTGGCTAGCCCTGGGGGCACAAAATCCAGCTCTTCTAGTTTTAGAAGAACATGACTTCTGATGTGCCATCCTCTCTCCCCCACCCCAAGGGAAATAATCTTTATGTCAATCTCTGTCTACAGTTCTTTGTAACCAAAATGTTTTTTGGGGCAGGCAAATCCATCCATTCATTGATTACTTTAATGGTATTGGAAAAGCTAAGTAAGTTTTCTTCACTGGCCTGAAAAAAAAAATAGCATGTTCTTATTTCAACCTTATGGCATAATTTCTGTATGCTAGATATGGCATGATTTCTGTATACTAGACTGATGGCAGTAATGATCACAAGCACCTCTGAAGTCAGGTCTGATTTAGAATGAATTTTACACTTGTTGGTGGAGCTGTGATTGAAATGCAGACATCCAGGTGAGGATTATACAGATCGTATTGTTCAGCTCTTGGGAGTTATAACCTAGCGAGGAAAATGCTTTCTTCCTTTTTCTCCTCCTTTTCATTATCCACTGCTAGCACATCCATGGTTTTTGCATATCTCTGCATCCTTCTGTGGTAACTTTAGTTAACAGGGCAGGATAAGAACACTTGACTCTAGATGTGACCCCAGCAACTACTTCAGAACTGACTTAAGAGTTTGTATTGTAAGGAGACCGGCTCTGGCCATATGCATGTGTAAATATAGACATAGTGCCATTTGGTATCCAAAAATTTGCTAGTCAAAGAGATCTGATCTTGTCAGCAACAGTAGACAGACTGTTTAGTAGCAAGCGCTCTTACACCCTGGAAAGCTCTGAAGGACCTGATTCTGCTTATAAAGATGCTATGGGAAGGTGCTCATTTTACTTGGGGTTGTAAAGTCATATGTTTTCCAGAGGTGCTCAGGACTTCTACGCTTCATGCAATCTTATCTGAAGTTGATGTTTTGGTTTTCAAGTTACTAATATTGTCTTCTCCAAGTCGGTTTTGCTCTAGCAGAACCGTTGGCCTTCAATCCTCATGTTCTCGGCCTGTTTTAAGCTTGGCATCACAATCACACATTTTACGATGACCTTAATTGGCCATTGATAATACTTCTTTTGACATCACCCAGGGTTGTTTTATAGTTGAACAGAGTCACATTGTAGTACTGGAATACTGGTTGTTGGGTTATTACCCAGCTACAGTGAAGGGTGACTGGAAATACTGTTTGCAGAGAGCAGTTTATGCTTTGAGAGGACCCACACTCATAATACTGGGTTTGTTCTGCAATTCTGCTTCTGGTTTGGGGTCAAAAAGGATGCTAAGAATGCATTTGAAATACTTTGTTTTCAGATATCACAAGCTGGGAACTGGATTTAATCCCAACACTTTAGACAAACAGAAGGAGAGGCAAAAGGGGCTCCCCAAACAGATCTTTGAGTCTGACGAAGCTCCCGATGGCAACAGTTACCAGGATGAACAAGTAATGTACCTTTAAAACCTTGCTACATAAAACCTAATTTATAGTCATGTTTTAAAAGTGCAGTCCCTTTCCCATTATAAGTTGCTTTTAATTTGTTGAATCTCAGGATGACCTTAAACGACGTTCAATGTCGATTGACGATACTCCCCGGGGCAGCTGGGCATGCAGTATTTTTGATCTGAAGAACTCCCTTCCAGATGCCCTTCTCCCAAACCTGCTGGACCGAACCCCAAATGAAGAGATTGACCACCACAATGAAGATCAGAGGAAGTCCAGTAGGCATAAGGAGCTTTTTGCACTACATCCGGCACCAGATGAGGTATTTTTATATACCTGTGGATGAGACTAAAAAAGTGAAGGATGTAGGGAGTCTGAAAATTGTCAGTCTGCCACGGATTTAAAGGGGTTAAGATCACCTATGTTTAATATCCATGAGAGCCTTGGCTATTTTGTGGGTCGCATGTTTTTTAGCATGTTATCTTGTCATAGATTCTACTTTCTGAAGATTGGTTTTCCTTTATGGTTATGCAATCCCCTATAGTGTAGAAACATTAAAGGGATTTACTTTAGCATATTTGTAGCTGCCGATGAATGCAACATGCTGGTAAGCCTCGGATTAAATTAGTGTCTTAGAAGTAAAAAGTAATACGTATGTTTGCTTCATAATGCTATTAGTGGTTTGAACAAGTGTCTTGTCTTTAATTTCAGGAGGAGCCTATAGAACGACTTAGTGTCCCTGAAGTACCCAAAGAACACTTTGGCCAAAGACTCCTGGTGAAGTGTTTGTCCCTTAAGTAAGTATCACTCCAATAGACAGCTGCATTACAGAAATTGAGAATTGAAATCTGCTGTTTTATCCACATGCATCTGGAGTAACTCTGCTGCCTTGTTTATTATGCTTGAAGGGATGTAACATTGTAAGGTTTGGTCATAGGCTTAAAGGTTAGTTCCATAACGGATAAGTTACAGAATGCTGTGCATCAGACAGTTTTATCTTCAAGACTTTTTTGTATTGGTGTGACATAGAAAATATTCACCCTCCTTGGCTTTTCTGTGTTGCTTTCCAGCCAGTCTGTAGCTGTAACTGTTCCATGTTACTAGCATGCATGCGTCACTGCACTTGCTAAGTTGGCCAGTCATTGGTGTTCAGCGCTGTAACAAGGATGTTTAAGGGGGGGAAGATTAAAAATGCTTAAGCCATAAAACATAAGACAACCAAAGATTTGCTGAAGTTTAGGCTCAACAACCTTGACTGTGTCCCTTTAAGAGTGAAGACTTTATATACTTAGCAAGCATTAACTGGAGGAATAGAAACCTGTTAAACAAGTTTAATGAAGTGGAGCTCCTGAATATAGGGTTACCTGCAGCTGGTTCATTGCCTATAACTCTTCTCTAATAACACAAGGTAAAATTTTACTGTTATTCCCTTGGAGAAATAAAGTACAAAACTGATTTTCCACACTGCTGTATTCATCTTCTGTGTCCTCGGTTAGGTCAACCCTTCTTATTAGAGAGCTTCAGTTAGACTACATTGCGGCTCATAACTGAGATATATGTGTGGGACATATCTCCTGCTCGTAGAGTACTCCAGGACCTAATATAGCCATAGAGATGAACTGATTTTGCAGCCTTTTATGAACTGGAACAACATAATATGCAGTAGCAGTGGAGCTTCCTCTCCAAAGGATGGTGTCTTTAGCATAAATAACTTAGATGCTGGAAATTAATGATTTCTGCTATTTAAGCATTTCTTACTGACTGTAAATTATAGCAAATTGGCCCAAGTACACGCTTGTTTGTGTACCAAAGTAATCTCTGAAACCATACTTAGAGTTGTAATAGCGAGCATCCAAGATTGTGCTGTCTTGGTGGCACAAGAAGAAGTACGTAGTCTCTTCCCTGGGGACAAGGCTAAGATGACCTAAGCAGGGTCATTTTCAGGTTAATCTCACCTTTGTTGCAAAACTAAAGAAAATACCTGTTTGATGATGCAGTCCTGTATGTTGTTCTCCCTGTTGGCAGAAGAGAGTTCCAGGCTGAAAAGCTGAGAGGTCTGTGCAAGGACTGGATGCATGGGGGTGTCCCACCATGGATTGGGCATTAATTTCATGGGAAGGCTGTACGGACAGGAGCAGGGCATTTCAGCCCCTGCTTACCTTGGTGTAGGGACAGGTTTTGAATGTTTTTTAAGTTCTTTAACTTCCCAGGTGATTTAACAATAAGTTTAACTTTATTTGGTAGGTTAGTGTTTTCGCTGGAAGTGTTTCAGTTAGCATGAATACTTGATAACAGTTACTCCGAAAAACTTGACACCTTTCTGAGAGAGTTTTTGAAATATTGGTATTTTCTGACAGAAGTTAAATGTTGAAAATTGCCAAAATAGCTGTCTCTGACTCTCCAGAGGAAGGAGCTTTCTGGTCAGTAATGCTGGGAGGAGCGGTTGCTCATGTAGCCATATCAACAGGTCAGCATAGTAAATTAGTGCACAGAACAGCTTCTCGAGGTAATCGGACGAGATAAGTGGTCCGGCTATCCCAGCTTTAAGGAAGCTATTAGGTTGCTTTGCTTAGCTTTCAAACGACACTTGAAGAAGATAGAAGCATTTATAGAAGTATGCTTTATGTCCTGTGACCCTAATCCCAACCTTTCCGTTGGGTCAACGTGTTGAAATGGCTTTTAGAAGGTCCAGGGAGCACCGACGTGTGTCGTGGTGGAAGGGAGCAGAGACAATGCAGAGGAAGCAGGACAGGAGAGGAGCGGGGGGAATACTGGGGAGCGAGACCTCCCTTTTCAGCAGGAGCAAGCCCTTAGGTTGGCTCAGCTGTTCCTGACATCTAGGCTTAACAGTGGTCAGCCGTCACCTTATGCAGGAAGTGTTTGGAGAGGGGGGTAGGTTATTCTTTCTTACAAAATGCAAGTCAACTGATTTTATGTGTTTCTTTCTTTCAAGATTTGAAATAGAAATTGAGCCCATTTTTGCAAGTTTGGCTTTGTATGATGTTAAAGAAAAGAAAAAGGTAGGTTTTTAATTACTTGAGTGATGATGTTTCCACTGAAGCGTTACAAACCCGTATTTGAAAAAAAAGAGAGGAATTAATTCTGGAAACAAACCTTTATGGAGGCAGTGACATACCAGTGGTTGGAAGAATGATGAAGGCATTTCATGAACCATCTTTGTGTTCTTCTTCTGCTTAGTAAAACAGTTGAAGTATAACCACTTTTCTAAAAATATTATCTAATATGCGAGTGCCTGAAATCAGAATATATATATTGTCCAATCTTGGCTTTCAGAAGTCTCTTCCCCAGAGAGAACTTAAGTAGCTGAAACCTTTTATTTAGATTAAGTTTTTATGACTTTCTTAATCTCTTTTTCATGATTCAGCATGGTATGTGTCCAACTAACATTTTAATAATGCACAAGAAAGTCATACGTGCTAAAATTGCTAAAAACAAAACTGAGGAGTCTTTTCAAGATCTAAGTTATAGGAAATGCAAAATACATTTATTCCCCTATTTATGTTCTGTATTTAATATTTGAAGAGTCTCTTAGTTTTCCTAATTCAAGATATTAGCAGTAGTAGAGAGAAAAATGTTAAAAATATGCATTTTGACATTTATCTCTTTAAGACTTGAATTTAATGCATTGAGATTTAAGTTATGTAGATGAGAGTATGTGGAATATTATGTGAACTTTGTTTAATATTTAAATCACATTTCATAAGCCAATTTTATCATCTCATTACTCCTTTTTTTTTTTTTTTTTCTCTAACGTAGTAAGTTCTTTAGTGACCTCTGGTGTTGATAACCAGCTCACATTCATTTTGGCTTTGAAGCCTTGATACAGTCAAGGATTTGGTGCTTCGGCATAGAAAGCTCACTGTCTGCGCTTCAAGATGTGTTGTTTTTTCTTTTTCTGTGAATGATCTTAAAGATCTTTTTCTATTTTGATACTTTGATATTTTTAATTCAGATAGCAATTGTAATTCCTAGTCCTGTGATGGAACTACATACCTTATGGAAGCTGGAAGAAATTTTATAGGTAGTGTGTATTGTTCGCTTTATTTCCTTTCTTCTTTCCCACTGTCCTGCCTTGATTTCTTAATGAAAAGGCCTTTTTGTTTTTCTTTTTATATATGTGGTTTGAAAGGAGGCACCGTTGTTAGTTTTTTTTTATTATTGCTTTGAAATTGTCTGTTGTGTTATGAAGAATTTGCCAAAGATAAAAAGTATAACTAATGCTTGAAGCTACCTATTTTCTTCTTTAGATTTCAGAAAATTTCTACTTTGATTTAAACTCTGAACAAATGAAGGGAATGCTTCGTCCACATGTCCCCCCTGCTGCTATATCCACGCTGGCCAGATCCGCCATCTTTTCTATCACTTATCCCTCTCAAGATGTCTTTCTGGTAATAAAGGTAAGAAACGCCAGAAAAATTTAACCTATTGTCTCTTGTTTTCTATTTAAAATAAAATATAAACAAGTCTGGCTGACTAGTTGATTTCTTATTTACATTTGGAGAGCAGAATTCTATTCTCAAAAGCATAAACATTGGCACCACAGAATTCTGTTTCATTTCAGATATTCTTAGTACATTAAGTTCATTTGTAACAGAAACAGTTCAGTGGAGATATGCATTATTGTATTATCGAAAAACTGAAAAAAAGCGTAAAGGTTTGCTTGATATAGAGCAGCTTTCTGGGGCTTGACCTTGGTTTTCATGTGAAAGAATGTGCTGACTCCTTAAGATGATAGACAAGTGAGTGATTTAAAAATATATATTGATCTGAATCCCATTTCAAAAATGATATATACCCTTAAGCCAGATTTTCAACTGTCTTTAAGAATTGAAATTGGTGAGAGAGTGAGATCCATAACTGAAATAGAATGCCATATTGGTCACTCGTGGAATAAAGTATGCAAAGATAAAAGTTATTTTCTCTTCTTTCACTTGATTCAATGAGCACACAAATGCTACTAGTTCAGATTGGCATTTGAATCAGTTTTTTTGGCTGGTCTCTGCATAAAAAACATCCTATTGTAAAAAGGGGAGTTCAGCACCTGCTTTCAATTCACAGGCAGTGGTTATATTGCCGGCTAGCTAAGTCCTGTGTTTTGTGAACCCTGTTGACTGAGGTTTGTGCAAGTTCTTCATGAACTGCTTCTTGCATGAGGAATAAGCTTTTGAAAATGAATTAAGACTTTGTGGCATGACAAAACAGTCCCAGGCGAGAATAAGGCTTTTAGTAGTGTTGGAGCATATTCTCATCTCCAATTTTTGGTATGATTCTTTGAGTTCCTTCTAAAAATCATGTTCTGCCTTTGCACACATATTCACTCTTCTGATTTTTACAAGATATGAGGAAGAGAGAACCCCGTATTTATGAGGTGGGGATCTGTCCAAAAGAGCTTGTGACGGCACGTTAGTGCTTGTAAAACCAGTGATCCAAGAGAAGCTGGTGGTTTAGGTGATTTTTTGATTTAATGATGAAAAGGATATAGTCAGGGATAAATAAGACAGATGCACAGCGTGCCTTATCAGGTGAATTTTCACATGGGTCTTACTCACTGGGAAACCACTTTTCAGACAGCTGGTATTGCTAGCATAAACTCACCAGGGAGTGCAAGATTTGATGGAACGTAGTTTTGTTCTTTAATATTCTGGTAGCCTCTTGGAGTTCTACTAATAGACAAGTATGAATGGCACTCTATAAGCATGGGACAAGTTTAAAGATATTCTAATCTAGTAACAGCAGGTGCACAGTAGCGGGCGTGGGAGGGAGGGCCAGGAAGCTTCTGAAAAGAAACAGTTTTCGTGCATGTGACGGGGCGTATATTTCTATCAGAAACTAGGTGTTAAGCAGTTTTGTGTTGAGGAGGCATTGACTTACTTGGAGACTTCAGAAGGAAACATCTACTTAGTCTTTGGCTAATTTTAATTATTTGATTATTTCATTATTTGATTTGAAAACACACTGATTTAAAATAGTGCTTGTTTCAGCTGAGTGCATCTGAGTCACCTTTTTATGCTGCTGCAATAGGTCCTTAATATGGAGAACAGAAAAAGAACAGAATTCTGAAAATGATGATGCTGAAGACAGTTAGTGTAAGCTGTCTTTAAGACCTTAAAAATGAGCTGAAAGTGGCTCTAGAACAGATCACACCAAAGTGAAGTGATAAATGTTCCCTTTGAACCTATATTTTACACCTGTGATTCAGTTATAGCTGGAGATCTGGGAACTTAATGGCTCTCACAACTTGAGTGCAGTGCTTGTTCCCTGACTCACAAAGGGAAATCAAGCTTTAACTCTTTTGACAGAATGTTTTTGCTTCCTGGTGTTTGTTTAATTTAACAATCCTTGCTGGATACATGTCCTTCTAATGGTTCATTTTCTCTTCTCAGCTGGAAAAAGTATTACAGCAGGGAGATATTGGGGAGTGTGCAGAGCCTTATATGATTTTTAAAGAATCTGATGCAGCAAAGGTAAGAATTTTTTTGATGTTTTGGTTAAGTTTGGCTATAAGTGCTTGAAGGCATTTTGTTATTAACAAATGAAACATACATTGCTTTCTTTCACCTCGAACTTATATTATTTTCTTTCACCTTGGACTTAACAACCATTGGTATGTCCCTGTTGTTAAAAGGGTCCATTTTTAATTAAGAATCTAGTCAAATTCTAAAGGCCAAAGAAGAGTCAAAGACCCTTGAATCTTGATGCCTTATTGGGGTAGAGTAGTTAAAGGTCATCAGTTTTTGTAGCTGGCAGGGGAGATGTGTGGTTACCATCAAGCTCAGTCATCTGTGATTCCCTGTCCCAAAGGATCAGCTGTGTGCTTATAGCTGGGTCAAGGAAAGGCAGCATTTGACTTGAATTTGCAGTAAAATTTCAACTTTTCCATTGCTTCTGCAGCTTAACTCCATCACAGTACCTCTGCCTTCCTCTAGAAGGGTTATAAAACAGATGAAATACGTTACCAGGAGATTCTCCATCAGGCCTGGTTTTGAATTGCAGTGCGTTTCTGGTTCTTTTTTTTTGCTATTCTCTGCTGATTCTTCTTTTTCCTAATACTGTAAAGAAGGGCCACACTCAACAGCAGGCTGAAGCTGTCCTTTTTACATATAGTAAGGATAATTTAAAATTTTTATACTTTAGTGTTTGGGGTTTTTTCATTAACAGTGTTGTTTTAATTCCTGCCTTCAATGGTTTTGGGCATTGCCCTGTGCAGTGAAGTCCTTGCATTTTGAAGTACAGGGGATGGCATGGACCTGCCCCAATTTGACTGATTCTTTGTCTTTCCTTTCCATGTTTAAATGTAGCCTGATTCCTTGCAGGACTAAAAGCAGAGGTTTCCCCACAGAGAAGAATGCCATCTTATAACCTGCAGTTGGCAGCTGGTTGCTCATTGTAGTGTATTGGAATTGATACCAGTCAAAGAAACTCTCCAAGATTTGTTTTGGAGTTTTAGAAAGCAGGCATTCTTTATTGCAGCACTGGATGCACGGGGGATAATTTCACCTAGAGTGCATGCCACAGCTTCAGCACAAACAGGTTACATGGAGTAACTAATTACATATTAATGAGACTAGTATATATACACATAAAAATTATTGTAACTGATTATCATAGTACTGCCTACACCCGATCATGTGCAATGAAGAATTTATTTGAGTCGAAGGGCTGCTTTTATGACCACTGACCCGTTTGAGATTCTGTTGGCTGTCCTTGAAGTCTTTGTTCTTGTCCTTGTTCTTTGATCTTGAAGCTTAACGCAGTTTCAATCACACGTGGTCAGTTTCAACATTGTTCCCATCAAGAGTGCAGGAACATCTAGTCATAAGAGCAAAGAACTGTAAAACTTATGAGTAACTACCTCTACTAGTTAATTACTTGGCTACGCTTTTGTCTATTGTTTCAATCATAGTGTTAGTATAAGATTTCTAATAGTTATTTACCAAATCTCACTTTTACAGTCATCTAGCAGCAAACCAGTTTCAACGGCTGGTACAAAATATTAAAACCATAAAAATATTTAGACATACCATACAGAATGTGTGGTCACGTGCTATTAGAGTGTGGGTGGGAATTGCAGATTTGGTAGGTTCGGGAGCAAACAGGAATGCTGGCAGCACTTGCAGAATTTAGTGGCACCTGGCCTATGGCCTCTCCTCAGTCTTTTCACCCGCAGGCTACTATTTGTTTTTCTGAAGTGCTTTCTCCAATACAGCAGTGGTTATAGCATAGCAAATCTCTGATTTTACTAGCAGTCGGAAGGAGAAATCTCTAACTTAAGCTCAGTATGTTATTTTATAACTCTAGTTTGTAAGATGTACAAGCGAGCTTGGAAAGGAAACCTTGGGTATGTGGAATGTGAAGCGGCGCTTATGAGTCTCGGAAATGGTTCCTAATTTCTTGTGCAATTGGATTGAGCCAAGTGAAGATCAAAGTGTAATAGTGAGGACTGGATGAAGGGCAAAACAGATGCCAGCCCTTCTTGTGATGAGAGGCTTTCCATTATGCTTTTTTCAAAGGAGCCGGGATGTTCATTTGTTAGTTTTGATCAAACTAACAAAAGTTTTGCCGTCCTAACGTTCTAATCTATTTTTAGCTGAAGAAGTTAACATTTTTTGTCTAACTCTGTCTTTATATCACTGCACCACAATATGAAAAATGGATCTTTTTCACCTCAGATATATAAATAACAAAAGTAAATAGCTACATTTCCTGTGATCAGTAAGTTGACATGTGCCTAAGTGAAATTTTGGAGCTGGATTTGCAGGAAGCTTGGAAATGTAGGTCAAAAGTTGATTTTTCAAGATCTCCTTCCCAGCAAGGTGCGTAAGCATGTCCCGAACTAGAAGAATGTGAGCAACAGAGCGCGCTCTGTTGTTATCCAGCCCCCTCTCTGGGGACTTCTTAAAGGCCTGTAGGTGACAACCTTTCTAAAGCAAAAAATTGCCCTTTAATATGCAGAATTGTGGAAAAGTCCTCTCTTACTCCGTTTTTTCCCCTCAACAAAATGAGTATGGTACTGCTTCTTATTAGAGCAGTGTTTTCAGTTTCCTATGCAACTGCAGATGATCTGAGCACCTGCTGCATAAAATCCCATTAAGAAAGGCCATTTCAGACTTCATAGAGTAAAATTCAGCTTTTCTTGAAAGGGCAGTGGGCAGATGAGCTCACTGGGATTTGACGGGCTGTTCAGGAGGCTTAAGAGCATGAAGCCAGCTGCTCTGGCTGTCAGGCTGTCCTGTGTCCGGTACTGTTGGCCGGCTGGCAGTTTTGTGAAGCAGAAGTCGGTTTGCATAGCACTTAGTGATCCTCCTCTAGAAGGTGCTATTGAAGCACAGAATCATTGCAAGTTAGAAAAGATGCCATTGTCACCGATTTTGCTAAATGAACCTTTGTTCCTATTCCTCTTCTTTTAATCTCTTGGATCGAATATTTTCTTCACAGAATAAGGAAAAGTTGGAAAAACTGAAATGCCAGGCAGAACAGTTTTGCCAAAGACTGGGCAAGTATCGAATGCCTTTTGCCTGGACAGCTATTCATTTAATGAACATTGTGAGCAGTGCTGGAAGTTTGGAAAGAGATTCCACAGAAGTAGAAGTTGGCACAGGAGGTACAGTATCTGGCATCTGCATGAGAGAATGTGGACAAATCCAGAGTTTACTGAAGTCTTGATTCATACCCTATAGCTGCCACTGCTCCTTTTATCACTTTCCTCCCCCTGCCCTAGGCCTTCTGATAGTCTTGGGTCATGGTTGAAATAAAACAGAAAAGTCCATGATAACAAATGGATTTATCTTTCAAGGATTTTACAAGCAAACCATCTGTTATATTATTTAAAACCAGGCTTCTAAGACTGAGAGCGCGTTACACGCTGATGAACATTTTCCAAAGGAGTGGATTAATCTTTGTGAACCACATAGCTCATCTGAAACTGCTCTTCAGCATCCCCAAAACTGCCAACTTCATCATCTTTCAGAGCAAGAGAAATACATAAATCTCCACACGATAAAGACTTTTATAATAGCAGTAAGGCACTGGGGTGAGGTTGCTGTGAGAGGAGCAGAAGTAGTCAGCTGTGCTTCATAGCCTCCTGATGCCTCAGGAGTGTGATTGTCTTAGCATAACCACCTCTTCTATCACACTTATTGCATAATTTCCAAATGCAGCACCTATCTTCTTGTGTAGAAAATTCTGGTTGGAACAAAAGTACGTTCTTGGACTATTGTTTTTCTTATTTATTTTTTTTTAATTCCTCCCCCTTTTTATTTTTTGAAGAACGTAAAGGATCATGGTCGGAGAGGCGGAATTCCAGTATTGTCGGGAGGCGTTCATTAGAGAGAACCACAAGTGGGGATGAGGCTTGCAATTTGACCAGTTTTAGACCAGCTACTCTGACAGTGACAAACTTCTTTAAACAGGTATTTTATGAAGCTATCTAATTAAGGAGTTGCTTCTTGGACAGAGTGATTTGATCATGTGGAGTCAGTTTAGACCTGAATGATTAATTTGTGATGCTTTCAATGCATGTAATGTCTGTTCCCTGATCACAGGATATCTTTGGACAGCATGCAGTGGGTTTATTATATCATATGCTTAATTCTCCCAGCAGTGGGTCCACAGTCGATTAGTGGATTCTTTCAATAAGTTTACTGTGAGTGATTATGTTAGGAATTCAAAAATATTAGCTGGTTTTGGCTTGAATGATAAAGCATCATTATGGCATAGTGATTTAACCGCTCCAACTAATAGAACTGGGTCTCCCCAGAAGAACAGCAATTTATTTTGCTCCAGATTTTTCTAACACGCATTGGAAAAATCACTGTCTGGCCTTTTGGTAAACATATTTGGAAAAATGCTTATAGAAGCAAGTTCACAAAAACTGAGGATAACTTCTGTGGGTTAGTATATGCCAAAAAGTATTCCAGATATTTGTCCTAGTCTAGGAGTTGCATAGCCTTTATCATGATGGTCAGTTGACTCCTTTGGCTTCATTGGGTGATAGACAATCCCGTTGAAACATCAGCAGGCTCAGAACCAGGTTCATCAATGTGATTTGAGGTTGGCATCAGTTCCCTGGACACATCCAGGGATGCCTGAGAAAACAAAGCATTTCACTTCTGATGCTGCTCTGCCGAGTGGCAGCTCTTCTTAGCCAGAGCTTGGGATTTTCCTGAGAAGCAGTAGAAAACATGATTAAATGGAATAAAATTTTTAGTTAAGCTTAGAAAATGGTTTCAGTTCATTAATTTTTGCTAAGATTCGCTTAATGCCACATCTGGTTAAGGAAAATTGTTATTTCAATGTCACCTTTGTGTATAAAAGGGATTTAATAGTGTACAGCCAGATATTTTTTGGACTGATTTCTTGATCATTGGGAATACAAAAATTTGGATTCTATATATTGAAAGTTGGTTAAACTCTTTTTTGCCTTCTTTTTTTTTCCCCCCCTGATTGTTTTGGTTACATGCCACTTTCACTGTGGGTAGCCATCCAAAGTCTCCTCTTAAATACAGTAATGTAAATAAGGAGAAATGTCATCAAGGGCATCGAGTTATACTGGTGCGAACCATGTAAGCGGAGGGTGACTCACGCCTCTGGAGCTCCATGCTTTCACGGAACTCAGTATGACTGAAATCGGGCTCTCTGAACGGTATCTCTGGGGTCTCAGTGACACACAGGAGCACAGGAAGTTCCTTTTGCTTGGGGTGTTAATAAAATCCAGTTCTGTAACGTATTCACCCAAAATGTAGAAAGTAAGAAAAAAAACTATTACAGCATTGCTAATGCAGCCATTCCACTGACCATGTTCTGCAGCCCTCTTTGTAATATACACCAGTTCAAACCTGGTCACTAAGTTAGTCATGATTTACAAAAGCATATATTTATTTACTTTATTAAGGTTTGTTTTCACTTGACAACTTTGAAACAGCTTGTTTTATTAATTTGTCCTTTAATATTGCCTAATGTTGATTTAGGATTTTAAGTTTCTGATTTTTCTGTATCTTTTATTTTTTATCTTCCCTTCCTTTTCTGTTGTGGAGCACAATTAATTGAATACTACTCGGCGTTTTTCTCCTTCCATTTGCTTCTTTTTTTCATATAGTGATTCATGACCTTTATTATGAGACATTTTCTGCTTTTGGATAGTGAGAGGGTGGCAGAGTCATATTTTCTATAATGTTTCCAAAACTAACAAAATTCTGGGCTACTAGAATGTGGCACAAGGAAAAGTGGCAACAGAATCCTTCCACTTCCCACCATTTCTTAAAACTTCTCCTGAAAAGTAAGGCTCTTTTAGACTCATACCAAAGAAAAGGCAGAGGAGAAGGAATGAGGATCACTACCTGAATGACGGGTACTTTTTCAAACTATTATACTTGCTAAAAATCGGATATTTTGGGGAAATCTTTTAATAGCCATTTTCAGTTTTGAAAAAGATAATATTGATGGGGAGAGAAAAGGTTTTCAATGAGAAGTTCCTGCAGCTGTCATGATGATTAATAAGGAAAAAAGGAAGGAAAAAGGATGGAGAAATGAACTGTAATTTAGCATGCTAATGTTAACACCTTGTTCTGGGAAGGTACGTTTTGATATCAGAGGAAAGAGACGATAGTATGAGGTGGTTTATTCATTCTCTTGCAGTCCTGAAGGGTTGTGTAGATAACCATTTTCTTCCCAATGTCCAACAGGAGGGTGATCGCCTGAGCGATGAAGATTTGTATAAGTTCCTTGCTGACATGAGACGGCCATCATCAGTGTTACGGAGATTGAGACCTATCACAGGTATTGAACGAGATCTTTTTGGCTCACGTGTTAAGGTATTTGATTAGTTCTTCACAATTGCCACCCAGTTCTTATAAGTGAGCAGATGAAAAAAACCTTAAGAAGTCATCCACAGCAATCCCTGGTAGACCACAAGCACTAAAGATGGCGTTTTGGCAGGTTTTTCACTGTTATGCGTGCACATGCAGCTCCTGCAACGCTGAGACTAGTATCTGTGAGAAGACTATGCAAACCACAAAGCCCTAAACCCAGCAGGGGCTGAGGAGCCTCTGTTTTCCTGAGTAAAATACCACTCTCTAGCTAAGAGGAGATCTCTTTTCTGGCTCCTACTTGGTTAATAGGAACAGACTCCACCTCTGTTTGAGATAGGAAGTAAAAACGCTGGCACACCAGCAGTGAAACATCACTGGTCCCTGACCTATGCTATTCCTGACAATATTTACTTAACCTGTTTTTAAAAATCTCCAGTGACAGCAATCCTACTGCTTCCTTAGATCATCTCTCCCAGCACTCATCTGTCCTTCTGGTGAGGTTAGGTATTAAGAAAACTTTGCAAAATTATCTTGCTGCAAATTAATCTGATTATGGTCTGTCATGCCCTCAGGGCAGTTATCACAACCTTTCAAGTACTTGAATACTGTTACTAGTTCACTCTTATTCACCTCTGTTTTGTAGCCTAACCAATCTCGGGTTTTTTTCAACCCTTCCTCAAAGGTTGGGATTTTAAAATTGCCTGTTACTCTCTGCTAGAGTTTCTTTAATCTGTCCATGCTTTTCTTCAGGCATGGTGCTCTAAACTGGTTATGTTGCTCTTCCTAAGACCTCATGCCGAGCAAAGCAGACGAATTTGTCTCCAGTGTCTTACACATGACACTGCACTAATATGTCTTAGAATGGTTGTAGTTTTCTTCTGAATTTGGCTTATTTTCACTGCTGTCACCCAGCCCTTTTCTACAGAGTTGATCCATGCCAATTATTATATCTTTTTGTGTTTGTATGTTTGGTTTCTCCTTCTTAACACAAGTCCTTTGCTCTTTCTTATGTTTCACCTTAGTCATTTGATGCCATTTCTCCAGCTCTCCTGTCTTCCAAATTTTTACAATCATTCCAGCCTCGGTGCCATCCACCCACAATAAGTCTGCTGTCAGTACTGTCAGCTGACCTACTAAGGAAAATACTCAGTAATCTTGGTGCAGATTAGCTTTCAGCAACTCCTGCTGTATTCTCCCAGTTTGCTAGGCAAGGTTCCTGATGAGACGTTGAGTAAGGTTGTTAACAGTAGTTGGGCCTCGCAGTAGCATTATCTAGACTGTATTTCCCCAACTTGCCTATAAGAACAGCATTTGGGACTTGTTAAGATACGTCTTTTCTCTTGATTCTTGTTATCTGGTACCCTGGTTGCCCTAGATACCAATTTGATTCAGTGTTACTTGTTTTTAACAAATCCGCATTGGCTGTAATTTATCATCTGTTTATTTATGAAATTAATATATAGGAAATTAATCTGAAGAAACAAAGCATGAATATGCTTTTTGATTTAAATTAACTTCTATTTATTGTAATAAAATAATTTTCTTCTTACAGCTCAATTAAAGATAGACATATCTCCAGCTCCAGAGAATCCCCATTACTGTCTGACTCCAGAGTTGCTGCAAGTCAAACTTTACCCAGACAGCAGAGTTAGACCTACAAGAGAAATCCTGGAGTTTCCTGCCAGGGATGTCTACGTTCCAAATACCACATACAGGTTAGAGTTTTGAAATACGTTTCACATTTCAGGGCCTGAGACTGGCAAGTCTAGAAATTCCTACCTTATCATCTGGTTCATTGCAAAACTTGCTATATCAGTAGATCTGCTGTGCCAGAGGTACAAAAAAGTTCCAGACTGACACAGCAGAAAATACACAGTTGTGAAGGGACAAACATATTTGCATAAAACTTGGCCGTGAACAAGAACATGAGAGAGGTTTCTCCATTTCCCAAAATTCACGGTGCAATTTAGCTGAATTCTTTTAAGTTTTATGTAGGTTTTTTTCTTCATCTGTCTGCTAAAGTCATCATTCTCTCACTGTTTTTGTTACTTTCTGATACTCTCAGTGACTTTTTTTTTTTTTTTTTTTTTGAAGTGGAGGATAAAAATGAAGAAAAAGTGTAAGCCCTTCGTTCGTATTTCCATTTTGATTTAAAAGCAATTTCTTTGTTTACAATGGTTGGAAAAAAAATCTTCTGAAGATCTGGAAGATAGGAAATTTTTCTAAAGTAGCTTGGAAGACAGTAACATTTCCGTAACTAAGCCTAGGCAGGGAGCAGATTTCTTTTCATAACATACCACTATTCATTTAAAGCTTTTTCACAGTATCGTTGAAGACATTACACATCTGAATGGAATTGCTGTCTTCAGCTAATTTCACCAATTTACTCACGGAATCTGTTACTTCTTGTAAAAGTTAAATACAAACCAGGTTTTTATAAACCAAAGCTTACAAGAAAGAGTTTGGTCAAGTTCCGTATCTCATGTCTTCAAAAGTTAAATTTCTTTCTTTATTTAATTATTTATTTATTGAGGTTGGACAGGTAATTAAACATTACAATACACCAGTACAAATAAGCAGCACTGTGTGATCTCTTCTTAATAAATCCATAAGAAGTAAAAGTAATTTTGCAGTTTTTCTGTAATTAGCACATTCTGTTCACTCTGTGAAATTACAATTTAAAACCATTTTCTGTATGGTTGCAAATGTTGAGATAAAAAATCCATACTGTACAAGGATTAGGTAAGATATGCAAGTCAATATGACTCAACGTAACTGCAGAATCAGGGCCTTTGTTAGTCAACACTTCCACGGCCAGCCATCCACAAGCATGTCAATAGTCCTTCTGCCTTAGAGTATTCTGCAGCTGAAGTTAAAGAAATGTGAGCGTGTTCTCAGGAGCAGGACCAACACTGTCACGTAGGTTGTACCTCCAGGGTTTGTTGGTTGGTACCATTGACGCTATTGGAGTTGCCCCGCAGGCAACTGTTCTCTATTTGAAAGGTGGTTTGTTATGTGCTCACTTGGTCTTTCATTTAGTTTCTTAGTTAAGTGTACTAAAAGGCCGTAAAGGGACAGCTCTGATTCCATTTCAAACGAGAAATCTCTTATTCATTTCAGTAAACTTTGAAGCTTAGCTCTTAGCTTTCAGTAAGAAAGCGTAATTCTTAAGTTATTTTTCAAAGTGTGGCATCTAAAAGATTAGGCCTGTGCCGTGGCTTACTTGATGTGTGTGTACACATCTATAGCTGTGTGAGTACAGTGCTTCAGTGAAGATTGGCCTGAGCTACACTGCTGAAAATTTGTCTGGAAATACACAGAACCCTAAAATGGGGAATTACCCGTCTTTCATTTGCTCATAGAAACATTCCACAATAATAACATGAAACAAACATCTAATTAGTTACTTCACAAAACAAAATTGCTTTTTTTGCTATAGAGTAATACCTAAATGTCTTTCGTCGCATTTTGCCAGCCCTTTGTTTACTGAAATGGTTTTTGTGTTCCCTACTATACAACCCAGAAACAAATGCAACAGCCTGAAAACCCATTCCCTGAAGCAATATTATCTAATACATGAATAAGCGGTTGATTCTTGGGCATTAGAGTTTCATCCTGGGGAGGTAAAAGCTCCCTGAAAGTTACAGCGCATTGACATTGGGGCTAGAGGGAATGAGATACTCACCAAACATACTGTAAGACCGTCGCAAATGCCTCGGGTTTATGTATTGGAGAATATACCATACAGTGTATGGGTATAGACATGCATCTGTTACTAAACATAACACGAACTTCTTTGATGTAGTAATGTTCAGTGTATATGTTCTGAATTAGAATCCATCAGGTTGAGCATTCAGTCAAAACTTTTTAAATCTGTTGGGTGTATCATTATTTTGGTTGACTTGAGCAAGTAGTATCTTCCTTTCTTAGGCTTCCAGTATAAGCCTTTTCTTCTGTCTACTCTTCCTCTTGACCTTGGCGCAACATATTTCCCATTAAGATTGGTTTCCTCACATTCGCTGTGCCACCAGCCTCCTAAGGAAACATATTGTAATGTCAGTTACTGTCAGTTGTACCCTAACATATTGTGCTCAGTTTCCGAGTAGACAGCTCCTGTTTGCAACATAAATCTTCTTTAGACCAGTTCCAGTAAAAGTGACAATTACCTAGTATACCCAAATGAAATGGTGATTGTATGTGTACCCACTTAACACTTGCAAGTTGAGGGCCAATACAAAGATACTGTCAGCTTCGCATAAAAGTAG
This sequence comes from Astur gentilis, assembly GCF_929443795.1. NCBI lineage: Eukaryota > Metazoa > Chordata > Aves > Accipitriformes > Accipitridae > Astur > Astur gentilis. Next base: position 3,624,703 of record NC_064887.1, read on the forward strand.
CGGTGCATAGAAAACTGCACACACAAATGCTGCCACGGAACTGGGACACCTACAGAGTTAGGTCCACGCTTTCATGTTTCCCATGACCCTCTACAACTGACTTTCTGATTTGCTGATATTTTTCTCAGGTACGAATTGTTAAATCTCTGCATCTACAGGAGGCTGAAGAGCCTTTAGTAAACAAATTCTCTTTTTTATTGGCTGGTGTCCTTAGCTACAAGCTTAAATTGTAAGCCTAGTTCTGCCTGCAAAGGACTGGCAGTGTCTCTGTGTGCTAAAAATGAAAGTTTAGCACTTCGGAAGTCATTGGCCATCTGCTTTATGGTCACTAGAGCTGAGTAACAGTCTCGGCATTGTTTCAGACATCAACAATTTTCAAGCCTAGAATGACATACAAAACGTTTGTTGCATGAAGCAGGTGTCTGGAGGGCAATTCTGCATCCTGTGTTTCAATCATTAATTGCTTTTTTCAGTTGTTTGCTTTTTGCTATAAACTGGCCAAACATAAAAGCTTCAGAAAATCAAAGAATTAGGAATCCTTTAACCAAATTATCTTTAAGGAGAAATGTCTTCAGCCTTGTATCTCTCTTGCTCTTTTGAAAGTGATTATGTCATGTATACTTGACAAAATGCCAAAACCTGCAGTAATGGAAACTCACCATCACTCTTAACTTTTGGGTTGTAGTCAAAATGGAGTTGAGTCTGTTTGTCTTCTGGGTTTTTTTTTTGCAAGGAGGGATTAAGCAATCCAACCTAGGGCTGCCACGCCAGACCAGTTATCAGAGGAAGAACTGCCCTTTACTTCATAGCTCAGAATCTCATCTTGGGGTTTTGTTTCAACCTGTGCTGCTAGTTCGGTTTCTGGTGTTGGTCATTTGCACAGCCTCACTATGCTTTAGTTTTACCTCTCTATGAAATAGAAAGGGGATGCCTTGTTGTAGGACGCTGCTATCCGCCAACGAAAAAAATCTTCTGCCCTTTCCTGCAAGTGGAAGGATGCTACTACCCGCTGTTTTCTGTATCTAAAGCCAGGCTAATATCAATAACTACCCACTAAAGTATACTACCATCCTTCATGTAACAAAAATACTTCCATGGCAATATACCCAGCATACTGATACCTAGGTAGTTTTCTGGACAGCTGAAGTCATTTAATACGTCCATGTCACGGTCTGCAGTTGAGAACCTCAGTTCTGTCTGCTCTGGCAGGGCATTGGGGATGCTCCCGGAGATCCGTGAAAGCTGGAGAGTGTAGTCTGTTTCGGGACCTCCCAAGCTGAAGGCGTACTCAATGTAACGTTTATTATCTTTCCAGTCCTGCAGCTCAATCCGTAGGATGTAGTCCCCTTGTTTAGTAATGGAATAGGTCTTGTTCAGGCCTAGCCAGAATTCCTCTGCAAAAGTTGTAGTAAATAGATGCTGTTAATATGGAACTAGGCATGAACACACCATGCTTTTCCGATCTCTAACCCATACCTCAGATAGCTCATTCACCTTTAAAATAGCAGTATTTGAAAATATGTGTTCAAATAAGCTGTGCAATGTCAGAATCAAGAGATGTCAGAGGTGAGGATTAGGGGACAGAAGTCACCAGGCGGAGAGTTAGTGGGGAAGGGGTTATGTGATAAACTTTCCCTAAAACCCCGTATCACTCATGCTGCTATTGAATGTGTTTTTACAGATAACCTGTGGGTAGTATGTGTGAAAATACAGTATTTAAAAGGATTTATTCATTGCTTTAATTAAATCAATAATATGAGTCTTGGGGACTGTTGATCTTTTCAGAGGTCTCCTGCTACATTCTTTTTGTTTACCTCTTCTTAATTGCACACCAGTGATCAATAAAAGCAAGAGATATAAATGAACTGGAGCTTCTCTCTTAACTTTTCCACTTCTTGCGAAACTCTGAGAGGGAGCTCAAGACATTTAAAGCATGCATAATTGGAACTGTGTGACAAATGAAGCAAATGTCATACATAAAACCTAATTGCAATTGTTGTATTTTTTAAGGAGGGAGCTGCAGAACTAAACTGAGGTTTCGATACCCTTGTGTACAAAGTGAATTTAACTTGAGCATTTTTCTTTTGCTAGAATTCTTGATAATTAGTTTAGTTTCATAAATTATATTCATTAAGTAGCTTACTATCAGTGCCACTGGTATCGGTGCACAATAGGTAATTGCCACATGTAGAAATAGTGTAGCTGAACGTGAGTGCCGTACATGCAGGTGGCATTTAAAGCAATAGAAGACAAGATGGTTGAGTAAAATACTCCCACAATTTACAGGTAAGCAGCAGTAGCCTCTTACGTTTTACCACCTTAGAATATGCAGCACAGAACTGAGTAGGACATGGCTGGGAGTGATGCGATCCTCTGCAAAATCTTTCCGACACTGGAAAGATGTGGCTTCGTGTTGGTGTAATATATGGGAATTGGGACCAATCAAGGGGCAATTGTAGCATTCAGTATCAGACAAACTATACAGGTAAAAGTCTACCTCAGCTGTGACCTACTGTCCCAAAATGTGGGAGAGATTGAGATATAGCAGCTCTTTATTGTAAAAGAGGTGGAAGTAAGTCAATATTGCTGCCCGCATTGGTGAGGTTTTGATCTGTGCTGTGCCTAGAAAGTCAAAATATTTTCTAAACAAAAGTAGACTCATCTCATTGTACAAGAAAAATAGGGAAAATCTCCTCAATGGGGAGGCTGTGGGCAGCTCTTGGTGCTACAAATTCCTTGGAGTTGATGATTAACAGGGGAATATGGGTGTTTCCTCACCCTATCGAGCCATGGAGGGGATTGGCCGCTGCACGGAGAAGCAAGAGCTTGCAGGGAAGCACACACAGCTTCGGGCTCTCTTGAAGCTGGAAAAATCACTGTGGCAGTTTTAAGGGAAACAGGATTGCAGAAAGTGTGAGAGAAGGTAGTGACAGCAGCTGGCTGAGGTTTTGCATTAGTGTATAATTTAAAGGCTTTGGGAGGTGCTTTTATAAATAGTAAAATCTCAATAATTAAAATAGCATTTAAAGCATTCTGGCCTTGATTCAGCAAAACTTTCTAAACACACATTTGAAGGTGTGTCACTGAGAATTTTACCGAGTTACATTTTCTGGTAAGCACTTTCTGGTGTTCTACTTATTGGGTAAGATTTGTTCAGATTTGATTGCAGGTTTTGTCTGCTCTCATGTGAACACCTTTCAGTAAGAAGATTCAGCTTCTCAAATCAACTGATACAAAGAAAAAGACACAAAAAAAGGCATTTTTACCATTGAGGTCACCAAACCCATTTGTATAGGCATCCCAGGTTTGGTTGAAATCTAGCGATCCATCCTCTCTGTTCTGGATTACAGTCCAGGAACTGCCTGTGAACGCGAAGGGGAAATAAGTCACAAGCCTGGCTTAAGTCTTTAAGCACTAGAGAGATGATGGAAAGTAACGGAGACCACCAGCTGCTGACCTACAGACTGCACTGCTGTGGCTGCCCTTAGGCGAGCTCGCTCTCTACCACAGTGAAGAAGAAAATGGTTTTGCGTTGAAGGTGGCTCTGTACGAATCCCACTTACTCTTCATTTTGCAACAGACCGGAGTGCACGTGTACTGAGCCATAAAGCCTCTCGGCAGAACAGAGAGCAGATGCTTGACAATTCTTGGCCTTGGCCTTATTAACTGTCCGCGAGTGTGCTCTTGGGTGCTCCGGTTTTGAGGTAGAGTGAATTAGTCTAAATCTTCATGAAAGAAATTCAAGTGAGCCCAGCTGAACAGAACGCAGGGCCGTTCGAGTGTCCTCTGCCACACTTGGGGTGACGCAGCTCACTGGACTTAGCTTGTTAAGCTGCCTTAACTGGGTTTCATTTATTTATGAGGGCTGAGAAACACAAACGTAGAGAAAACGATAAAAAAGAGATATGAAACGGTCCAGACATTTGATCAGATTATCAGACTCCCTCTACTGATAGCGCTTGACTGCTGGGAGCGCAACTCCACGGAAGGTTTGGAGAGTTGGAGGCCATGTCCACACCAGGGCTGCAGTGGGGTCTTTCTCCTGACCAGGTCATGACACCCTCATTTCACCAGTTTCAACAAATGTAAGCAAAAGAGCTTTTTGCACAGGGCAACCCCATGCCGTTCTGTTTACACATCCAAACAAATGTCATGACCCTGCCACGTTTGCACCGGCGTGTTCCCAGGTTCTCTGGGTAACCGTGGCAAAGGGACCGTGCGGGGACGCTGGACGGGACACGCACAGAGCAGCACTGCAGGATGCTGCATTGCAGGGTGAAAAAACCACGGAGCAGTGAACTGGCCAAACGATGTGGGATCTTTGGGTGGTGGCAAAAGGAAGAGACAAATAGGTTTCTTACAAAGAGAGAGCTTGGGTAGGTGCTGTGCATTCCGGTCCATGACAGTTGTGGACCTATATGTTACATAGCTACCGACTCACCCAAACATGATACAGGAATCCTGCCTCCACGACTCGGCTCTTTGGGTTAGTTTGGTATATCTAAGTCTCAAGCAATAACCCTTGTTAATGAAACAAAATTTTACTAAGGTATTTACTATTTACTGTTTGCTTTTATTTGGAAAAGCTATTTACGGTTGCAATATAATGGCGTTTGTAATTGCCATTTTTGTTATCTATAGCTAAAGGGGCTTGGTTTTTTGAATATACTTAATTTATGTCCCATGATTGAAAGTCCTTTCAAGAGGTGAGTAAAGAATGAAAACAGTGTTAAGGAGGCTTCAGGTTATGGGAAACCTGAGTTCAGAGCACAGACAGGCCAGTTAGAAAAGTCAAGAGGATACATAAATCATGATAAGTTTTTGTGTACTTTGGGATGAGACACAGTTTTTTGGCTTATAAGAAACTACTTGTATGAAAATCAGACTGTTGCTAGCATAGCTGTCTTACCAAATTTCATTTCACAGTAGACATCGAAAGCTTCTGAGCCATTGGGCTTAATAGTGTAAACACCATTGGACTGCATGCCGCTGTTATAAAGAGCAGTGCAGTCAGGAGCGGCACCTAGGAAAGCAAATGGGAGACAATTACAAATCCTGGTTTGGATGTGGTAAGTTTTAATCCAGCTTTGTAACTTGAATTTTTATACGGAATAGAGCCAAAGCGAAAACTAGAACAATCTTTTGGGTAATTTTATTTTGCAGTAAGTGTCGTGAAATGGACAAACTGCTTTGGGCTTGGTAGTCCAGCTGCCAAGTTGTACGTAGGTTGGGCCGCCTATATGTTTTAAGGTTCAGTTTAGATAATTTTGGAAAGTTTGTAAGGCCTAAGACTAGACTCTGGCAAGTGGACTTTTGTACCCCTTGTAAAGTTCCCGATAAATACCATTCCCATTGCTGCAGTTCGAAAATGCCTTTCAACTTCAAAGCAAGCTCTTCCAAGTCTTGTAATTAGCCAGTGTGAAGTAAATTATTTCTCTGTTCATACTCTCCAAGGCAGTCATTGGCACCGCCAGAAGTGTCAGTAAAAGGATGGTCACAGCACGTGTTTACAAGAGGGGAATGGAGGGTGAAGATGGAGCACAGGGTTACTGCGTTATTGGACGTAGTTCTGTACGTCTCCCCAGAGACAAGTACACGTACAGTGGGGCTACGTAGATGATGACATTTTTTCCAAAGCAGGAAATCTAACTCCTTCCCACAGCGTTGTATATAACATAAGTCTTTTGCTTTGGCTATTAAAAACCAACGCAAAACTTTCACAGAGAATACTGCGAATGCAACGTATTGCGTAGTCATGTCTAAGAGAGAAGGTCTCACCATCGGATTTGTATGTCACAGCTGTGGCGTTGCGCACAGCAAAGGGGACGGCCTCTGGTTCTGTTTGCTCCCCCGTGAAGGAGTTCTCTGCAAGTTCCTGGAGCTCCATGTGGTTTAGCTGAAAGAACCGTAATTACAGACTGTTAATTTCCCAAGGCTCTGAAATGATGAGATCCATGTATCAAGCCGAACAATGTCACGCAGAGGATAATTTTTCTTGTGAATGTAATCCTTTAGAATACCCAATTTACAACATAAAAATAACTTTAGAACCTCACTGGTGGATTTCAGTTGCATGAATGTCAGCTGTGCCATTGCTCAAACAAGGTAGGATTCATGAGGCGAGTAAATGACTCATTCTCATGAGGTGCACCTTAATGGGCAAACAGATTTAACTTATTTCCTCAGGTGACATCACTTAGACAAATAGTACCACCATCTAAAGAGCACAGAACCCACAGTTCTTTAGGCTGAAATGCATTTTCCTTTTTTAGTCTCCTCTTAGGAATAAATTAAATATGAGCGTGTCAGTTATACCCAGTGTTACGGTGACGCACATTGAACTGCGGAACATGGTTCCCTATTGGAGTGAATATTGGAAAAGAAGAAAGAGGTAGAAAGTAATGATACTTAGAAGACCAATGGAAGAACAATAATATGATAGATAATAAGAGAAAAAAAAAAGAAAATTAGTAGTCAGAAAATACAGCAACCTGGTGTTGATAGGCAGTATTTCAAAGCTGTGTTCTTGGTCATTGTGTGCCCTGGCCATAGCCCCCTGCCTCTCACCCAAAAAGGTACCTGTTTGCAGTCAAAATTGTTTATACTTTCCTCTACTTCCCCAAACTGTGAACAAGAGGGATGGCTGACCCAAACGAATGGTTGGGCCGTTGACTCCTTCAGTGTTCAGAGGGATGACAAATTCTGGAAAGAGAAATAGAGATGGTTCCTGTACCTTGTCCTCCAGCTCCATTATTTGATTGTGCTGTCTGTTGAGTTGCACATGCTGGTCCTCTACGATTTTGAGAAGTTGCTTGATGTGGTTGTCCTGCTGCTCCACGAAAGCCTGAGGGCAGGAAAGGAGGGAGGAGGGTTGTGGTTAGAAGCAGCAGAAGACCTTCACAGTGGCGCTGCCTCCATAACTCTTGTCATGGGGCCAGTTTTGAGAGGCACAAACCATTTAACATTGCCTTTCCTTTTCCAAAAGGTTGCCTGCTTTGCCTGTGAAGGGCTGAATTTCTTTGCCTCAGAAGTGAACACCTTTTTTTTTTTTTTTTTTTTTTTTTTTTTTTGAGACAAACTACTGGCAGCTTTGTAGACCTTTTTTGTTGTTGCTATTTTCCTTCCATTTTCATGTCCAGAGCAATTACGTTCTGTGAAGTTGGCCCTTCATTCAAACTAGATGTATGCAACTGATAAAAAAGGGAACAGTTCCCAGCATCTAGGTTATTAGCTTGGCATTTAGGAGATCTGGATTCACCTTTCTGCTTTGACACTAACGTCCAGTATTTTCTCACACAAGTTGCTTAGCCTTTTTATGCTTCTGCACAGTACAGTTAATACTTCCTTTTCCATAGGAAACCTTATACCCACCTAAATACTTGCATGTATTGACATTAAGTCTATTAACGCTTGCAAGGTTCTTTGGTCCTGGAGGTCGTATAGGTTCTATAGATGTGCCTCTTTAAAGGTTTACACTTCCTGTTTTTATACTGAGCAGGAAGTTCCTAGTGCATTGACTTGTAATGAGATGATAACGTACAAACCTATAGGTTTGGTAATCACATCATTTTCCTGGTTGCAAAAAATTTTACAGAATTTCTTAAAACCTATTTGCAGAAAAATACTGAAAAAGTTACAGAGCCTTATAATTTCTCAATTTTCTCACTGCTTTCACTGGGAAATTTTACTGCAGAATAAAAATGTGTCAGATTAAGACACTGATTCTTTTAAGATTATCGTAGTGATTTATTTCTCAAAATACACAGTAGTGCTACAGTAAAGAGGAAGGGAAAACATGAGCTTCTCTTGCATAACTACCAATAATAGCATTACAATTTACTTTGGCTTTGTGTGTCAGGGGCTTTCACAAGTGTACTTACTTTGAGTGAAGAAATTTCTTTTGTCTCTTGCATCGAAGGTTGGATAATGGCCAGTTTAGTGACTTTGTCTTCCAGTCCCCATACTTTCTCTTGCAGCTGGATTTTGTTTTGTATGAGGTCTTCAATCTTCGAATTCATCTCCTGTGAGAGATTCTTTATCTCTTCATTGTTGATTTGCAGTCTGGCTGTAGTTTGTCTGAGCTGTTCTTCTTCTTCTTTGATTTCACTGGTTTGCAGTGAGAGCTCATAAAAGGACCTATCAAAAATGTAAAGTTTCTCAAAGATGTCATTCATCTGCCCCTTCGTCTTATGGACAAAGTCTTTAAGACCGTGCCCAAGCTGGAGGAGTCCATTGGCTAAGATTCGTACATCATCTAACATGGCAAATCTTGATTTCGTCTCGGGAGGTGCAGCAGAATCAGAGGAGGAATAATCCTTCTCAGCTCTAGCTGAAAGAGCAAGTGGGGCAATGAATAGAAAGGCTAGAATGATTTTCATGTTTTCTGCTCCTGATACTGTTTGGTTGTTCAGGATGCAGAGACTTTTCCTACTAACAGTTTTTGCTGTGTGGCTGTTCTGGATTGAAGAATTTGATCTATTTATACTCCTCTTCATTTTAGAAGAGGCAGACCGACTAGTTGATCATTAAACTGTGTATTTGAACGAATGTAACCCCTCTTGAATGCAGGTTGATATCTGGGAAGATAAAACTGCGAGACGGGCATGTTGCTGATTAAACTGCTTCTGAACTTTTCCATCTGCCAGACCTTCTGTTATAAAATGTTATTGATGCCATAGTGTTTTTCACACAATGCTTTTTAATAGATTAATTTTGGGTCAAAATCTTGATAAGGGCCTAAATTACTTCTTGTTTGTGTTGTATGATTCCTTTTATTGCCTCGGGAGTGTAAAAGGGTTTACCATACTTAAGAGCACCGGACGCTGTATTTCAGGTTGTGCAGCTCCTTGATAAGCTATGGAAGGGCAAAATATTCCCAGATGATTCACACAACTTGATTCTCATCTTGTACCATTTTCTGATGTAACTCATTGTGCTGCAGTGGATTTACTTGTCATCTAGTTCAGATTAAGTGAGAAAGAGGGAATTAGGTCCAGAGATTGCCTGGATGTGATTCTACTATGTTAAGGTTTGTGCAGTAATTTACACCATATAAAACTTATTTTTTAAGAGCTGCTTTCCAGAGGTGGGTGAGATAAATAATACCTCGCTTACATTTCTCACCTTACCATTCTTCTTACTGTTTAAGATTCACACTACATAAAGCAAGTCTACAAGTACTCTGAAATAAATGTCCTGTTCTGCAGTGGGTCTCTGCATGGAAGCATGTATGTTTTTCGAGTGGTATTCTAGTATGAATGAAAGGTATTTTTCTTTCTGGAATCACTCAGAGCAATCCAAGAAATCAAAATCAATCCATGCGTAATATAGTCTGTACTTTGGAGAGTTTTCAGGTTTTTGCTACATTCTTGTATGTTTAGTAATTCTTCCCCTGGACTTTTTGTTGTCGTTCATGTACATATGCACATATGCACATGTGATATGGAACATCAACAGAAAAATTATTTTAGAAATGCAGTTGTTATACGTTGAACTTCCTGGGTGATGAAGGGTTGATAATATGTAGGTAGCCTCCCTGCCCATAATTAAATAAAGTGAAACTATTTTAAATCTCCAGTTAATTGGTAGAGAATATTTTGTACCAGTACAACTTGGATCAGACTTACTGGAGTATCTACACAAGGTATAGAAAAACAGCAGGAGCATGTAGATCATCAGGTCCAGCACTGGGAAGAATGGGGATTCACTCAAAGAGAATCTGCTGGCATAGAGTGGAAGCAGATGTAGGAATTATCCTTAAATACAAATAATAATCGCTATTCTACATCAGGAAGCAGCACTGCATTTTCACAACCCAAAGGTGCAGTTCTGTCCCATGAAAAAACAGCCCAGTAATTTCTCATCTTGCAAGGTGTCCCACTGCAGCGGAGGGTCTTGAACGTCCTCATCCTTGTACGCTGCTGAGACCAAGTACCGAGAATTGTCTCGTAGGGAACAAACCTGTGAAGGCAAAGGGTTAAGTAAGATTTTCTTTTTTGTGCTCTATTTCAGACGTTTGCTTGTGAATTCACAGCATTGTAAAGGCTGTGACCAATCAGGAATTGTCTCGCAAGCATAATTTTAAAACCCTTGAGCAAAGCAGCGAAGTAATGATTTAAAAATCCCTGAACACTGAGAGTTTTGAGGATTCTGGCCCGAGATCTCAGCTCTGGCTGCACTGTGTAAAGAGTAAAGAGTCGGGGAACGGGAGGGCAAGGACAGCTCTGTGTCCTGGCGTGTAGTGCTGCCAAGGATCGGAGCAGCCTTTGCTTCATTTGAATTGCAGATGTTGTTAAGCAGCTTGTCAGCTACTTTAGCTGGACAGTCCTTCTGCCTTTCAGGACAGACTGCAGAGCTCCGAAGAGGCCTGAGATCTGTGCCGGTCCACGCAGATACCACAATGCTCACCTAGTTCTGTTCAATTCTCTGCAGCTTGCATTAAATCAGGTCGGAAATGTGCACGCGTAAGATGCAGAAAGAATGGCTTTTACCAACTAAATGCCTGTCTGGTTCTCTGTTGATGACTCTTGTAAAGCCACAGTGAGCTGAGCCTGGCCAGCTGAGACTGAGCTGTATCTGCTCACTGTTGGCAGATGTAACACGTGGTGGAGAAGAGTTAGTTATTTGCTTAATTACTCATTTGAGCCTGAAAGGCTATAGGCAAGTGGGGAATTTGGTTATGGGCCGTTCATTACTGCTCCTGTACCTCCATTCACTTGCTGCTCATTTATTTTGTACTGAATATGTGGTGCATTAGTGAAGACACGATGGCCCCTTCATTTCTAAAATAACACAAGTCAGTCATTGGTGACTGACCGGTTGAGCACGTTCAGGATGTAAACAAGCAGCCAAGAGGTGAGCAAAGTGCTGATAAGACTTCTTGCTGTGTCACAGAGCTCATGTCACTCTCTAGGTGAGCAGTGGGAGCAAGGTGGGTTTGTGCAGAGAAATGAGAGGGAGTTAAGACTGAGCCTTTGGGTTTTTCCTGATGCTTAGAGATACAGCAGTCCACAACGCAAAACCACCAGTGACTGCACTGGAGCTTCTTACAGGTTGAACGTTATACACATACTTATATGTGTCACTCTGTGCTGGGAGTTTCGATTCAGGTTTATTACGGTTGGTGCTACTTATTCAATGGATAAGTATTACATTGGCTTTGGCCAGTGGGGAGTCTGCTGTATTCCTAAATCAGGGGCTTCTCAGGGGTATTGCTGTTGGGCTGGGTAGATGTGTCGTCAGGCGGAGCAAAGTAAAAAATATTCTAGTCATGCAGTTGGGAAGCTCAGTCTACAGACACAGAATTGAACAGGGACTTTTGCTAAAATGAAACATGGTTTAATCTTTTTGCTTCTGCCTTTTTATTGGCACTTTATTTTAACTCCACAGGTAAAAGTCTATAAGTAGAGCTCAAATGCTAATCATTATATTAATTCTTAATTTTATTGTGATAATGAGTGTTCATCATTATTAATTCTCTGATCTGCATGGCATAAGGCTTTATTCCAGAGATCTAGCTTTGACAAACTTGCTTTCACAAGGGATGTCCATGAGATTCTAGTCTATGAGAAGGTGTTCAGTAGAAGGCTATCATGCCCTATTAAAATTGGCAAGTTTTTTTCAGGTTAGTTTCTGAAGAAACCCCTCAAATCAGTATTTACTCAACCCTACTAAAAATCTGTTAGAAAAAGTGTTAGAACAATTAGGGTTATTCATGGGACAATGATTATCCTGGAGGGTTTGCATTGAGTCATCATTCCTGCAGCATTTTCTCATTTGGTAATATCAATGGAAATGTATGAAGAGCTGTTCAAATGAGTGTAAAAAAAAAAAAAAAAAAAAAAAGTGGAGGATCTGGACAGTGCTTGTGTTATACCTTTGTAGGACGTTGTTAGGGTTCTTAACACTTTAACTGAAAGGTTTGATAGTTTTTGCTTTGAATGGTAGACGGAGATACGTAACACCTGATAACCCTATTAAACACTTCCAGTGTTTAAAGAAGTAAGATAAGCGTATGCTTTTGAAGGATTTGTATTTTCTGTAGGGAAACTCATTGGTGTTTCTCTTCTGTAGATGAAGTTTATGTATGGTTTTTATCTGGGCCTGACACTGCTCTGTAACAGGGAACAAAATCCAGCCTCTAGCAACTGACATGGGGATTTTGGGCTGCAAAACTTGAAGAACTGGTTGCAAAATTGGAAAAAAAAAAAAAAAGTATAGACTTTCTTCAGTCCACTTCAGAGTACTTGTGTGGCTTTGGTTTTACAGAATTTCAAATGAATCATTTTCTGTTGTTTTAGCTATTTCCTTCAAGAAGTCTTTCTGTTTTGTTTTAAATAGTTTTGAATTTTTCCTAACCCCAGCACCCCCAAAAATCTTTATGCTTGGCTTAGCCTTCAGAAAAATACAGGAAGTTACTCCAGAAATAGCAATGACCAAGCAACTGGAGATCAGACATTTTACCAGGTTTCTACAGCTTGAGAAGCTCCTGCGTGTCACTGTACGCTGCCTGTTCCTGTGCCGCGGTCGTCGCGGCTTGGCTGACGCGTGGTAACTCGGCAAACTACGGGAGCTTGCTTGTGCCGGGTCGCTGCTCAGACATGACACTACCCTTCAGAAAGGTTTGATTTCCAAGGGGGAAAGGCAGTCAAAATGCTCTTATGTCAAAAAGTAGCTGCCAAGCACGTTTCCGTATTAGTGCCAGTGCCAATAAAGTCAGGCAGTGCGTCATGGTTTAATCCCAGCCAGCAACTAAGCACCACGCAGCCGCTCACTCACTTTCCCCCACCCCGTCCCATTGGGATGGGGAGAGAATCGGGGCGGGAGGTAAGTAAAACTCATGGGTTGAGATAAGAACTGTTTAATAGAACGGAAAGGAAGAAACAAATGATAATAATAACAATAATAAAATGGCAATAATAATGACAACAATAATGAAATAATAATAATAATAATAGGATTGGAATATACAAAACAAGCGATGCACAGTGCAATTGCTCGCCACTCGCTGATCGATGCCCAGTCAGTTCCCAAGCAGCGATTCCCCCCCCGAGCCCCACTCCCTCCAGTTTATATACTGGGCATGACATCCCATGGTATGCAATATCCCTTTGGCCAGTTTGGGTCAGCTGTTCTGGCTGTGTCCCCTCCCAACTTCTTGTACCCCTCCAGCCTTCTTGCTGACCAGGCATGAGAAGCTGAAAAATCCTTGATGTATCCTAAACACTACTTAGCAACAACTGAAAACATCAGTGTGTTATCAACATTCTTCTCATACTGAACCCCAAACTTAACACTATACCAGCTACTAGAAAGAAAATTAACTGTACCCCAGCTGAAACCAGGACGCGGTGATAAGCTCACTACAAAATACCACCCTTAGATGTCACAACAGTCACAGATTCCATAACCAAAGCAGGACACAGGAAAGCAGAGGGAAGAAAACCTTCTGGTAATGATTCAACCATAAGATTCAGGGGCTGTAGAAACCCTAAGGGGGAATCCTGCCTCTGAGAGCTGTTAGCCCAGCCAAGAGAAGATGTATATAACAAACATGATCCTGAAGATCTTTCATGCACCTGGGTCACCCTGATTAAATGGGCTTTAAATGATTTTTATAGTAGGAATAAAGCAAAGAAAAAGGTCTCTGGGTTTTACTGAAAAGGGAAATTTTCATAACAGTTAGACATTCCCTCTAAGAGTTAGGATCAGCTCTTAATGTTTTAAAACCTTTATGAAGGATTTTGCAAAATGCCTGCAATCACATTATATAAATATTTAGAGGAGTGCCTGGTGCCATTATTGCCATGGCTTGGGAAGCCTTTGCACTTTAGCAATTCATTTTATGGAAGTAAAAGTACTGTTTGAGATAATAGTATAAGCTTTGCATACATTTTGCATAGCATTTTAATAAAAGCTCCAGGCACAAGTCCTTGCGTTTAGAGTTTCTGGCTGGAACTTTTACTGATAGAAATCTGTGAATAGTATCATCAAGAAGTAGCTGTTACCTGGAAGCATAAGGACTAGTGGTCCTTTTGTTTAATCAGCGTATGCCTAGCATGGTTGTTGGCATTGCAGTGTTATTTTTGTGGTCAACCCCTTCTCCTCCCTTTATCCCTTCTATAAAGAATTGACTGCTGTGATACGACACCTCCCCATGATGTCCGTCCCACCAGAAAGTTGCTCTCTCCTCTTGCTTCCCCCTGCTTGTGTGTAATACAGGGCTGGGGCTGTCCTCTCTTGATTTCTGAAAACTACGTTCAGTGCCACGCCACTTATTTTGCCTTTAAAAGCCCAGCGACGTTGATGCCTATCTTCTCACCCGTGCTGTGAGGCAGCTTCTACCATCACTTTGCACGGAAGACTTGTTTCCCTTTTTTCCAAGGATAGTGGCTACGCCTCTGGTGTCTTGCAAAGTCTACTGAGCCCAGGTATTTGTGCACACAAATAACAAGATGAGAACTTGAGATGTATTAATCAAAGGAAAGAAGGTAACAGAGGAGAAACTGAGAAGTCAGCCACCGAGGGTGGCTATTAGGCCAGGGGCATCGGTTCCTTCAAGAGATTTATAACTTTCCTGTTGTTTTTTCAGCTGTGACTCTCTTTCCATGGCTCCTGTAACTGTGCTTTTGGCAGACAGTAGGATCTACAGCTTTTACCTATGTAGGGTAAGGTAAAATAGGAGTTTTCATTTGAGGTCACGTTCTGATGCGCGAGCGGCGGAATTTTTTCCCCTCTCTGTACGTAAGTTTTCCACAAAAGGATGATGCCTGTAATAGGAAATCCCCTGGGGAGAAGCTGCCTGAACAGGAGCAAGCATCCAACTCTCACTTGTCTTACAGCGGGATCGGTGCATCCGAACTCCCCAAAGCAACATGAGCTTCTTGCTAACAAAATGCAGAACAGTTACCCTCCCAGTCTTTCACACGCCAGGGGCTTGGAAGGCAATGGAGGGAGGAACAACCTGTACATTTCCTCCAGTGCTGGTTGTTACGAACGTAGCTAAAGCCCTGCCTGAGGTGTAATGTCGGTGGTAATGGCTGCCTGTAGGTCTCTAGCACCCTCTTTCTGGAGTGGCATCTAGCTGGTGAAATGTCTCCTTTGGTCCCAGCAGGCCAAGCCCTAGCAGAGGAGGTGGTAGGAGAACTGCAAGCTTGGTTTAGGCTCATCCCTGCTATTCAGCATAAATCAGTCCCAAGCATAAGACTGCTTTTAATATAGGGAACCTGTAGCCTGGCTTCACAAATACATTAAATCCTTCTCTTAAGCACTAATAATACTTAATAAAAGTTTTATGAGCAATGTACATTTTAGAGTAAATTTTCATATCCGTTTTCATTTTAAAAAGAACATCAAGGAGCAAATGTATTCATGCCAGAACAAAGTAATTTAGTGGAGTCACAAAAACGGCACAGGCCTCCTCTGAAATAGTAAGAGAGTGTTGATTAGCCAAAGTGACCAATGGGGATGGGATTCAAAAACTTAATTCACCATGAAGGACTTGAAAGGGAAGAAATTCCCACATGCCAGCTGAGCATATTTCTCTGCCTGGAGAGGTGAAAAAGAGCCTGGCTTCATATTGCTGCCCCATATAGGCTCCTGGAGCTATACAGCTGGACTGCTCTGTATAGGTGCTGACCTGGAGGAGGTACCTTTTTCTTCAGAGACACTTAGAGAATTCCTTAGGACCAGCATTAGCCCGTGTCTGTAAGGATGGGAATACCCATGGGTATCAGGGAACAAAAGGAGTTGCCATCAGAACCAAGCCCTTGGGTGGGATTCGTTGGCCAAAATGTTGACATCTAGTGCCACTTCAGCCCACCTTTCCAGCTGCTGCTCCTCCAGGAGAGTGACCCACTGCTAGCCCGGGTGTTTTGGATACCCATGGCATCTAAAAAGGCACCAGGTACCTTCACTGAGCAACCGAATTGCTGCCCTCCTGACAATCAAAGAAAGAGTCTACTGCTACCAGCACTGTAGCGGCTGCTTTATTAATGCTTAAAATGTTGTCCTGCTGTGCTCCTCGCTTCCGTTTTCTGTGCCCATCTGTTGTCTCTTGTCTCTCCGGGACAAGGAGCAGTTGGAAGTTGCTTACAAATTGTGTTCAGATTCACTGAATAGTTCCCAGAGGGGGAAGGGAACTTCTTTTTCTTTTTGCCTTACAAGTCAGAGCTTGTTACAGAATTAGTTTCTTCGGCATTTGGGCAAAATGCAGCGTGCCAGTCTTTTATCCCTAGGAGGTGTAAGGCAGGAACATGAACCTCTCGCCTAACCATCAGGCTGCCGGGTGAGCATCCCTCTGGGTTCTTCTTCTTGGAGCTGTAGGAGCCGGGGTGTCCAAGGGGGAATGATGCTGGTCTGGTGGGCAGGGCTGTGTGGGAGATGGATAAGGGATTTCCAGGATGCCTTTTTAAAGACGTGTAATAATTCATGCACTTTTACTTGTTTGGGGGCAAAAGAAGGTATATTTCCTTTGAATAATTGAGTCTGTTGAGTGGGATGGTTTGGGGGCTGTTGTCTTGTCTTTAAAAGTTCTTTTAGTCTTCAAGGGACTTTCTGTAGGTATAAATTACTGGCTGATAGGGCAGGTGGGGGCTTGTAGTGGGCAGTTTTGCTAACCATGTGTAAATCCAACTTGCGCTTCGTTGGCAGGGACTCAGCAGAGCTAAGAGGATGGAAAATACTGCAGAGTTTTGCATCTCATCACCGTTGTGTTTAAAGTAATCATAGACTTGGAGAAATGGAGCTGGAAGGGGCCTCCAAAATGTGCCCCTCCACCCCCAGTGAAGGTTGAGATTGTCTATAAACCTTTCTGGACAGGTGTCTGCCTCACCTCAAAAGCTATCAGAAAATGGAGATTTCACACCCTCCCCAGGCAATTTGTTCTACTGCTTAACTAGCCTTACGGTCAGAACGTTTTCCCTCGTATCCAACGTAAATCTCCCGTGCTGCAATTTCAGCTCATTACGCCCTGTCATATTCCCTGTGGATGTGATGATCACTTTATTACTTCGGTCTTTGCAGCAGTTCTTTAGATACCTGTGGAGTGTTGTCATTACCTGTGGCCCCAGCCGTTCCCTCAAAACTAAATGCTCCTGGATCAGTCCAGCCATCCTGGCTGTTTTCCAGAGTTCCGGCCTGTTCTTGCTTCTCGGATTTGAGTTTTAATTGATCTCCATCCTTCCCAAAGTGTGGAATTCAGGTGTGGAATTGGAGACAGCATTCCATCTGAGTCATTGCAAGGATTGCGTATCTGCTGAAGCTACAGATAGATATCCATTTAGTTTAATCTGTTTTCAGAGGAGAGGTGTAACCTGAAGTCATTATGATATAAGGAGATTTTTAAAAAAAGAAACAAACAAAAAAAGGACAGGTCACAACGAGGAAGGTGTTTAAGAGGAATGAGTCACTCTGTTGAAAGAATAAACACTTCTCAGTGCTTTTCTATTCATATGTTTTCTTTCCACTTGAACTTCTTAGATTGTAGAATCACTGGTAATTTTTTAGATGTATTTTTCAAGTACGCTTATAAACAGGAACTATTTCAAAACATGATGGCAGTTAAAAACATCATCATTTTTAATGTCTAAAATAAAGGGTCATTATCAAATTGCTTGTATGGGTGTGCGTTTATGGTGAAGAGAAGACCATCTGGCTAATGCAAAATGTCAAACCCTTCACTTTAACTCTCTGAGTGTTTCCATAGAGGTTTAAATAATACCATTAATGAAGGTGTGAACCCTCTCATTCTCACACAGAGATGCTCACTTGATGCCTTTGTCTCTTGCAGGAATCTTCTTTATGTCTATCCCCAGAGCCTTAACTTTGCCAACCGCCAAGGATCTGCCAGGAATATCACTGTAAAAGTCCAGTTCATGTATGGAGAGGACCCAAGCAATGCTATGCCGGTGAGGAGAGTATTTTGTGCTCCATGTGAATGCTGCATGCCAATAAGGCAGAGCACACATGGCAGTTGTAAAATCCCTGTGTTAGAGAAAACCTCACCGAAATACATTTCAAAATAACAAGTTCAGAGGAATATAAAATTACAATATTTCAGAACAAAGAGTACATTTGTACAGAGTTTGCAAAGTAACAATGTAGTAGCTAGTATTTTAACCTGAGATGTTTGCAGTGGACACCCTTGTGTTTGGAATAGCATCTTTGCTTCCATGCCAAAAAAATTAAAGGTGATAGTTATACTTGTGTTCAGGGCCAGAAGTGATCAGCACTTGGTGAAGATCTGCGTAGGGGTGGTTACATTCATCAGTTCTTCAGCCATGTCTGTGTGCATGTGTAACTGGGATTATTAAAATTGCAAACTCTTCAGTGACTAAGTAAAACATTGCATATAAGTGAAGGGGCACATAACAAGGAGATGTGACTGTACACAGCTACAGAGACTCGTGCATGGAGCTGTAAATGTCTCTGTGGGATTATGGAACAAATTCTTGGCACAGTTTTATAGGGGCGTTTCTGTGGTTTTTTTGGTTTTTTGCAGGTCATCTTTGGCAAATCTAGCTGTCCTGAATTTTCCAAAGAAGCATACACAGCTGTAGTATATCACAACAGGTAAAACACATGACAGCTTGTGAAAGGACATGACCCCATATGGATAGTATGATTCCACCCAAAGAAAATTTTACCAGTGTGAAAGTGGAGTAACTCACCAGTGACTTTGTCTCAGTATTAATTATTTAACAATGACTATCTTGGTTAGCACTCACAACAACTGCAGTGTCAGTTGATACTGTCGTTAAAGAGTTTTGCGATGACTAAGAGCCAGAGTCTTTGTTTGCTCTGGTACAAATCAGCATTGTGTCAGGGGCTGTGATCCTGAGCACGTAGCCCTACTTGGCAGATGCTGTGAGTACGAGCGTCAAGTTAGTAGTCACGAAGATTTATGTTATAAACTCATGTTCGCATGTGCTTTGTTATTTTGCTGGAGCCTTTTAGACTTTAGTTACAAATTGGAAGTATTTGGTCTTGAAAATGATTTCAAAGGAGTGTTGAATCTGGCCTTAACATGTTGATTGTCTTTGTAGCTGTACTGGGGAGAGATATAGTGGGGTGAGAATCCCGTCCTGCAGGCTGGGGGTTGTGGCAGCCTCCACCTTGAGAGGAGTTCATTACTCGTGGGGAGCAGTTCAGAGTGCCTGCATGAGGAGGGAGCTGCCACTTTCATTTTTTGTGGACTGTAAATGCGTACTGGAAGTTTTTCCAGTCCTTGGTGATCAGAAAGGGAAGCTTTAATCCCTTGGGATAGTCCGTATACTGCCTTCCCTCCAGATACTTTAACTCAAAGTATTTGGTCTTGAGCGTAAGATAGTAAACCACGCTGTTAGTATCGATGACTCAGCTGAGGGTCTGGTATTTGCACAGATCGCCTGATTTTCATGAGGAAATCAAGATTAAGCTTCCAGCCACTTTAACCGATCACCACCACCTGCTTTTTACCTTCTACCATGTCAGTTGCCAACAAAAACAAAACACTCCCCTGGAGACTCCAGTCGGATACACCGTGAGTGTCTTTCAGTCTTTATGTTTTTCAGCACAGGTTATATTCATAATGCAATTGTTTGCAATTTGTTTAGCATCACTGTCAACTCATACTCCATTATAGAATTTGATAATTTGACAGTCAAGACTGCAAAGTTCAAGAAAGCCTTAAGAAGTGTGTGGTTTTGTTTTTTCTTTTGTTAATTCCTTCTCCTTAAAGTGGATACCAATGCTTCAAAATGGACGGTTAAAGACTGGTCAGTTCTGCCTTCCTGTTTCATTGGAAAAACCACCTCAGGCTTATTCAGTGCTTTCTCCAGAGGTGAGTTGTTCTTCATGTTGAAAATCAGCAGGAGAATACTTCTGTTAGAAAGTCGAAGAATGTGTGTGTACGTATACGTGTGTGATTGTGTGTGCATGTGTATTTTTAACTCTTAGGTTATTTATTCCTTCAATACTGTTAAGTTTAGATAGGTGTGTGTATGTTTGTGTGTGGGCACGTGTTTGTGATCTGACAATAAAATTAAAAGAAATGGCAATTTTAATTAGAAGTACCGTAGCTCTGCTTTCTGTCACATCCTCACTCATCTTTCTGTTAACCTGCAGGTTCCACTCCCTGGAATGAAGTGGGTGGATAACCACAAAGGGGTTTTCAATGTAGAGGTTGTTGCTGTATCATCCCTCCACACTCAGGTAAATGTTGAGAGTAGTCATTGTAATAAAAAGAGTTTGATAGTCTTTTGACAGTTGAAACACTGTCAGAGTTGATACTGTGAAGAGTATAATAATTACTTGCAGTGAATTACAATCTCATTTTCAGTTCTGAGCCAGCAGAACTGTTATTCCACATTCTGCTGTGAGTATATCTGAGAAATTCTGCTTAAAAATATGAGCAGTTTGGCCTTTATTCACAGGGAGTGAATGGCCAACAGTGTTTTCAGACCTCGGACTGTTGTGTTTAATACAACAGATCTAACATACAGTCCGGGCGTATGACGTTTTGTTGGTTTTCCCCTCTGCTTCTTTTATTTCTCCATGTATTTTTCATCTGTCTTTCTTTGATCTGAAAAGAAAGATGAAAATCATTTTGACTAATCATTTCAACTTTTGTTTTGTTAATTCCCAGTATGTCATTTGATGTTTTTTGTGTATTTTATTCGTGTTGTAAATAGTAACATGATTTTAGTGCATTTTTGTCTGTTTTTCTAAGAATACACAGTCTGTGGGTCCTCTAGTTTTGCCCTGACAACTTCAGAACATTGGCTGATTTCAGTTGAATTAGACATATGGGCAGAGCTCTCAAAGATGTTGAGTTTCTACTAATTTTGTGAGATTAAATGGTCAGATAGAAGAATGAGGGGGAGAATCCATCCATGAGGTACAAATCCATAGAAAGTGGAGTTACTTTCGGAGCTTCTTGCTGATTTTTTTGTTTGTTTGTTTGTGTGTAGGACCCTTATCTTGACAAGTTCTTTGCACTTGTCCATGCTCTGGATGAGCACATGTTCCCTGTGCGAATAGGAGACATGAGAATTATGGAAAACAACTTGGAAAATGAACTGAAGAGCAGCATTTCAGCTTTAAATTCCTCTCAACTGGAGCCGGTAGTGCGATTTCTTCATCTCCTGCTTGACAAACTGATTCTTCTGGTAGTAAGACCTCCTGTCATTGCAGGCCAAATAGGTATTCTATTTAAGTTTTATAGAGAATTACATAGCTGCAAGTTTGACAGTTCCAATTTTACCATATTTATGTAGAAATGAAAAAGTCCATTTTTATGCTTTATTTTAGTGCCACTAATATACCATGTATCTTCAAAATAAAACATGCTGGCTTCCAGATCAGTGGTGATATACACAGGAGCAATATTTAATGCAAAGGTTTTCAAGAATGACTAGTAATTTGGTGTCCACATTGAGATGCCAGAAAGGGGCCTGGCTTTCATGAGTTGGATGCTCAGCATTTTCTTAGTACTGGAGCCTGTTAAAGTGACTCCATACTGACATTCAAAAACTAAGAATTTCAACCTTACTAGTCACCTTGGAAAATCTTGAAGTAGGTAAGATAAGAACATACAGATGCTGTATATTCGTCTAGCTATTGTGGATCTGATACTGTCAGCATGAATAATGCCTCCTTTTGCTCCCTGTTATGAGTATGCTCTGGCAGTAGAAAAAAATCTCAAGTGGAAGTCAGGATTAGATCGTTAGCATTTAAAATAGCAGTTGGGATTTTTCATAGGAAACTTGAGTTTGTACATGATGGAATATAGGTATCTAACACTGCTTTAAAAATAGCAATTGTTTATTTCAGAAAGGTTATCTTTCTGGGGAAGAATTTTGCTTGAATTTTTATTTTTTGTTTTAAAGCTCTTTAAGTGTTCTGTATTGGTTTAGTTTGTCTGTATAGAACATTGAGAACATTAGTGTCTAGTTTTTAAAAAACTAAGATGTACGGTCTCCAGCTGCCATCTACTTCATCCCTAATTTGTTTAAAATATCTACCTTGGTCCATCTGTAGATTTCTGTACTCATTTTTAGATAAGATTTTTTTCCAAAACAGAATGGAATTGTTCTTTTTGATACAGTTTATATTTTGGCTAAGGCTTAAATGGAGGAAATAATTAACTGAGCAAAACATGATAAATATCCAAAGGATATTATCCATCAATTAAACAAGGACTTGATCTTGTTACCATTGCAGTTGATGACCAAAGTTGGGCTGATTCCAGAAATCGGGCCTAAATTCATTAAATTTGTTTATTAATAAAAGTGAAAGCTTATCACTGCAACACCTGTCTTCCTGTCAAGCTGTTTATTAGACGTAGTTCAAATACCAGGTTCAGTTTTTCAAGAGAAATGCTTGCTGTAGTCTTAACAAGCTTTACCATTTATCCTTTAGAAGGTGGACAAAATGCACGTTTAGGATTTGCTCACGGGTACTGCTGCAGTCTAATACAAACTCCTCACTTATTACTTTCAGTTAACCTGGGCCAAGCGTCTTTTGAAGCAATGGCATCAATCATAAACAGACTTCACAAGAACTTGGATGGAAACCAGGACCAGCATGGCAGAAACAGCCTTCTTGCTTCCTATATTTATTATGTTTTTCGCCTACCGAATACCTATCCCAACTCACCATCACCAGGTAGCTCTTTTTTCATTTTATTTCAAGTCACAGTTTGTTAAAAGCAAGCAGAAATTGCTTGCTGGCAGGTGCTCTTGAGCTCCAACTGGTTCCCTGCCAAGCCCTGTTACTAACTTTCTCTTATGATCCAATGTAACCATGTACAAGATTAGTTTAATTACAGTTAGCCGTGTCAGAGTTTTAACTATCTGATGATCTTAAATAAGAGTGGCACTGTTGAAAGACCATGAGGCTTAAATTATGGCAAAATACTGGTTTGTTTGTTTTTGGGTTGGTTTTTTTTTTTTTTTTATTTTATTTTGTTTTCTGTGGCAAGTAGACAGATGTGGTATGCTCTTGGCCTGTCCTGCTTCGCAGTCTCCTTCACTAGTACTTTCAGACTTTCATCCAGTTCCAGAAAAACTTGATACGCTGGCAAAGGAGTGTGAAATTCTTGAAAACACATGTCTGGGTACAGGAGGGAAACAAATTAATTCCACCCCTGCTGAGAACAAGGGATATATCTGCATGGGGGAAGAGATGGTGTGAATGACAGCCACAGAAAACTAGGCTTTGGAAGGACTGTTGTGCACAGCACTTGCTTCTTGCACGGAGCGGAAAACCTTGGAGAGGTGTTGGGAAGGTTGTGTACTTAAATTTGTGCCCAGTTCTTTTGTGGTTTTTGAGTCTGAAGTCTGGCAAATATCCCTCTAGCTAAAGACATACCTCACACTGGCTGCCTACATCCACAGGGAGCTTCCTGCTTCCCACAAATCAGTGGATAAAATAGCTTTTTAATCCCATCCCTTTCTCCCTGCTGCTTGCTTGGAGAACCAGGCAGGGGAAGGCACAGAGAAGATTTCCTTATGGGCCAGACCTACTGGGTTACCCAAAGGGTTTGCCGCGTCAGACTGGTGTAAAGCTGCATGGCAACAAAGCTCTGACTGATGGTCTAACTGGATGTTCTTTCGTACACCCCCACAGGTCCCGGTGGCTTAGGGGGATCGGTGCATTATGCCACCATGGCTCGATCTGCTGTCCGACCAGCAAGCCTTAACTTGAACCGCTCACGGAGCCTCAGTAACAGCAACCCAGATATATCTGGGACCCCCACCTCGCCGGACGATGAAGTTCGCTCGATCATTGGCAGTAAGGTACACATGCACTGCTGAGGGTCTTACAGGAACTTCAGCATCTTTTATTTAATCTTTAAAGAAATAACAGGGAAGTTTTGGTGATTTTTTTTCCTATGATAAGATGTCCTTACTAAATGGCCCCTTCTCAGACTTCTGGCAGTTGCTGATAACACTACTGAAACTCCACTCCTTGAATATAGTTGCTGATCTCTCTGACTTCTTGGAGGCCATCCTGGCAGTGTTACTTCCACACGCGTGGTGGCTAGGTGCAAGAGTCCTTCTGGACTTGTCTCCCCAAGACTAGTAGGACAAGAATGATTTTACTACCTCACTTTTCACATGGCCAGCAGCCGTATCCTCTGACCAGCTCTGTTATGTCTCCCCAAACCTTGCATCCCCTCACTTGCCACCCTGTGATCCAACTCTTACCTCCCAAACCAAAACTCTCTCTTCTCCTCTGCATTCAGCACTAATGGCTGCTCAGATGCTTTCTCTACTACTTAAGTCCAGAGAAGGTACCTTGCACACAGCAGGAATATTTCTAGTCCCTGCACGGGCCAGAGAGGATTTTGGATGGTTAGTTAGTGAGTGAGCCGTAGTCAGGCCGGCTGAGCTGCAGTGTGAATTTGTGGTGTGCTAACTCTGCACCCACACTGACTCCTCGCACCTAAAAGTGACTTTCTGGTGTGGGCACATTAGTGCAGAGCGTCTTGCATGGTCGTACTTCGGCCCTTCAGGGCTCAGTACACGCATCTCCGGCAGAAGGGCCTGTACCTCTCTGGTGAATTGCAGGCACATAGGACTGCTACAGTCCCAATTTGAGCACTTCAGTTTTGTGCCTGAAATAAGTGGGATGAGCCAGGGCAAATCTACTGTGTTGGTAATTCCCTTCCCTGAGAGGGCTGCCTTAGCTTGGTTGGGGTTCGCTTGTTTTTTAATCTTCAAACCGTGATTGCTTACACCAAGATGAGATGCTTCCCCGCCTGTGACCCTTCACTCTTCCAGCACGGATGAATTCCTGAGCCTTTTCAGAGAGCTGTTATGGTCGATCCTTTGGAAGATCAGTGAGCAAGTTTGTTAATAAAGCCATCAGCCTGACCAGGCAGGCTTGACACTGGTTGGTCCTGGGTTTTGTAAAAGCAAGAAAAACATAGTTTCAGAAAGAGATTACCAATTTTAAATGAACAACAACATGATTTGCTGACCAAATAAGAGGCTGAAGAAGTGTGGGTAGGCAAATCATTATTTCTTACATCAAAGTTTGCACTTGGAAGTCTTAAAATATTTTAAA
This sequence comes from Astur gentilis, assembly GCF_929443795.1. Taxonomy (NCBI): domain Eukaryota; kingdom Metazoa; phylum Chordata; class Aves; order Accipitriformes; family Accipitridae; genus Astur; species Astur gentilis. The sequence continues at coordinate 3,649,753 of NC_064887.1, forward strand.
GACCACTTCAGTATCTTGCTAATTAAACAACCCTGACCTTTTGTGAAATGCCATAGGCACTAATGTGCATACGGAATTTACACAGGCTATCAGAAGTTTAACACGTGCTGGCTTAGTGAATAATGTCATGATACAAAATGAAGAGAGGCTTTCTTCTAGAGATGTACTCCAGGCTTTAAAGAAAAACCTCTTCCGTGAATAATTGTTGAGGGAAAAGTTTTCTTTTAGGGTAGTCTGACCATCGGGAAGTAAGCTTAGTCTGACTATACAGACTTTTGGCTGAACATAATTATTTCTGCTTGTTAATATCAATAGACAAAAATAAGTTACTTATTGAGATGTTGAAATGAGTAAAAGGGTGCAAAAATTCCTATTCTGTTTTTCCAAGTAATGGCTTAAGCACATATGCCTAAATAGGGAACCTGCATTTCAAATTAGAATCTGTTGTGGGAGGCTTTCTGCTTTAAAAAAAAAATCAAATAGCATTTTGTTGTTTGATGGAAGACTTCGGAGTCCAGTCCTGTATTGTTTTTTTTATTGTAATGTAAGACATTACAAGGCCAGGTTGGATGGGGCTTTGAGCAACCTGCTCTAGTGGAAGGTGTCCCTGCCCATGGCAGGGGGGTTGGAACTAGATGATCTTTAAGGTCCCTTCCAACCCAAACCATCCTAGGATTCTATGATATTTATAGGTTTGGTAAATATGCTTTAAATCTCCCCTTTATCAGATTCTTACTTAATTTTTGAAAATTCAAATAGTCATCCCCTTTACAGGATTTGGAAGATTTCTGTTTATTTTCAAAAGAGAGGAGGTTTTAGGTCTGTCACTTACTATGCCTTCCTTTGTGATTTGAGGCCATGTAAATTTTATTCCCTACTAAAGCAAATTTATTAAGCGTCTAAAAAGACCTATGGTGAGATTTTTATGCTTTAAGTGTTACTGAAATGTTGGAGGTGTGCTGGGAAAAAAACAGAAAAGATTGTGGAGTTTCATTGCTCCGGCACTGGATTTTCACAAATGTGTGTTATGGTCCTGCACAGATCCAGCTGCAGGTTGAACCGCAGAGATAGAACAGAATTTAATAGCAGTTTTGTGAACTTTTGAGTGACTTTGCCAAGCAATAAGAAGCTCTTGTACTTCTTTATTTTCCAAAGAGGGAAGAATCTTTCCCTTGTCAGATTTTTACAGAATGACTTCTGCTTCTGCAAACTCGGTATATGTTTAACTTTATCCTCAGAACCAGAGTGGCATGATTAGAAAGCCTGTGAGCAGAAATGTAAGTGTGATAAAGGCATTTTCAAAATTAGACCTGATACAAAACATGAGCTTAGTTCAGCATTCTGCAAAGTCTTTTTGACTTTAATTCACTGTGAGCAAAATAAAGCGTGTTTATGGGTCGGAGCAAGGCAGAGAGCTTTGATTCATTTCTTCTAAAAAGTAATTGAGATTAAAACACTCTCCTTATGTGTTCAGTATTTTTTTTTATTGGACATCTTAAGCAAAATTACAGCATTGCTGTACTCTGCATAGAGGATAGCTCAGTGGATTAATGGTTTGAATCCCAGGCTATAGCTCTGATGCTGGGTTCAACCTGGAGGTGGATTTTTCTTTGCCGAGAGAAATAGATTGTTAGGCTTGGTGCACTTTGCAGCTGATGATAATTGCTGTGATGAAGTGGGCTGCACCTTTGCTTCATGTCTTGGGAAAAAGCCCTAGGTTGGCATGAAAACCAGGAAGAAAGCTCTTGCTCAGATGAGGGTTGAAACCAACGTGTGAAATTTATAAGGACCTGCTATTCAGTTGTGGCTTTGCAAAACTGCCTCCATTAGAGCTGGTTCCTGGGACCCAGGAAAGTCCACGGCATCCCACTGAATGTTCCTGACTTGGGAGCAGCCTGGGTGACAAACACAAGTTTAAATTTTTCCTTTTCTTCTTTCTGAGTGTCTTGAGAGGAGACGGGGCGGGGGGGGGGGGGGGGGGGGGGAGGAGAGAGAGAGAGGAGGGATTCACAGTAATTTTGCCGATGTGATCCGTTGCAGGAGTAGAATTTGGAGTGCAAACTAGATTGAGCTTTTAAAAAGCAGGATGATTTTTCAAATATTTTGCTTGGCAGAGCAGGTTGGTCCAGAAAAGGTATGTGCTCTTTCCTCTCTTAGCCACGCTGCCCAGAAAATACCTCAGTGTCCGTGTGAAATCCTGTTCACAGGGTTACTCTGCCAGCAGTGCTGAACTCTTATGCCATGAGTAGGAAACCCAGTGAGAGCTGACAGTCAGTCTCTTCAAGGTTTCTCAGCATTTCTGTAAGAGGTGTAGAGCTTATAAACTGTGGGCTAACAAGCAGTCTACCCGAAAAGTGCTGGAAACCTCAGAGAGCATCCTTTGTGGTTTACACATCTGTGTGCCAATTTTCCTCTGTCACACTGTAAATCTATGCTGGCTCCGTCTACTGAAGTGGATGGTTTAAACTGATCAAAGGAGGAGTGGGATTTTTCAGGAAGAGGATAGGTTTTGAACGTCAAGCATTACAGATAGGACAGGTAGGACCAGAGCTGTCGACAGTATTAATGTGGTGTATGTGCGTGATGAGATATAAAATAATCCTCTGGACTAAAATGTCTCGACAGACACCTGAGAATTCAGGCTGCTTTAACAGTGCTAACTGATGATGTGTTTGCAGTGTACCCGGTTTGATTGCTTTTCAGGACTAAACTTTGACTACTGTATGGCATGCAACATGTAATATTTCTTTCCTTTCCCAACTGCTTTCTATTACATGCCCAGGGTTTAGACCGCTCCAATTCCTGGGTAAACACTGGTGGTCCAAAAGCAGCCCCATGGGGATCCAACCCCAGCCCAAGTGCAGAGTCAACACAGGTGGTGTCTTCGGTAGAGGTTTTTCTGGCTTTGTTTTCCCTGATGTTTCCCTGTAGAATATCTTCCTTTCAGTGTATACTCCAATTTTGGTGGTTTGTTATTTTTTTTTATTGTTTATTTATTCCTTGAAAACTTTGTGAGTTTTATTTTATAAATTAGCATCTTCTCCCCAACCACCTCACCACACTGCATGAAAAACCTCAAAATGCGTGAACGTGTCCCCTTCTTTCATTTCAGTGGTTGCTGGTCTGTGAAATGTAAATGCTGTGACTGCTTTTCTTTTCTTTTTTCTCTCTCCCTCTAACACTAGTTTCAGCTTCAGGTGGAGCACATTTCTAAGTGGGAACATTAATCACAGCTTCATAGTTTTGTCCATGTTTGCCATTTCTTTTGATGTTGTGAACCATTTTGCCATTTTCATCAAGCATTTAATATTCATCATCAAGTAATCCTTCATGACTGTTTGAGTGGAATATTGTTGAACCAAAATTGATTACCACATGTAAAATTCTCTCTTAAAACATGTAAATTTGAGTGCTGGAGCCAGTGACTTGCTAGGGCCAGTTATATCTGTTCTATGTTGCAAAGTATGAAAACTTTATAGCAGCTTCAGTCAGAGTTAATTTATTTAGCCCCTATTGCCTGCTGCTTTCCACTGCATGGTTGCCTTGAACGTACCTCTCAACTGTACCTCCTTTCAAGTTTATCAGTCTTCCAGAAATATTTAGTCTGAGTTCACTTGCACTCATGGCAAATTATTTCCATCAGAAACAGAACTTCAGTAATTTTCTCATTCCCTGTGCCAGTAGCAGCGTCGCTGTGGGTTACATCCCCACGTGCTTTGTGTCTGGTAGATTGAGAGGTATGGACTGAAATTACAAGTATTACCTCCTTGATGTATGCATGTTGATAAAATACAATGATGAAAAAGTTTCATGCTTTGCAGCATTAAGTGTCTTTGTGGATAAGAACATGCAGTTATTTAAATAGCCTGTATGTCTTAAAACAATAAGAAGTACTGTCATTTTGTTTAAACCAAACCTGTAAATGAGTAAGAGTTTGAGAATGCATAAAAAGGTGTAAAGACAGTAAAAGACTACAGTTGGAACAGTATTTTTGTAAACGTACATTGTCCTTGAGCTGCAAAACCCATCCACAGCAAACTTTAATGTCCTGTCATCATTCATTCATCTCCACTCCGTAGGCTACGGATCGAAGTTGTAATCGTATGTCTTCGCACACTGAGACGTCAAGTTTCTTACAAACATTAACAGGACGATTACCAACTAAAAAGGTAGATTTCAGTGAAGACAATTGATATTCTGGGGCAGGGAGGTCAAGTCATTCTGAAAACATGATGCAAACTATTCTTTTATTTATAGCCTGATTTTTTCCGAGGTCATTAGGAGCTGCTGTTGCTTAGCACCTCTGAATATCCAGGCTGTAGTGAATATGAAGTATTCCGACAGAGTTGAATTGGGAAGAATAAAATGATCAGGAATAGCTTGTCTGATTTAATGTCCATAGTGTTTGGAGCCAGTTTATTACTGGCTTTCAAAAAATATGGATAGCACTGTCTAGGCACGTAAATGGTAAATTCTTGTGTGCAAAATTATAATGTGTTAGATGGCTAGCATTACAGATGTGTGCTGAACTCAGTTATAGAGGTGTTAATCCAAAGTGACTCCAGAAAGTGAGTGGGAGTTACTTTGAAAGTGCACTCCTTTAGAGGAGACGAGATCCTACTAAACAATGTCAGAAAGACAAAATGCCTGACTTTTTGTGTAATGAAAATGTGAACACTGACAACGTCCAGTCTGTGGGTTGGTCCTCTCAAGAAAAGAAATCAAAAAGCTGTTTCTTAGCCCCGTGTTTCTTTCTTACTGTTTTAAGTCCTTTCTCACAGTAAATATACATCTTTGTACAAATCGCTTTATATGTCCACTTTTTACTCCTTTTTCCTGCAAAAATCAGACCAGGCAGAAAGGTAGACTTTTAAACTAAACTAATTTGAGCACCAAACTTTTTTTTTTTATTTGGGGGGGTTGGGGGGTGGAAAATTCTTTTGACACTTGAAATTCAATTTTGGAGCAAGATGCTGTGAAATGTTTCTCACATCACATATCATAATATCATCCTTCATTGTTAGCTGGGGATTTCTTTAAGGGATGCCACCACTGCTGTCATGTTCCCAGTTATTTATTTTGCTTAACCTCATTGTTTGCCATACTTTCCATGGCCCGTGCTACCATTTCTCACGTGGAATGTTTTGTGAGCTGATCTTGAGGCTCGGGCTAACTCTGGATTTGAATTTGCGTAGCTTTTTCACGAAGAGCTGGCCTTACAGTGGGTTGTGTGCAGCGGGAGCGTGCGGGAGGCAGCCCTACAGCAGGCCTGGTTCTTCTTCGAGCTGATGGTGAGCAAACTGGAAACACCTTGCTTATTGTCTTACGGTTCGTAGTTTAAAACACAAACGGCAACAACTGCAAGTGACTTTGTTGTAATTTATATTCCTATAGGTGAAGAGCATGGTGCATCATTTGTATTTTGCTGACAAACTGGATGCGCCGAGAAAGAATCGTTTTCCTGAGCGTTTCATGGATGATGTAACTGCTTTGGTCAGCACAATTGCCGGTGATATAGTCTCTCGGTTTCAGAAGGTAATGGTGAACAATTAAACTGAATCCTGGTCAGAGCTCAGGCACCAGACCTCCTGCATGTTGTTTGCTGGTGCCTAGATCAGGAATTGTTTGAAAACTTACAGTGTGCTCTTCTTCATTTTCTTTCCTGTTTTTCTCTTCCTTCTCTCTAGGATACAGAAATGGTCGAAAGGCTCAATACCAGTCTTGCATTTTTCCTCAATGACCTGTTGTCTATCATGGACAGAGGATTTGTTTTTGCTCTTATTAAGACCTGCTACAAACAGGTGAATGCAGATAAATACTACGACTTAACTGTGAACCGTAGCATAGCCTGTTACTCTAACTTTCTATGGAGAGACAGTAAAGTATGGACACAGAATTCTGCTATTCAGGTCTTTTTAGAGCAAGCTAGGCATTCTCAGTGGTGATTTAGAGTTTACGCCTCTCTGATTACAGTCTTATATGCGAATTAGCAGTAACTCCCTTGAGTGAATGGACATGCAGCAGGAAGGAAGAATTATTCCCTCTGCTCGCCACGTTGAGAGTAATCGAATCAAAAATTAGTAGGAGGTTTTGTGAGGGAGCTCAGACTATTATGGTTTGTCAGCAGGTCTCTCAAGGACACATTGACCCTGCATGATCGTATTGATCACCCAGCTCCCCTTCCATCCTTCTGAGAATGCAGGGTCGCCTCCCCCATAAGGAGGGTTCCTGTGTTATGCATTGGGAAGCTTACTCGCAATGTTGTGGCAGGGAAATCGCCTCAAACCGCAAAGTTTCATTTGACTACAAACATCCGTGCTGACACTGTGTACAAAGGAGATGACAAGGTATCAGGAGCTTAGGCTTAGACTCATTTTTGCTGCAGTCTAAAACGTTTTATGTAAGGGGCAAGAACAGCAATAGCAGTTGAGCTTTGTTGCCTGCTGTGTATTAGCCAATCTGCATCTTTGACCTGTTAATGCATCACACTTGTGTGGTCCCACTTCTCACAACTCCCTACCAAAATCAAAAGGATGTGGGTATCATGTGTGAAGTACATAGTTCTTTATTTGTTATATAAATATGGCTGTTCTGTACATTTTGTATCGATACATATCCTGTTGGCTGGGATGTGTACGGCTCCTGCACATCAGAAGTTTAATCTGTAGCACAAATAAGTGATGTGGATGCGACCACTTAATGATATCAAGCTCTTCAGTTCTTGCTTCGGAAGTGTTTTTTGGGACTAGTGGTGGGACAGGGAGGCTCGTGCTACATTTATACTCTCTTTTGGTGCTAACTGCAATTTTATGGGCTAAACTTGCCAGGTGTCTTCAAAGCTGTATTCCTTAACAAATCCAAGTAACCTGGCATCTTTGAGGCTGGACTTCCTTCGCATCATCTGCAGCCATGAACACTACGTCACCTTGAATTTACCCTGCAGCTTGCTCACACCACCTGCATCTCCATCACCCTCTGTGTCTTCAGCAACTTCTCAGGTACAGTGTGACAAAGATCCTTTGAGGAAATGCAAGCTGAGCTTTGTTCGGAGACTTAAATCGTATGAGGCAGTTGAACCACCTGTATTTTCAGTCTCTGCTTGCTGATGTTTTTTGACAGTGTTTATTTAGAAATTGTTTTTTTCCTGCCACATAGGTTTTGACTTCTTTTGATCTTTCATTATTGAAAAAAGAATGCCCATATCCCTGTCCTCATAGTGACCACACACTGTCCTTAGGGACCTAGTCCCCTCCTATATTGGACAAAAACATGACCATAAATGAGCCATTAAAGAAAATGCTCTGTCCAGTGTTACCCTTTTCTTACAAAACAAGGGTCTTTCTAGCACACTGTAGCTTAGTCCTAGCCTGCTCAGAAAAAGTAATTTGAATTAGCAAGCATGTTATTCAAGTGGATTAATTAGTTGCAAAATTATGTAAACTAAATCAAATTAAAGCCCTCTTTAGCCTGAATAAGAGCATCCATACCTGAGTTAAAAGTTCAACTAACCCACTTTTAAAGGTTATTTGGCTTAACTTTCCTAGGGCCTGCCCTGTGGGGGGGAAGGCAATAACAACAAACAATTAATGGAAGAGTTAGTGAGCTCTAATGTAATGTAAGTAGATGTGCCTAGATCCAAACAAAAAAGCGAAAAGGTAGTTTATGTGAGATTGTCTTTCATTCTGAAAACGGTTTCTAGTGTATTTCATAACCTTTGACTCTGTGTTCCAAGGGGCCTCATTATGCAACTCCTGAAACTTGATTTTTTTTCAGAGTTCTGGGTTCTCCACAAACGTCCAAGACCAGAAGATTGCAAATATGTTTGAATTGTCTGTGCCTTTCCGCCAACAGCATTACTTGGCCGGGCTTGTGTTAACAGAGCTGGCTGTCATTTTAGATCCTGATGCAGAAGGGTAAATCTTTACAATTTTTTTCCCCCCAGAGTTTTCTGTAATTTCAAGCAAACGGTGGATACAAAGCAAGTTCTGTCATGGCCAGAATTGATGTAAATTTGTGAGCTGAGAATATAAGAAACCAGTTCTTTAAGAATCCTCTTCTTTCTCCCTACCTGTCATATTTCTTACTTCCTTAGGCCTGACTCTGTAAACATGATTTCAATCACATTTTTCCAGCTGAGAAGAAGGGAAAAAGGTTCCTGCTGGAGCCCCCAGCTGCCGCAGGGGCACTGCTGGAGCTCTAAGAGGAAAATAGCTTTTCTCAATTGTAACAAGAAAATAATTTTCAACATTTAGGAAGTCTCTGTTGCTGGTGCTTTTAAATGTTACAATGTATTTTGCCTGTGGTCCTCCCGGCTCTTTTTAAAGGTAAATTATGCATTGATGAGGCCCCTGCAGGTTACATAAATAGACAGCTAGAGTCAAGCATGCAGAGTTTGTCGGTGACTTGCCTGGCTTGTGCAGCAAATAATTTTCTGAAGTAGGAGTGTAGCATGTAGTCCTGACATCCAGTCTGTTACTTGCGTTATTTAGGGCTGCATTCTGCGTTGCCTCTTTAAAATGGGTTTCAATGGAAATTATTGATTGCTTCCACAGTCCTAAGTTCTCTCGCAGGCATTTTTCTCAAGGTGGACTCAGGAATATCAGCCGAGTCGACAAATGCTGATGATTCATGGTTAATTCTGCCCCTTTACCAAGCGGTCTCAGGAGTTAAACATTCATTCTGTTTCCTGTTGGAGAAGAAAGTGATGCCATAAATTAGAATATTTCCTCGTATATGTACATAACACACTGCAGTCCCATTTGTTTGGCCTGAAATGGAAAAAGCAGCAAATCCTTACCCACATACACTGTCTTCAGAAATCCTTTTTGTAGCATAGGAACATCCTGCTCACTGGTTAGAAATCAGGTCCTGTCTCTGACCGTATTTGCCCCCGTTCTTCACAAACTTTCTGTTCTCACCTGCCTGCCTCTTGAGCTCTCTCACCTTGCTGTTCTCAGCACTTAAGCTTGGACCAGGACAGTAATCTCTGCCCAGCTGCACAAAGGAGCTATCAGCATGATCTCGCTGGTGTCCACTGGGGAGACAGCTCTTCTCTCAAACCTTGTCTAGGCAGAAAAAGCCCCCTGATACCAGTTCAGCTCCAGAGATGCATTTTGATCAAAGCTGCTGAATTTTGGTGGAGATGTATACTAGTGTCATGGTTTAACCCCAGCCAGCAACTAAGTGCCACGCAGCCGCTCACTCACTTCCCCCCCCCCCCCCCTCCAGTGGGATGGAGGAGAGAATCAGAAAAAAAAGTAAAACTCGTGGGTTGGGATAAGAACAGTTTAATAGAACAGAAAAGAAGCAGCTAAGAATGATAATGATAACAATAATAAAATGACAACAGTAATAATAAAAGGATTGGAATATACAAGTGATGCACAATGCAATTGCTCACAACCCGCTGACTGATGCCCAGTTAGTCCCCAAGCGGCGATTATCCCCGGCCCCACTCCCCCCAGTTTATATACTGGGCATGACATCACACGGTATGGAATACCCCTTGGCCAGTTTGGGTCAGCTGTCCTGGCTGTGTTCCCTCCCAACTTGTGCCCCTCCAGCCTTCTCGCTGGCTGGGCATGAGAAGCTGAAAAATCTTTGACTTTAGTCTAAACATTAGCAACAACTGAAAACATCAGTGTGTTATCAACATTCTTCTCATACCAAACTCAAAAACACAGCACTGTACCAGCTACTAGGAAGACAATTAACTCTATCCCAGCTGAAACCAGGACAACCAGTAATACCTTTGGTTTTTATGGTTTTCCTGAATGACTTGCAGTTTGCACCTTATTAGCTGTTCTCAGGCTTCAACCTGCATTTGCCCTGGTAGATCCACCATCTAAAGTAAACCAGTCTGTTCAGATTTTCTCTTCCCTTGCCTGTGAAGACTTTTAAGGGTCATATGGTATCATTAGCAGGTTATTAGTAGAGCATTCAGACATGCCTGCCATTAAAATATTTGGGCTGCCATTTTAGAAAAAGCTCAGAATTGTTCCCAGTTGCATTATCCTGTCCTGCAGCAGGAATGGAGAGGTACGTCCATTTAGTTGCTGATTGTGTTAGAGCTTTGCCTTAGGTCTTGACAGGTGATACAGAGCCTTACATGTGTTCTGTCCTTGCTCTTTTTGTTCCATTAGCAAAATATGTTAAATTTTAGCTCACCCATTTATAAGAACTCTTTGGATTGAGTTGGACAGAAATGACTGCGGTACGCTGGTGCAGTAGAGAGATCTCTCTGTGCTAGGTCCTGTACAGTAACAGTACAGGAACTCATATTGCTTGTTTCGTGGTGCCCGTGTTGCCCGCTTCGACTGATGTTACAGGACAGAAGTGAGAAAATCGGAATTTGGCCCTCAGTATTCAGTGACAAAAGTTAGTTTCCCAAAAGTGTGCGGTGTTGACAGAAATTCAGGCCAGGGCTGAGATAACAGAGGGGACGGTGGGAGGGCGGCAAGATCAGTTCATTGCTTTATCAGCCAGAAAGGTTAGGGGACCATATTTCTTCCTCTTCCCTATGGATCAATCCACCACTGTTCCTGCTCTGTTCTGGAAAAGTGAAAAAGAAATCCATGTAGCCCTAGGTTTGAATTACGCTGCTTTATTTGGATGTGTTTTCCCTATATGCAGTTCTGTGGCCTGCAGGATAGTTTCCCTTGAACTGTTAGAAAAACGACTTAGGTGCCACTTCTTCAAAATCATACAAAGACTTTTCTTTAACCTTAATATGAAGGAACCAGTCACTTAAAGAAGCCTTTCCTTCCTAGTTGTTAAGGGTCTCACTAATTACACAAACAAGCAATTGTAGGATCTCATTATGGCAGGAAAGACGTGTAGCTACAACTAGCTAATGTCCTCCTAACCTGTACTGGTGTCTTTTTAATCGTTTTAAACCCCCAACAATCCACTCAAAGCCTCTCGTCTCTTTTAACCAGAACTCAACTCTACTTTTCAGGTAAAGTGGATACTGCCTGAAATTCCGCACTTGTTTTAATACCTCAGGTCTGAACACTGAAGCTTATGTTTTGCTAATGCATAATGTATGAGCTTCCTTGGCTGCTTCATGCATGGGGTAAAGTTGTCTTCTTGGCCTGGTTTGCCTACAGAAGCAAATAGCTACAGAGATACCTGCTATTTGCTCTGAGAGAGTTTTGCCTCTGTGTGGTGGCTGAGGGAATCGAAAGGAGCAGAGCGAGTTCTTGAGAGATTCAGGGGAGTTTGTGGTTTTAAGGCATGAGCACCGAGTAGGCTCACGCAGGGTGGCCTGCAAAAGGGGCTGGTGCTTGGGCCTTGCCATCGTTTGCATCTTAATAATGAGGAAGGCCATTTTTTGCTCTTTTTCCTTCTACCCCTCCATTTTTTGGACACTTTTTATTCAGAATTATGGATCTGTAATCTACTGGTTTGGTTGAATAACTGCATGGGGGGTCAGGGAACTGAAGCAGAAACTTCCTGATCATTTCATACAAGCAATCTTCTGTCTTAGGAGGGCTTTTCTTTCTGTAAATGGTGTTAAATAGAAACAAAAAAACCCACAATGAATAGTTTCGCTAAACCCACTGTCCTCTCAAGTTTCTCTCCCTGTTTTCCATATTCCCTAAGTTCTCCTAGTGGTCTTTAGTAGACTCGATACTTCAGCATAGCAGTAGCTGGGGCTTTGTTTTTGTATGGAAAATGTGGGAGTGTTCACATTATATTGGGTGTGCACCTCCACAAGATATTTTTGTACATTTTATATGGCACAGTGAAAAGCCAGCCATTTGTAAAATACATGGGAGATCAAAAAACATGTGTAATGGCAGTTTATGTGAAGTTAAAAATAAAAACCAGGATTTTTTTTCTTTTTTTGAAACCCTTTAGTTACAAAGTGTAGTTTGCTTTGAAGATATTAACTAATCTGCATGACCCAACTGTCTTTTAACAGTTTATTTGGATTGCATAAGAAGGTCATCAATATGGTACACAATTTACTGTCCAGTCACGACTCGGATCCACGGTACGCTGACCCACAGGTAAAGGCCCGGGTGGCAATGCTGTATCTACCTCTGATTGGCGTGATCATGGAGACCGTGCCTCAGCTTTATGACTTCACAGGTATTTTTTTATACTGTGCTTTGAATAAACGTTCATCTGCTCACAAGACTTGAGTGTTTGGGTTCTAAAATTGAACTACAAAACCCTTTATTGTTGGATGAGTTTGTTTCTATTTCTGAATTATAGCTTTGACATGTTTTCACATCCATTTCCTAAACTGCACTTGACAAATGTATCTTCAGTGACTGTTAACACTCAAAAGCTGCATTTGCCCACTTGTTTGCATGAAGCGAAAAACTAGCAATGCATTTTAGTTTACATCTGGCTGGCTACTGTATTTGCATAGCCAGCCTCCCTCTGTGTTTCTGACCTGCTTTAAAAAGTCACCCCACATGCCATACAATTCCCATAACAATTCCAAAGGATAAGCAGATTTCCTCTTCTTCTTCTTCTTAGTATGTGCTCTGTCAGCAGTTCGTTTCAGGGGTGCTTTGCAAAGCGTCCTGAAAAGCAGCAGAGGTGGGTTATTTCAAATCAGGGCAGGGAGTCCAATCTGGAATAGTTTGGAATTTGGAGTTGTGTTCTACATCCTTTGAGTTTAATGACACAATAAAGCTGCAAGTAGGGATTTGGAGTGAAGTATTCAAAGGGACAAAAGGTCTATTTTCAGAAGGGTTCTAGATACTGAGGTTGTGTAGGTTGCATTGGAAAATTGTTGTTTTCTTTGCTTTGTATGACCTCAAATAATATTCCTGTTTATTTGCAGGACCCCATGAGTGTGATGATTTTCATTTTTGCATTCCCAGACAGTTCAATGAAACTAGCACTGCGGAGGGAGGCTGGGGAGAGAAACTTTGAATTTGGGGATTGACTAGATGCACGTGTTTCTCGGCAGAGAGTCACAATCAGCGAGGGAGACCAAGCTGCGTTGCTGTAGATGATTACGAAAGCGAGGGTGGAAGCATGATAAGCCAGACAGTTGCCATGGCCATCGCAGGAACATCGGTCCCTCAGCTCACCCGGCCCAGCAGTTTTCTACTCACCTCATCGGTACAAAGCCATCTCTCCCTATTCCTTGACTCTCAGTCTGTGTCAATAAGCAAATATTTACGCGTGCAGGTCTTGTGGGGCTGATCAGTGAGTGATAGGGACTCATATCAGTTTGCAGCTGGGTGTTACACAGGGAGGCAGAGGGTGAAAGACAAGGGGGAACAAATCACACTTGCATGTTGTTGTGCACGTCTTGGAGAAGGTATAAGAAAATGCTAAGGAGGGTTAAAAATCAACAAACCTCAGAAAATGGAAGAATTCTCTTTTCTGATAAAGATTCCCTTTTTCTGAAACAATCTGATAAAAGCTCTATGAAGTCCAATGGTCATTATGAGCTGTAAGCCCTACGCAAAAATTGCTACCGCATCTAAATCCCACCTAGCTGAAGACATAAATGGGCCATTTCCCCTGTTCTCTGCACAGGGAGGGAATCCTCCTGATTCCAGTAGCAGGCAGGCCCTTCCATTTCTCCCTCCTCCTCCCTTTACTCCTGCATCAAGACCCCCTTTTGCTGGGTTTTACATGCACTCAAATTGAGACACTGATACATACGTGAGATAACGAATGGACCCCCTCTGCTCAGCTGTTAACCTGCTGGAGGTTATTAAAGGCATCTTGAGGGAAGTGGGTGTTTGCTGCCTGAACAGAAACTCATTCATATAATGTGATTATTTTGGTTCAAACTGCTGCTTCACTCTTGTGGCCTGACTGTCTGTGGGCTCCACTGAGCTGTTGGGTTGAGAAAGAGAAATATGTGTCTCCTGGTTGTTAGTAAAAAATGTCTATTCTCCTTCTGTTCCTGTTTGGTAATCATTTAGGCTGGGGCGGTAGCTGGTGCAGATCCTTATAGTGATGATTGAAGTGTTTGGACATGAAATACAGTGTGGCAAATGTACTGACCTGTCTGTTTTAGAGTGGCAGGCAGCACTCCACCTTCTCAACAGAGTCCAGCCGCAGCCTTCTGATCTGTCTCTTGTGGGTGCTCAAGAACGCGGATGAAAGCGTCTTGCAGAAATGGTTCACAGACCTGTCAGTGTTGCAGCTCAATCGCCTGCTGGATTTGCTTTATCTTTGCGTATCCTGCTTTGAATACAAGGTACTGCTATGTCGTTTAAACCTCCTGAAGTTCCTTCTAGGGCTTGCTGAGGAACTTTACGCTCCCATCCTTTACATGACTGCAGAAAGGCTCTCTCCTAAGTGTTTGCTGTATTCAAAATCCCAAGGCTAAGCATGTCTCTGTACAACCTCTAGCCTTTTTCCATGTTTACTTTTCAGCCATGCAAGTGTCTGTGCCTTGTTCTTCTTAAGAAGTTTGTGCTGCTTGCCGCTCATCTGGGAACTGCTGCAGGGAAAGGGGATAGCTCTTCGTCGTTTTGCTTACTATCAACAAGAAGAGAGGTTTCTGTAGTGATGCTGGAGTCTGGGTAGATTATCCAGCTAGCAACTAAACCTGTATTCCTTTCTTGCTGTATGTCTTTAGACAGGAAAGATATTTTGAGTTGTTAATGCTTAGAAAATATCCCAGACTGAAAGAATCTTCCCTTGTGGTCTCAATTGAAACTTGCAGGGCAAGAAAGTATTTGAAAGAATGAACAGTCTGACGTTCAAGAAGTCGAAAGACATGAGAGCCAAACTTGAAGAAGCTATTTTGGGAAGCATAGGGGCAAGGCAGGAAATGGTCCGAAGAAGCAGAGGACAGCTAGGTAAGTAAAGAAGTCTTCTGTGCTGTCCCCTTTTTCCAAAAACTGCTACTCCCATCCCCAACAATTAACTTGCACCCATCTGTGGTGTGGGATATTACCCATCAAGATCTTCAGACAAAGAGGCCCCCGGAAAAAGCTGTCTGCAGTTTGCAGCATGCTTCACTGGGTCTGCAGAATCTCTACACTTTCCCCAAGTTCCATCTACAGGCAGTTTGTTTGTTACTTGATTGCTTTTTATGTACATGTGATCACGTCTCATTTAAGGGGTGTTCTTGCCTGAACTTCTTCTAGTGTAGCATCTTTCAGAGCCACCTTCTAGTACGTCCTGTGCAAGGATTAGCGTGGAAAACAAACCACCTGATGTTGCTTTGATAGCTCTGAAAATGCCTGGATATTTCTGCTAACTTAATGAGGATTGAAATAGCTAGTAGTTTGGGTAAAAGCACGTTCTGATGATTTTTGCTGTTTATGTTGTTTGGGAGGAAGGATGGCCCAGGGGTTAAGACAAGGATCAGAGCTGTGGTTTTGTCTCCTGCTCTGCCACAGGCATCCTGGTACATGCGAAACAGTAATTGTAGGCTAAGTTGAATAAATATTTTAGAGCCATAATTAATGAATCACTTCAGAGAGATGGGGACCTTCGTATTTTTTTTTTTCTTAATCTGGCCCGATTGCCTTTATTACTTGAAATTCCCCTGTCTTCCCAGCAGCGAGAATAAAGACATGAAAGACTGTGAGGTAGGAAAGAGGGTCTTGGCACCACCCTGAGAACATGACCGTGTGCCTGTTGAGGACAGCAATATCAGGCCGCTGAGGATTGCGACACCCAGGGTCCTTATGTAGCCCAAGGAAGGTCCTTCTCTTGCCAGCCCTGATAGCTACCTCCCTGATTGGAGTATCTCAGCTGCCTCTCTCTGTTAGCTCTATAGTGAGCTGGCGTGTGGCAACACACAAAGTGGTCTGCGTTGCTCATTGCTCTCTTGCATACAAAACCGCTGCAAAGTGAAGTTGCCTCTCGTGCCACTCAGCAGTGACAATGTTAGGGGCCGGGTAGATATCTTGGGTGAGTGCCACAGCCTTGGGCTCTAAGAAGTCATAGTTTACTGTCACCTGTCACTTGTCAACAAATCTAGAGTTGCTACCCGTGAAAAAAACCTGGCATTAGATGACTGCTATTGTTTTGATATTATCCTGCAGAGAGAAGTCCTTCTGGGAGCGCATTTGGAAGTCAAGAGAATTTGAGATGGAGAAAGGATATGACTCACTGGCGTCAAAACACAGAAAAGCTTGACAAGTAACTCTGCCTTATCCTTCTACATTAACAATGTGACAGTGCCTGTGAGAACGCAGGGTCTCTCTCCCCATAGAAGGTCAATGGCAGCAGGCCACTTAGCTCTCATCCAAGGAGGTTTGGGCCCTCAGCTGGAACAGGGCTGGCAGTGTGCAAATAGCTTTTAGTCCAACGCTGCCCTATCTTTAACTCTTTGCTTTTCCACTGTCTCTTGTTTTCGTAGATTTTAAAGTGACATTTAAAGAGACTGATACGATCCATTACCTTCTTAAAATCCTGTAGTAAGCTGTAATTTAGAGAGAAGATCCATTAACAGTTTTCACAGATAGCATATATATCTCATGTCATATTTCCTTTATTCCATAAGAGCATTCTGGAGTTGTCAAAGCTCGCTTTCCTTTCCTGTCCTAATCCATCACTTTGATTGTTTTTCCACATGTGCTGTGCTTTTAGAAGCCACAAACCAGCCAGGTACTGTAGCATTGGTGTGCAGTTCTTATAAATTGCCATTTTGTACATCTGCAGACTCAATCATCACAGCATTGTTTGTGATGCTTGGCAGAAGTTTTCAGTGTGTGTGTGCAACTGATTGGAATGAGCTCTTTTTGCTTATTTGACCTGTTTCCTTTAAAATTCCCTCTTTTGGTGTGGTTTAATCCAGAGGGCTCAGGAGTTGTGTTTGAGCTTCGCTGTGCACGTTTTCTGTTTCCTCAAATTGCAACCTGCAGTCTGCATCCTCCCAGCAAAAGAATTGTTCCTAATCCTAGGAAAGCAATCTCGGCCCAAGTGAAGCTCTGAAGAAACTGAGGAGTGGGGTCCTCAGAGCCCAGATGGAGATCAGGCCAAATTTTACCCTTGAAGACATTGATGCTTCCTGGAGTAGAAAGTACATCTTCACAGCTGCTAATTGCTTTGTCCAACGCAAGCATGTAATCTCTTGTTATGTCAAATAGTGGCTTTTTGTCCGAGAGTCCAGCCCTGTTGAGGCACTGGGAAAGCCAAATGACCGGTGTGTTTCAACCTGCTAATGAAGTAATGTAGATTTAAATTCCACCATTGTACAACTCCAGAGCTCTGGACAGAGTTACACCAGATTAAAATTTGGCCCGAAGAATTTATCAGTTCACTGCTGGCACTGGGTCTGAGCCCCTTCCTTCCCAGAAGGACCTCGTGTACATGTTAAACAGCTGTGGAATGCCTTGATGGCCAAAGAATGGTATCTCACCCCACAAAATAATCCACTTGGATAACTCTACAAACCTGCTTTTTAACCCGTACTTGCTCACTGTGACCTGGGTCCATCACACTCCACTCCTATGGCACTGCAAGTGTGTCCTGTGTCCGTAGGTAAAGTCTGGCCCTTTGAAACCTAATAAGCAAGACTTTTCACGCAGAGAATTGTGCACAGCTAATTGCAGGTGGTACTATTTTATGCAGATGGTATTCTTTTATATAGGGCCAGGCCCCAAGCCTTCATATTCTGGAGCCTGAAGAGTAGATAATGAGCGTATGACCCAGCTCCCAGAGGAAGCAGCGTGGCAGGGGAGGGTTGCTGCAATACAGGTCCCAGAGCAGACTCGGCTGCCATCCACTTTGTTGTGTATTTTGCTTGGATTTTGTCAGTTCCCATGGGTCACGCTCCTGCTGTGATTTGCCTTGGCGTGAGTCTGTCGGAGATGGCACCTGTGGTAGGGCAGGCCATAGCTGGGCTCGTTAAATATACCACTGGATCTTTGCCAAATGCAGCTCGTGCCAGTGAAATGAGGTGGTTGCTGCTGAATTCCTGGGGCCACCGGCGTGAGTAGGTGTTTGAACTTTGTAAGACTTTCCAGGAAAGTAAGTGCCTGGCATATAACAGCAAAATTTTGTCGTTTTTCTTGGAGAGGCAGATATTCTTCAAGAACTGTAATGTAATGTCGCTTGAAGGGACAAAGATTGCACCCTCAGCTACAACCAGTCTAGCTGCCAGGATCAACGGTGCAGATATACTAGCTCGTGTAGCACCACCTTGTGTCCATAGCCTATAACATAAACCCATATGTTCTGTTCCTGGTTGTGCTGTTGCATGCCTAACGATGCTACTAAACCGGTTTTGAGTTGGACTTTGATTCTAAACTGTTGTTGTGTTCCTGGGAGAGTAACAAGTGTCAGGAAGTAGTGTGATCTCTCCTAGCATGATGAACGTAAATCCTGTGTAAGTTTGTATATGTAAAAAAACCAAGTCTTTCTTCCTGTCCTCTTAATGGATGCGTTGAAATATCCTTGTAGTGTTGTCCAGTAGTAAATATACGAATTGTAACTGGGAGTTTCCTGCTAATGAGAACATATTTTTGACTGGAAAATATGTAGGTCTACTTCTTAAACAGAAAGTAATTTTTATTGCTTTCTTTTCTCTGATTAGATCGAGGGCGGAGATAGAACATGAGGCGCTTATCGATGGAAATCTTGCAACGGAAGCCAATCTGATTATTTTGGATACGCTAGAGATAGTTGTACAGGTAAGGATGATAAGAAAATAGAGATGTAATAGCATTACGACCACCTGGCCGGGCAGCAGTTTGTTAAACAAAACCTTCCTGCTGCACTTAACTGCCTGAATGCTGTCAGAACTGTTCGACTCCCCTGCTGGAGTGGGGAGGGTGGTAATGCCTCTCCTAATCCTCAGCCCGTAACAATCTGGTTTTACGCTGTAGTAACTTCCTTCAGTCCTTTTGAAAGTTGTTCCCTTTTTGTAGTATAAGAAGTGGTTGTTCTAAAACCCAGCAATGAACTGTAAAAATTTCCAAGTCCTGATCTTTTCTAACCAATTCCTCTAGTTCTTTCTAAATCTGCCTCAAGTCATTAGGTTCCAGGTCAGCCTCTTGTACCTGTACTTACTTTACACGGTGCAGGAAATCTTCTAGGCTCCGTGGTTTGTGTGCACAGCCCAGCTATTTCCTCACTCCCCACGGGTGAGCGAGGACACATGGCAGTTTTGTCCCCTGCTTTCTGTACAAATGAAACCTGGGCACGG
Organism: Astur gentilis; assembly: GCF_929443795.1. Classification (NCBI taxonomy): domain Eukaryota; kingdom Metazoa; phylum Chordata; class Aves; order Accipitriformes; family Accipitridae; genus Astur; species Astur gentilis. Next base: position 3,668,846 of record NC_064887.1, read on the forward strand.
ACTGGAAGCAGGCGGTAACAGGCTTACCAGATCCACCTCTGAGCCACAGAGACCCAGGAACCCCAAGGGCTGCACCTTGCACCTGAATAATGCACCTAGAAGCCAGCTACAGACTTTTCCTCTAGTAGAACAAGGTCCCCAAAAGTCAGAGCCTCAGTGGGTAGAAAGCATCATCGTTCCACCAGCATTCGCGCATGGGTCAGGTTTTCAGTACCTGGGGGTTGAGGGTTGATTCAGCGATGTGACAGTTTTGCAGGCCCAGCTAAGTGGGTAATTTCTCCATGCCAAAGCAGAGTTGTTATCTCTCTCTCTTTTCTCTCTCTCTCTCTCTCGCACACATGAAAACACACAGAGGAGGTTAATTTTTGCTCATGCAACTCTTGGTTTACTTTTGACTGCAGACTGTTTCTGTGACGGAGTCCAAAGAGAGTATCCTCGGTGGGGTGCTGAAAGTGCTTCTGCACAGCATGGCCTGCAACCAAAGTGCACTTTATCTCCAACACTGCTTCGCCACACAGAGGGCTTTGGTTTCAAAGGTGAATTCTCTGCAGATGTTATACTACATTCTGAGCAACGCTGAGGGAGGGTGGGACTGTTTTCTTCCTTTGCATTGGGGTCACTTCACCAAGCATTTACTATTTTGTGCAGTATTGATATGCAGGAAGTGTGGTCTGGGGGTTGATAAAACCTGACTGGTTTTCACGATCAGTACCTGTATTTACGCACTTTGGGTTTGACAGCTGCATGCCACGGTACAGTTCACAGACCCTCAATGTGGTGTGGGTTCCTGCTCGCTGGCGGCAGGTGGTCAGAGGCTCCTAGCAAGTTCGGAGCACAAAACACAGGTGGAATTTAAGCTGTATGAGCCTCAATTAAAATTGATTTGTTTTACTGGGCCCATAATTGAAACAATTTCCCAGTTTCTGTAGGTGTACTGGGAAAAACTCAGTGTTTTAAGCCTGAGCTTTTGGAACTGATGTAAATCGGTCTAAGGGTGTAGATGTAGGAGCAAGTTGTGGGGGTAGGTAAAATGAGTTCTCTTCCAGTGCTGCCAGCGAGTCTTCTTTGCCTTACTGTAAAAGTGAAGTGATTCAAATTAGCATCATTCCCCACAAAACAAACTTCCTCTAATGCCAGTGTATGCTCATTGCTGAGGGTTGCCCTGTTTTTTTGTCTGAGTGCTCGTTCCTGTCTGTCCAAGCACTAATTTTCTCATGTGCTGTTTTCCCAGTTCCCTGAGCTGCTCTTTGAAGAAGAGACTGAGCAGTGTGCAGATCTGTGCCTGAGGCTCCTGAGACACTGTAGCAGCAGTATCAGCACGATACGGTCGCATGCGAGTGCCTCTCTTTACCTTCTGATGAGGCAAAACTTTGAGATTGGGAACGTGAGTATCCTGCTGCACTTCATTAGGTTATTACGTGTAAACTGGTTGGGGACTGCTGGATGGAGCTCTGTGAATTCCTGTGGGAGAAAGGCTGTTGGAGGGCTCACCATCGAAATGAGCATGACATGCAAAGGGAAGAGAGGCACGCAGCAGTGGCATGATTTTGCTAAGCTCCTGATCTTGCAGTACCTCGCAGTGCTCGTCGGTGCATAGCAGGAGCGTCCAGTCTCCAGTGTCAGAGTCCGAGCTGTATGCCCAGATTATCTTTGCAGGCAAGCTGCCTCTCATGTTGGTTTGTAGAGAGATGCAGAGCCCTGCCTGGAACGTCCACCAGCTTCCAAACCTGTCAGTTTGGAAGGTTTGCCTACTCTTCAGATTGGACAGTTTGCACTTGAGAGGCTGTTTGGAGGAACTCCCCTCTGCTTTGTTTTCACACACCTCTAGGTGAGAGCAGAAATAGCCGCACAGCCCTTTCTGTGCCACAGCTAATATGTGTGCCCTTTCTGAAAGGGCTGTGTTAGGGGAGGTGAGTTAGCAATGCTGGGATTTTGTTTTCATTCAGATCATTACCTCTAATTACATCTTAGCTTGACCCACTTTAAATTGTCAAGAAAATTCTCATCTTAACTCTAACAGCTGGTATTTTGCAGGCATACATGTAGCTATGTATCACAAAGTGCTCCTCCAGACATCTTTGTTTACACTGTTTTGGTTACAGTCTCCCCGCAGTGAGTAGCAGAACTGGAGGCACCCGCTGGTTCTGGGCCCAGGGCCTATTAGTGGATTGATAGCAGTGAGTTAACAGTGACTCCAGTTTTTAGGCTAGACCAAACCAAAAGCAACTGTCTGGAATGAAAGCTGTATCACAGGAGGGGGTTGAGCATCGTCCTCTTCAGGGTATGTGAGAGGAGAACATGCAGAAGGAGAAAAAACTAAAACTTCTGCAGGAGAATCTTCACCTGGAACTAAATAATGCTGTCATCAGGTTATGAAGTTCAGCAGCACCAGAGGTTTACTGTAATCACTGCTCTGAGACAGCTCTTTCTCCAAAACTTGAGTTTTCTTTTTTGTATCAGGTATCTTTCAGGAGGAGGGTACAATGACCAGAGCACTGATGTTGCAGCAGACCGTTGCAGTATCTCCAGGCTGTTGAAATGCCGTAACAATATCTCTTGCAGAACTTTGCCAGAGTGAAAATGCAGGTGACCATGTCTCTCTCATCCCTGGTGGGGACGTCGCAGAACTTCAATGAAGAATTTTTGCGACGTTCCCTGAAGACTATTTTGACATATGCTGAAGAAGATCTGGAACTTAGGGAGACAACATTTCCTGATCAGGTAAAAGAAACACTACAAGAGAAGTAATGTGTAGTTCATGAACAGGCTGTGCTTAAACCTTCATCTAGAGCTGGAATTTGCATGCATTCCCTGAAGGAGGTACTATTTATTTTTTTAAAAATCACCTTAGTACATAAAACCCAGGTCCTCGATTAATTCTGACAACAAGGTGCAAACACACAAAGGTTCAGAGCGACTGTGGTCCTAACATATCAGTGGTTAGCTTGATTCCCATTCCCAGTTCATTACAGCAGTGTGTTTTTTACAGGTCCAGGATCTGGTGTTCAACCTCCATATGATCCTCTCTGACACGGTTAAAATGAAGGAGCACCAGGAAGATCCAGAAATGCTGATTGACCTAATGTACAGGTAGAGTTTGTAACCATTGCACTGTAAGGACAGTAGATGTCAGTGCTCCACATGGTGTTTGAACAACTTAATACCTCCTGTATTTAGGGCGTGAGGTATCGTATTGCTGTGAACTTTGAGTGCTTGTTTTTATTAGCAGTTATTTTACTTTGAACTTAATCCTGTTTTAAACCGCTTGCCATGATTCACATTTCACCTCAAAACAGCACAGCTTCTTGCTGTTTGGTTTTGGACTCAGATGTTGCACATCTGAGCCCTTATAGAGCTTGTTTTTGGAGCAGTTCCAGGCCTCAGTGCTCATGGACCAATATGTACCTGTCTGTTGTGTTTGAATGCGGTTTTGTTTGGCATTTATGTAGCTTATCTTGGATAAAAGTAGTTTGCATTCCCCAGCAGTCTCTAACAATCTCCTCCTCCACCTGAGTAAAGAACTCTCCCTGCTTACATCAGGGAAAAGTTAAGGATCTTCCAGGACCTGCTTGCAGAAAAGGCTTTTTGGTGATGGTACATATGATGGTCTCCATATGCAAAAGATATACCAGAGCCGTGTTAACATCCCGACTACCAAATTGCATGGTGTGGTCTGCACAAATGGTACTGAAGGCTTCTCAGAAGGTGGCAGAGATTTTGTCATAAGCGACCAGGCAGGTCTGCTCTGATTGTCCCACACCTTTGGCTTACTGCCAGTCTCCAAGTGAAATAGGAGCTTTGGTCAAGAGCTTCAGCAGTCACCCATAAAAGCATTGTGCCATTGGGGGTAGCTGCAGTTGCTTGCCTGCCTCTAACTGGCTCAGAAATTTCGAAAGTATTATAGGGTAACTTTCCATCTGTATAGCTTCTTATCTCATGTATTTCTGGATAGCCTAGCACTGAGGGTGGTTACTATTTAAGTAGAAGTAACTAAATATTAATCACAGACGGTTTCTTTTCAATTAGGATTGCAAAGGGCTATCAGAATTCCCCTGACCTGCGTTTGACGTGGCTGCAGAACATGGCTGGAAAACACTCCGAGAGGAGCAATCATGCTGAATCAGCCCAGTGCCTGGTCCACTCTGCAGCCTTGGTGGCTGAATATCTAAGCATGCTGGAAGACCGAAAATACCTCCCTGTAGGGTGTGTTACATTTCAGGTGGGAATTATCCTCTGTAATGTACTTTTGGGTTTTGTCATCTGCTGCTGAGATACAGTCTCTCCACGTGCCAGGTGTTACTGTGCCTACATGTTTGTACTGCACTTACTCAGTTTGTTTTGGGGAGAATGCATTACAGCAACTTCTGAAAATTTTGACTATGCTTGAACGCTGTCTTGGTTCCCCTAAGTCTTTACATCCGTGGTCTCAATGAATCCAGTTCTTCTCATTTCTCCATTTAAGTCATGGGGTTTTAACCTCTTTGATTTAGCCAGCGTGTCATGGGTGCAGTTGATGAAAGTGGCTCCTGTGACTAGTAAGGTTAAGCAGGACAATACTGAGCAGAGCAAACAAGCACATACTTCGCTTTGAATGTATAGGTCGTCCAGTCCAGTTGCTGAAGTACTGTGCTCATTCAGAAGGAAATTAAATAAAATGCACGTGAAAGCTGCCTCTTTAAAATTTTAGGATTTGACTGAAAATCAGCTGGCTTTCAAAGTATTGCAAGTGTTGAATGTTGTTTAAACTGAGTAAAAATATTTGATCTACATTATATCTCCTTAGAACATATCTTCCAACGTTTTGGAAGAGTCAGCAGTTTCTGATGATGTTGTGTCACCAGATGAAGAAGGTATCTGTTCTGGAAAGTATTTCACAGAAGCTGGTCTGGTGGGATTGCTGGAACAGGCTGCAGCATCTTTCTCCATGGTAGAAGACTTTAATTTCTTTACCTATCTTCTTCAGCAGTCTTACACTGCTGGGCAATATGAAGGAAAATGTTTTCTCTATTAGCCTGTATAATGCTATTATAGCAGCTTAATTTGCATGGAGCATTTGGAGTTTTAGTTGTTCAAGACAGCCCTGTTTGCCCTCTGGAGTAAACTGTGCAAAGAACGGGACCTGGGACCAAGAGGCTTTTGTGTGTTTCCAAGTGTCTTTCGCTTCAACACTGCACATTTGGGAGTTCACAATAGCAAAGAAAGGCCGTAATGTTTTTCCTCCTCTTCCAAAAGAGTGGGCCGAGCACTTTGTGTGAGCAGTGTTAATGAGCTAGTAGTAGTGTATCCATCAGAAACCAAGGAAAGCAAGTGAATTATTTCCCACAACACAACATGAAATATCATTCAGTGCATTTAAGTACAAGCAGCAATAACTCCAGGGCAAAGACCTAGAACCCCTGCTGTGGGCTGGCTGAGCCATGCCGTGCAGTGTCTCTGCCTGCGATGGGCTGGATGCCCTCCATTAGAGACATCCTAGGGAAACTTCACAAAGCCCATCTCATGGAGTGCCAAAATTGGATGCAGAAGTTGCTTAGGTTGAAGATGTGCTAAACAGAATGAGCTGTACTGTGCACTTAAGCTTCCATATTTAATTCCCATAGATTTGGTCAGGATCCTATTTAGCTTGTTGTGCTCTTGTGCATATATCCATCCAAAATATCCTAGTTTTGATTCTGTTAATAATCTTATTTCTAGTAGCAATGTGTAATGCATTAGGCTCTTGATTTCAAGGGTAACTGAGGATTTTACTCCATTCATGCATGGGTATATGTTAAGAAAAAATGCTGATTACATCACAATGGTATCTAAGCCACCTTTTCATTTTGCAGTTTTATAATTTAAATGCTGAGAGTATGTATTATTCTTACTGTTGAATTGATGGAGCAATCTGATGGACCTTATTTTTGTAGGCTGGCATGTATGAAGCAGTTAATGAGGTTTACAAAGTCCTTATTCCTATTCATGAAGCTAATAGAGATGCCAAGAAGCTATCTACTATTCATGGTAAACTCCAGGAAGCATTCAGCAAGATTGTTCACCAGGTAATGATTTGAATTTTCAGCTGCAATGTGAATTGTGAAGAAACTTCAAATGCTCAGGAAATAAAAACTACCTATGGAGGAAAAACTTATTCTAATCAGATTACATGAGACTTGCCAAATGGTGACCCATAGTAAATGCAAGGATTACTAACAGGATTTTTTTCTCTCTGGACATTTAACATGAGAAACATGAGAGAACATCACGTACCAAGTTTCACTGTAACTTCAGAAATATCTAAGAGTTAAAAATTCCAATCATCTGGCAGTTTATCCTTTCAAATCTTATTTTAAACTGTGTTTTGCATGCTGGGAAAAACCACTGCATCTTGCCTTTAGCCCGGTAAGGTAACATTCAAAAATGTTGGGGTTTTATTTGTCTGCTCATGTGGTGGATAACTTATTGATAGAACCTTGCGAAGCTTAGATGGTGCAAAACCCACCAGCTTACGTGCTGAGTATTTGATGAGAGACGTCAGAAGTTACCGACCCTCACAAAGCTCGACAGACCTCAGCTAAGCAGGAGACGAGTGCACTTGGCAACTCTCAAGAAGCCCGTGTTATCTTCTAGGAGAGGCCTGCTGGGTGCGTGCCTTTCTGTCAGGGCAGGCAAGGACCCGGCAGACCCTCCTCCAGTACATGCCAGTGCTGCTCCGATCCCCCCGCCCCGGTCAGCTTTCTGGTCATGGGCTGCTGGGTACGTTGTTTGTCTGTTGGTGCAGTTACCCTTATGCTGCCATCAGCTCCTCCGTAGATGTTGATTAGCACATGGATTTCGTAGGATCCAGCTGAGGGTCTGGTGGTTTTCTCTGTGTTCTGGCACTGCCAGATTCCTGAGGTTAAATGAACTGATAGAGGACGATCATTGAGTGTCCTTCTGGGCCAGAGATGGCCATTTTGGGTGCATGATGACTTATAATCATTGAAACCATTTCAGGTTTATGATACCTTACGTTGATGGTCATGTTTTGGCCTTTGAAACTTTTTTTTGGTTTCTGTGACATGCGCTTTTTACTTTTTATTACACAGAGTACTGGCTGGGAGGTAGGTAACTCCATTTTAGTTAGTAAAGAACACTAATAGATTTTTTCAGATGACTCACGCCAACGCTTGCCCACATGTGCTAGTTGTGGGTATTTCTGTTGCTGTCTGCTGTTAAAACAATTCATTAACCAAAGAAATACCAATAAACCGATTGTGGTTGTAGTAGGAAATTCTTCATAAGAAGCTGTAGGTAGTGCATGGATGCTGATGTGCTCCACTAATGAGGTTCTTTGGTGAATGAGCCACTGTATCATCACTAGTTTGTTTTTATAATTTGTTTATATTTCTTTTCATCAGCATTGACACGGAATATCATCCCTTCATGCCATATTTTCACCCCACCCACAGGGGTCGATTTAAGCAATAATGCTCAGAGGTACTGAAACACAAAACTGGTTTACTGCATGTGCAGACCATATCTCAGAGAATAGGCTGCTTCGTTCTGTTCGTTTAAGAACAATCAATATGTTATGTAGCTGTTTATCTGGCAGTAAAATAGCTTGGTCGTGTTAACTGGAGTCAGTTTTGCTGCTTTCATTTTTGTAGAGGCTGTTTGCTCACATTTCTACAACATACACTGTGAGAACCACACATTTGGATTAAAAATAGACAAAGCAGTCAGCTTCATCTGCAGTCGCACACAGCACAGCCAGTTTGATAACTCAGGCCCTAGTCCAGTCAACACAGTGGGTACACGAGCGTCGAGAAGTCTCAGAAGACATTTTAAATGCTTAGTGAATATGATGTTACATTATTTGCTTAGACATCAGCTGTCCAGTTTATCTCCGCTTTTTTTGTGAGTCAGGCAACTCAGTATGGGCCATCTCACTCCAGGTTTCCACCACAGGAGAGCATTGAAGCCCACACTTGAACTGGGGCCAAGACCGAATTTCTTGGGCGTTGTGTGACATAAGTAACTTGGGCTGCTGGTGTCTGAACATCAGTTTTAATTCCAGCCTAGGAAAAAATGAAATCCAGTAGCTTAAAAGTAAACACTGACACTTAAGGGCTGGCCCTGTAAATCGTTCACTTGTTCCTGTGAAAAGTCCCAGCAGAGGAGGCAGCACAGCGATCCAGAGTACATGTTGTAGGGGTGTAAATGATCTGTGTTCAATAGCCAACAAATGTGAAGGCCTGTGAGCATCTATTTTGATTAGTCTGCCCCTAAATCGACCCCTGAAGAAAATCCTGTCATTGGTTATGATTCTAACATCACTCAGTCATGTTTTACTGCATGGTAAAAGACACCCATGGTTTCAGTTCTCGTCTGTCATCGTGCTCCTTCATTGCCACTTTTTCTGATCTTTGTGCTTTGTAGCTTTCAGATTTGTTGCATGTTTTGCCCTTTTTCCTTATTTTAAATACTTTAATTGATGCTCACCCTTTTTTATTTTAAAGTTTATTTGCTGCCAATTTGCTGCTTGTTTGTTTTTTGGAATTTCCCTAATTAAATACTTTCTGTTTTCTCCTCTGTCGCCCTGGTTGCTGACCCTCCTCCCCACTCTTACTATTGTCTGTTGTGGTAAGTTCCTACTTGTGGAATTTTTTTTCCCCTCCCTCTCTCTCTCCCCCCCCCCCTCCCCGCCCCCCTTTTTGTTTTTTTATTTTACACTGTGGAAACCCCAATTTCATTTTGCCAAAGAGCTATGCCAACAGCGGGACCTGCCCCCCCATGTCACAAGGGAAGTAGTATTGCCAACTACAAGCACTGACGTAGCCTGAATCTGGCACCAATGAATTTCTGAGATCTGCTTAAACATACCAAGTGGTGGGTTTTTCTGCTTGTGTGTTTGTTTATTGAATAAATGTTGAATTAATTCTTTTTGTTTACTTTCCAGTTAGGAAAGTTGTTAGGGAAAATCTTTTCATGCTATGCCATGAGAACTCAAAAATGCCTTTTAAAGCATTTTTGAGAGTATGCAGGGTGAGGTTGCCATCGAATAGCAGGACTCCAGGAGCTGGTACTCTCAAAAAATCAATATTGGAAGACTTGTAATAGTTGGCAACACTGCAAAGGACCTTGGTTTAAAATTGAGCAAGAAAATAACAGTGATCAGTTGGGTAAAGATGATTGGATTTTGCATTCTGCACAGTGTGTATTGAAGGAGTTAGTTTTATTCCTACATACCTCAGGCTGACTCTGTCTTCAGGCAGCTGCTGCTGTGTTGGTCTCGGTGAAGAAAGCAGATGATCACTCTTGTGTCTGATTTTTTTCAAATCTTGTTGGCAAAGCTTTTTGTGTGCGTGCAAGAGATAACTCTAAAACTTTATTCCCAGCAATTTTGAAAGGTATTTACCATGCATAATAACAAATCATGAACCTTCATAAATCATGGTGGCTGTTATCTGCTCTGCCAGTTCTGTAATGGCTATTCAGTGTTCACCTTCATTCTCTTCTCCTCCCAAAGACCTATTATTTTTCATAAAATAATAGGAGATAAAATGCTTTTAATAATTTCTCCCTCATATCTGCATTTTTAGCTCTTTTCAGAAACAAGACCATGGAGTATTTTTAAGTTATTTGGTTTGTTTTCAGTACTATGATTAGATAGACTTTGGTATTGGCTAAATTTCAAAAATCCTAGTACAGAGCCATCCCATATTCTTAACGCCAGGCATGAAACTGAACTCTCCCAATCTCAGGGGCCTGGCAGCTACTGAATGTGTGTGTGAGGTATGGAATGGCCCGTAGGCGTTTGCTCTCCAGAAGAAGTTCATTTCCATCCCTTTGCTCCCAGGTACAGATTCTCCAGTACGGGTTACATATAATTCATGGCTGATGGATCCAGGGCTTTGTGGGGAGATCTTTCTGTCGCATGATGGGCTAACCAGCGCTCCTCGCTGCCAGCTCTTCTCCCTGGGATCCTTACGATAACTGAGTTCCAGCGGCTGGATTTATCAGGAAAAGCCAGTGCAGCTGGTCTTCATGACGATGAAAGGAGTGCCTAAGTTGGGAGCTGCCTTCACACGGGGGCACTGAATCTCACCGGGCTTCCCTGCTGCTACCACTCCTGGGACTTCCCAATGCCCCATTACTCTTATTTTCGGCATTTAGTAAATGCCACCAGAACTCCTTGTTAATTTATGCTGATCAACAGACAGCATTTTCTTCCTCCCTCGTCGTTATTTTTACAGCAACATAAATGAACGCTGCCTGTAACGAATAGCTGTCTGGGCAGGTGTCCACATGGCAGATACTCACCTTGTAGGAACCAGGTTCTGCACGTGCTTCATACTGTGAAAGTCACTCGCTGAGTACGTAGGAAAAAGCACGTGAATTAGAAGAGCAGCAGCGTCCCCTCCATCGCTGGGGCCGGCCCCGTGTCCGTGGGTTAGGGCAGGATCCCACCAGCTTCCACGTGGAGCGTGCCCAGGCCCCGTGTAAGGTTTGGGGAGCTGTTTCGTATGGCAGGTCCTGTTCGGGAGACTTCTTGCTACCTTGAGTTGAAAAAAAAACCGGCACAGCAAGCTGGAAATGCTGGGCGTTGAGGGATTTTAGGATGGGTAATATTGTCCAAAACTGCGGCTTTGAAAAGGCAGCGATGAGTAAATTAAGGGTTCAGTAGACTGCTCATTCCTGTATGGGTCCGGGGGGACGGGCACTGAAGAAAGACAGGGAGTCCAGGGAAATAGCAACCAGATGTTGCCAGATGGTACTTCCAATAAAACAGAAGAGCTTTGCAGAATGGGGTCGCACACTGGGAGGTGCTTCTGGGGATGGCTGTGGTGTGACGAAACCCTGTCGTCTACGCTGGCAGGTGGAGCTGGATAAAAGTCCCTCTCTGGAGGAGGGATGCTCCGAGGGACGGGCTAGAGCAGGGGTCCAAGGAGCCGCCTGCCCCACGTTAAGCATATGAGCAACTCTCGGTGCGACTCTGTTTCCTTAAATTGGAGCATGTGTCCATACTCTTGCCAGAGCAGAGCCGATGAATTCGTACCTGGCGATGTCCCATAGTAAAGCCAAGATGTGGCCTGCGTGTATTAAGCAAGGCTGCTGCTGGCTGTGGTCGCTTCAGGCTTCACTTCCACTTCAGAGCTGGGCATCGGTGAGCTTTGCCCCACTGAAGGTACTTGGGGCGAGCAGCAGCCCTCGCCCCAAAAAAGCAACGCCGTGTCCTCCTGGCTGTGCCTCAGGCGAGAGGAGCCAAGCCGTGCCGGGCAGCTCCGGCGTGACAGCCCAGAGTTTCCTCCAGGCCGCGAGAAGGTGGTGGCTTGCTGTGACCGTGCTTTTTCCAATCTCTGGAGTTTGCCTGAGGGTTTTTTCCTTATTTATTTTAGTTTGGCTTATTTATTCTCTTTGCCTTCCATGGATCATGTTCACCATCACCACAAGAGATCAGTTTTGCCATAGCAAAATACTAAAAAAAAAAAATAAAATATCATACACGGCAGCCAGGACATCTGTACGTGCTGTTTGAAACCAAACACTTGCCCAGATTCAGAAACATTGAGCATTATATACTACATCACACTTTCTCACGAGAGTAAAGGTGAACATTTTAGAGTTTCTTGCTGAAAGGCATTCTGGTTTGTGCATGCAGCGTGAGTTTTTTTTTTAACAAAAATCAAAGGTCTGATTTATTTTTAAAGTGTTTTTCTTCTCTCTCTCTCAATCAGATTTTCTTCGTTACTTTTCCAGCAAAAATCTTTCTTGTTTCTCTACTTTTGTTGCATTTCTGGGCCAAATTCACCACTGGCTCAAATGGAAGCAGGTACATGATACAGTGGATTGCATCTGCTTTCACCAGGAGTGACTTTGGCCCTCTTTACTAGACATTAGTTACTAGAAGAGAACGTAACGCCTTCCAGTTGACATGCTATTTAAAAAGCACCTGCGTGTGTGTGTGAGTGAACCAGACAATGACTTCGGCCCAATCCTGCAATTACTTGAGAGTGGGTTACGGGGGCTCCGGCGTGGGTGATTTTCAGGGGTGTCTGTGTGCAATATCCTCCCTGCGTGCTGCAGGCTGTCAGCAGCTGGACCTCCCTGTGCCTCCAGGCTACGGACCAGGCTAAGGGGTGTCCGCACAGGATTTGGAGAGCCTGAAATAATTACCCAAATGAAGGGACTTGCCTTTGGCTGTTCCTCAGAGACATCCAACACCCCCAGACTCCTCCTGGGGTGGGAAGAGTCATTGCAGGGTTGGGCTCATGGTCCTAACTGATCCATATAATTCCATGTTAGTTTATAATTTCATTGCGGTGTTTGCTGCTAAACGCATTCATGCTGAGTTCCAGGTGTGTTTTTTCTTTCCCTTCTTTCTTTCTATTTTTTTTTCCTCGTTTCTTAATTTCTTTTTTATTTTGCATAAATTCAGGAGTCTGCCTGCAGCCGTGCTCGGGGGTATGCATGTCTCCACACTGAAATAACCTTTTGTTTCTCCAAACCTAGGATGGAAAGAGGATGTTTGGCACCTACTTCCGGGTCGGTTTTTATGGAACTAAATTTGGAGACCTGGATGAGCAAGAGTTTGTTTACAAGGAACCCGCGATAACAAAGTTAGCTGAAATTTCCCATAGGCTCGAGGTGAGATGATTGTGGCTGAGCTCAAATTCTGTCTGTGAGTTGCAGTTTTAACTATTGTTGCATCGGTTTTTGGAGGGCCGCGTTACCAAATTACAGGAAGCGGCGGAAATGAAAATCGTTGGGCAAAACCAGCGCTGTGCCCCTTGGAGACTGACGCAAGGCTGAGCTTAGAGAAACAAGCCACTTGGCAAAACGGTTTGCGGAGCCCCGTGCAGTGGCCTGAGGTCTCCTGTCCTCTTGCTGGTGCCACCGCTGCAGGAGGTGGGAGGAATGGAGGGAGAGGAGTCCCACAGGTTTTCCCCGATCTTGCAGCAAGATCATTCGAGAATTTGTAGCGCACCGTCCTGCGTTTGCGTTTCTCTTCGGCCGTCTGGTGAGAATATGGGCTTGAAAAAAGGTTGACGTGTCTTCCAGGATCTGACTTTCAGACAGTATTGCATTTTGCTGTCGTTTTGTTGCCTTCACATTGTGTTCCTCTACTCCTGGAGATTGAACCCTGTAGGGTGGCTGAATTTCAGAGCCCCTGAGGTGGGACATCACAGGTCTGAAGTTTGTTTCAGCCGTGAACAAGCAAAGGCAACTCTTGATTCATCTAACTGGGGCTTGGGTGCAGCTCCGGGTACCACCCAGTGATCATCTGTACTGTGTAACCGTTAGCCTGGCCTGGTTTTGCGCCAACTAACCTGTGTCTAGACGATGTCTTAACGCAGTCTGGGGAACAGCATGGGTCAGAGACTGTTCTCATCTGTGCATGTACGAGGCCGTCCCCAGCGGGAGAGGAAGAGCGTTCAGCAGCATGGGTCTGGGCCGTGCCACGCTACTTGTTCGTAGGGCCCAGAGGGCAGACCTGGCCCTATTTTATTTGCTAGAACAGATCTGATGTCACGTTGTTGCTCACAACAATTTAGCTGCTGTCACGTTGCGCTGGAAGCAGCAGCGTTGTTTGAGGTTTAAGCGCATGAAACTGAGTTCAGAACCTGGCCATTCACCCAGCCCAGCAAAGCCATGCTCTGATGCGGCACCTGATTTCCAGGCAGATCTCGTATTGACCCCAGTTTTCAGTTGAGCTCACAGACACACAGCGAGCTCAAATGGCTTGTTCAGAACCACGCAGCATGTGTGCGTGCAGTTGGAAGGCTCCCGAGTTCTCCTGCCTTCCAGGGTGTTAGGCTTGTTTTTTCCTGTTGCCCCTGGAATGCGACTGATTTAATTCTCCTAGGTTCAGCAGATCACATTCAGCTCCGGCACAGCTACTGTTGAAGGCATGTGGAGCTTCGCCTCCCCTGAATATGCCTTTGTCTTTCCAACCCCCATCTCTCATGGCTGCGTTTGACATTTTCTTTCAACACATTTGCTCTTGATTGTAGGGATTTTACGGAGAACGGTTTGGTGAAGATGTGCTTGAAGTGATTAAGGACTCAAACCCTGTGGACAAATGTAAACTAGATCCTAACAAGGTAAGAACCCAAATACAGGTTTAGAAGTAGAACAGACCCTGAATGTATGCAAACGTAATGGGACAAATCCTGCCCTGAATTATGCCAAGTAGGCCGTGAAATCCACGAACAGAGCGTCTTGTGACTGCTTGGGATGAGAGCTGGGGAAAACCATCCCAGCAAAGGAACGCAGAATTAGCCATTTCGTTCCCTGCCCTTGTAGTGGTTGGTGGGAAGGCAGGAGACGAAAGGACAGCAGGGGCCCAGGCTGCATTTGCCTTTCGCTGTAGTCTCCGCTGAGTGCAGGGAAGGAAGGGAGCTTGCCATTCGCTGGCCTCTGGCTTTTGTGCAGCTGCAGCATTTTGTCACTCTCGTGCCATGTCCTTTAAGCATAGCAAAAATAACAGGAGCGTGCCTAGGAAACAGGACTGTGGCTTAGGACAGGGCATTATCTGCAAGGAAAGGAAGGAGACGCTTCATGTGAAGAGCACGAGAGGAGGGGGGCAGTGAGCTGCATTTTATCCTGTCCAGAAACTGCTGAGCAGCTCCCAGCACCCCTGGTCCCTGTCAGTGCGAGTGTGATTTTTCTGAGTAAAGGCAAAAACAAGTCCTAGTTCTTCCAGAGGTGGCTTCAAGAGGAAAGAGAGCAAGCCGAGTTATTGCACTGCTAAAAAGCAGGGCGCAGGAGTCGGCTCTTCTCCTCTGGACCCGTACCTCACTGTGCCCACCTGGGTTCCTTCCTGCAGGCCTACATTCAGATAACCTACGTGGAGCCGTACTTTGACACGTACGAGATGAAGGACAGGATAACTTACTTCGACAAAAACTACAACTTGCGGCGTTTCATGTACTGCACGCCCTTCACGCTGGATGGCCGAGCTCACGGGGAGCTCCACGAGCAGTTCAAGCGCAAAACGATCCTGACGACGTCCCACGCCTTCCCTTACATTAAAACCAGGATAAACGTCATTCACAAAGAGGAGGTGAGGGCTGTGCTGTCAGGGCCTTCCTGAGACTAAGGGAAGTGGATGCTGCTGAAACTCGTGCATGACCTACTCTTGTATGTCTAGTTTAATACCATGGCCACGTCCCTTCACGCTGTCAGATTAACGCAGATGCACCCTCCTGGCCATCACCAGCTTAGCTTTTCCCTCTCTGTTAAAGATGCACGAATTCGGCACAGAGCGAGAGCAGACAGTGCCGTCGTGAGCTGCCCTGGTTGTTCACTGCAATGACTCCTTTGTTTTGAGTTTAAGAATGCCTCTGAACTTTTCCCTGTTGCTGTTCGACCTAAACTAAAACCAGACCGATGTAGTAATGCAGTATGTCCTGCCACCTCTTTCACCAGTGTATCCCAATCACAGCAGCTGGTATATGCAGGGGCCCTCAATGAGCTTTGTAGTAATGCAAGTTGCTCCCTTCCATTCTGCTTGAACAGCGCGTCCTTTGCTCTGTGTTGCAGCTCACTTGCATGGCCTCAATGGCCCTAGGCCAGTGGGATCCTGAGGCTTTATAGAGAGATTTGTCCTATAGCTTATTTTTCAAGGGTAGGTAGGAACTGATGTGATCGCTGGGACTCAATAAAAATGCTTAGGCACTGACATAGAGCTGTAACCCTGGGCAGCTGGTTGCAGTGACCGCAAGGGGACACGAGTCTGCCCACTCAGAAGCAATCCTAGAAAGCTCTTGAGTACCCAGATGTAAAAAACGCATTTAAAAATCAAACTTTTTCTTGATGTTCCTAAGCCAAGACTGAGACGATGCGTTTCTGAAGTGCTTCTGTCCTGACTGTCAGTCCTGTTGGTGTCCTCTACCACTTCGGTGCACCACCCCGAAGTGACCTTTGTGTTTCTGAAAGTCTGCGTCTGGTTGGCAGTCTCGGCCATAACAAGCGTACTCTGTTCTTGCTTAGATCATTTTGACACCCATTGAAGTTGCCATAGAGGACATGCAGAAGAAAACACAAGAATTGGCTTTTGCAACCCACCAAGACCCTGCGGACCCAAAGATGCTGCAGATGGTGCTGCAAGGATCAGTAGGTACCACAGTAAATCAGGTGAGGATCGCTGTCTGAGCTCGAGACACTGGGCTAGTACATATCACTCAGTGCAGTGGATGCTCAGCATTGGGCCTTATTTCTAAATTGCGTTGGATTTTTTCCCCCATTCGGTCTATGGGATGTGTTTAAGGTCACTGGTAGGTCTAGACCACCTGCTCTCAGTGACTTTGCCATTTGAGTAAGAGTCCTGAAAATGTGGTTAGATCTGGAAAGTGGCTGAGAGGAGACAGCCCTCCCTCAGTTACCTGCTCCTTCCGGGCGTTCACAGTTGTTTCTGCTTGCTTCTACTTCTCCCCTTTAAAAAAAGAAAAAAAAAAAATAGTTTTATTACTTTCCCTTTGGTTAGCCAGGCTTTGGTGGGTGGAAGTAGGATTGTGTCCTGTTGTGGTTTTTGAGCAAAATGGAAAGCAAAACTAGTGAATGGAGAAAAATTGAGGAAAAACTGAGGGAGTACGAGTAAAGCTCCACTAATGCACAAGCTGGAAAAAAATCAGCTGGAGTTTCAAGTCTGGGTTGAGTTTGCAGTGCTGGCAAACACTTCCATGGTTCCATCTGCATTGTTTAAACTTTGTCTTAGTTGTGAGCCGAGCAAACTTTGTCAAGAGTCCTTATAAGAGAAAACAAGTATAGGCTCTCTGCATTTTCTCACACTGTTTTCCAAAAGCAGAGTTTTATTTAAAACAAACAAAAAAAGCCTTAAAGAGATTCAGTTGTGGTGAAGTTTGGTGATTTATGCCAGATTTACCAGCCGCAATTTTTCAAGATGCATTCTGTAAAGAAATGGTGCATTTTACGAATGTTTCTATGTGCAAGAAGTTTCTCCAGTAATTGGATGTGACAGATGATTTGAAGAAGCTTACTTTTTTCTCTTCTGCTCCTAAAGGGACCGTTAGAAGTTGCACAAGTTTTCTTGTCTGAAATACCCAATGATCCAAAGCTCTTCAGACACCATAACAAACTACGGCTCTGTTTCAAAGACTTCACAAAAAGGTATGGAGTATTGTCTTCAAACTGCCTGCCAGATGCAGTTGTTCCTGCCACACCAGACAGGAACATGTACAGTAACACAGGGGGGATTGGGAGAGAGGACTATTCGTGTTGTAACTCCATCTGTCCAGTTTCCATATGCAGCTGTATTCCTCAGCTGCCCAGTTGGTTCCCTGTTTCTCTGGTGCTGCTGGTCCGTGACTTAAGGGGCTGAAGTCATTCGGCTTTGCTGTTTATCAGGAATGAATTAGTGATCACAGTTCAGTTGTCAACAAGTGTTCCTGTTTCAGAAAACACAACTAGCCACACCGGCACAAATGAACTCACAGCTTGGCAGGGTCAGGAGAAACTGCTGAATTGGCCAGGAGATTTAATTTCCCTCTTAAGTGAATTTCTCCAAATAGAGTGGAAGCATGCTGGCAGAATTCTCAAGAAATGTGCTGCCTGCTCTGCTTTCCTCTTGAGTAATGCAAACTGCAGTCTCAGTCCAGCATCTTTTGCAAGCACTAAGGAATTAAAAAAAAATATATATAATTGAAATAAAAATGTTCCAAGCAAATAGATCCAGTGGCAACATAGTTTTCCCATATGTAATAAATGGCATTGATGATACAGTTCTTTTCATACTCTTGGTTTAAATTACATCTTTGCAAGTAGAAGAGTTCCTGATGAACATCTCAGTCTGCTATTTATTAATCTTCCCTGAGGAGAGCAGTAGATCTATCAGTCTTTAAATCCTCTTGGACTGGAAGTGGCTATGTGGAGATCAGCTTTTCATTTCTCTTTTGAGAGGATAAATGTAACTGGAGAGTAAATTAAAATGAAAAAGGAGTTGTCACTCTGGAAGTGAATTGGAAATCGGAAATATGAGACCCTCTCCTTTCCCCATGGACACCAGGTTGTTTAGCTAAGTCTTTATTACCCAAAAGACAAGATAGAGAAGGATATTATGTGTCATCCCAGAGGAACAGAATGAATTTTTTGTGCTGTTAGATTAACAAGTCTGTAGCAAGCAGGTCCTTTTTTACATGCCCAAGTTTCACAAGCTTTTGTTTTCTAGATGCGAAGATGCTCTGCGCAAGAACAAGAGCCTGATCGGTCCAGACCAAAAGGAATATCAGCGAGAACTTGAAAGGAATTATCACCGGTTAAAGGAAGCTCTCCAACCCTTGATAAATAGAAAGATTCCACAGTTGTATAAGGCAGTGCTGCCGGTCACTTGCCACAGGTGGATATTTGATTTTACTCTTTCAGCTGAGATAAAGAGGGTGTAAAACTGGGGGCTGGGGTGTCTGATCTTCCTGGTGAACCTGGGACGTCTGTTTGGTTTCAATTATGGCTCTTTTGGCTGGCTTTCCCAGCAGTTATGGTAGGTGGTGTTTGCAATGGTTCCTTTTGTTCCTAATCTATGACAATTTTTTTTTTTTTTCTTTCATCCTGCATCCCATTCTTTTTAGATTCAAAACCACCCTCAGTGTGGCAAGCCTTTGACACTTGTTTGTTCCCAGTGAAACTGGGATGAGGAGCTCCAAGGACAGGCAGGCTGGAAAAATAGTTAGTGTCTTCCATGCTGGAAGACCAGTAAGCTGTAGTCCGGGCTTTTTGTTCGTCTGCAATGAGACTGAACATAAAAACCCCACCGGGAATGTATGAAGCAGGTCAGAGCCCATAGCACTGTAATCCCCTGGCACCAGCTGTGGCTGAGCAGGTTGACTTTGGGTACACCAAATTTCTAACGAGGCTCTGGCTCCCAGAATAGGGGCAGAAGTGTTTCCCAGCAGATACCCTCCACGTAATCTTTGGCTTGACAGCTCCTTTCGTGTCCCCTGTCAGCAAAGTAGGTTAATGCAATCCAGCAAGACTGCACTGCCCTGGCATCGTGGTCTCACACCAGTGAGCGGGGTGGAGTTTTTTTTCTGGAAGGTGCTTTGTTAGCACCGAGCGGGATGGTGACGGTGCTTTTAACAACAGAGCCTTTAGGAGATTGGTGTGAATGTGGACTGCAGCTGATGTCCATGCCGTTGGTTTAGGAGAATACAGCCCTGGTTTTGAACCTCTCCTCATGCAGGTGTTGTTCAGAGGTAAAGAGCGATGGGGAACATAAAAAAATGTGAAAAGAGAAGCTTGGCAAAACTACGTTATAAAAAGAGCAAGACTTAGTGCTGGCTGAAGAAGGAAATGAGCGTTCCCAGCTCGCACAGCAGTGCTTAGCGATGTTTCTGTAGCTGAATTTGATGTCGTTTTCTGTCTGCTGAATACTGCAGAAAGGTGCCTTCCCTCATTATCGTTCACGTACTGTGTGCGAGCTGTTCTCTGCTGGAGTCAGTTTTCGCTGGCTGGGGATGGTGGGAGTACCATCCGGGTGGGAACCTCACAAGCACTTTTGTCGTGGCGATTATTTTCTAGTCTCGTGAAGTTCAGTCCGTGCAGGGAGTCTAATACAGGTATTCCAGGCAAATTCCGCTAGAGATTTATTTGAAAGACTTAAATAAGATTTCAGTAGTGCAGATGGTTTGTGCTGCTTCTCTATGTACACATGAATTAAACTTTCTGCCAGCTTTCCTGTCAGTAAACCTTGGGCAGTTGAATGATCCCAGACACAGAGCCAAAACCGATTCGTTTGAAAAGCAATCAGTTCATGTCAGTGGACTTAATTTTTGTAGTAGCCAGCTGTAGAAAATACTGGAAATGAAGTACAGAATCATTCATCTGATGAGGCTTCTTATTTCATCATGGAAAATATGAGCTCATCATTGTATTTTCTCTCCCTCAGAGACTCCTTCAGCAGGATGAGCCTTCGCAAAATGGATATCTAAACGAGTTAAAAACCAAAATAAAAAAGCACTTAAAATTAAGGTTTTGAAAAGAAAGAGCCTTGTTATCAGCGCTGGGAATCAAAGAAGTTTTATTGTGAAATAAAACTTGGACTTCATCCTGGACATCCCACACACCTCTTCCTCCATCAAAGTGTTCAGTGGCCAAAAATCATTCTGAATTGTCAAATGTAGACTTATCAATGTTTGGAAAAAAAAAAAAAAAAATCATGACAGTGGTATCCAGAGTATTGGTGATAAGCTGTAAACTTACCTGTTTTTTAAGGCATTTTTATGACTCAAAGGTACACTAAACGCATTTACCTTTATTTATAGCATTACCTAATGTTAAATTTATTTACTTTTAGTTCATATATTTAATTTATATTAGGACCATAAGCAAATGCATTTTTGAAGTTTTTAATGTAGTGATGATGGTTATTTTGATGGTACTATTAAATATGTGAATGTTTACACTTTAATTCCCTGTGCATTGGACTTCAGAGCTTGCCATCCTTGGGAAAAAGGTTCGGAGAAAGGTAAGTCTTACAGTAACACCTCTTAACCAAGTGGTGATTTTTTTATTATCCCTATACTTTTTCCTTTGTAATTCTGAATACGAATTGCTGCAAAGAAAAATAATTCTAGCTGTAGCCATCAGAAGAATGAAGGCACATCTTGTTACCACTTTACCTCCTTCAGTACCAGTGGAGTTTCAGCATGACTTCTGCGTGTACGTGGTCATTTCCACCAGCTAGGAAGTCCAAACAGCACAGTAATCTGCTCGTAACTTTGAATGTGCAGTTCAGCTTAGCAGCGTACATGCGACTAGACTGCTTTTTGTGTCCCTTTTTCAATTTAGAAACTAATTTCATGGGGAAAAAGAACATAAAATGATATCACAGTTTTAGTTAAAAACTTACATAGAAAGCATTCTTTGCATTGTTGTTTATGTAAAGAAAAACATCTGGTTTACAGCAGTTTTGGTGGCTAACACAGCACGTCAAGGAAACACCAGAATTGGAGCTGAGTACACAACTCCTAAATCTAGTCCTTTATATTTTTCCTCTGTATTGAACAAGGTCCCTTGGAAGAGGTGGCATGTGATTAAACACAAGCTTATTCTCTCTCTGTAAATACCTAACTATGCATACATATACATACATACGTGTGTGTATATATAAAAACCCAAATTGGATAAATGTACATTTATATATATATAAAGTTATACGAAAAAAAAAAAAGGGGGTTTATACACGAGCTTTGAGGACAGCAAACAATTATACAAAGTCACTTCCAGTTTGTGAGTATTCGACTTTGTGAAACCTAAATAGTTTTTACCTTCAATTCTAACATACACATTCCCCTATATTAGAAGGTGCTGGGGGCAGGTGTTTCTTTGGGGGTTCACCCCCTTCTGTTTTAGTACTTGCAGGGAGGGTTTAGGGTGGGAAGGGTCGCTTTTATTCTTGATACTTGGGTCAAGTTATTAGTGGCTGCGCTGGTAGCAGGAGGGTTGTACTCTTACTGCGGAGCAGGTCTGGGAGCCGCCGCGGGCTGCCCCGGCGGGATGGTTGGTACCCAGCAGGACAGCGCAGGGGAAGGGAGAGCGGTACTTTTTGCCAATTTTTGCTCCTTCTCCCGTCCTCTTTTGTTCCAACAGCTCCATAGCAGTGGTGCTTTTTGGTAACGTGAGCGAGGCGCTTTACTCAGCGTGCCGTTTCCCTTGAAGACAAGCAATCCTGAACTAGTTCTACCTAAGCCTTTCCATTCCCCTGCTTTGATTTTACTGAATGGCCCCATGTCAATGTAAAGCTGACTGGTTTAGCTGTACTTACAGCTCGGTAATTGCGTAGAACTCGAGTGCGGTATCGTGGAAAGCTAAGATCGGGCAGCCACGCTTTGTCTTCCATTGCGGCAAACTACAGGCCATGTGCCATACAGGACATTATTTACTGTGACTAGTTCAGGAAGGGTGGCAAATGCTTTACTTGAGTAATTCTCCAAAAAAACCACCCTGTACTATCTATCCATATGCCAGAGGAGTGGTTTTTTTCATTCAGGATATTCCAGCTGATTTGTGTTTTCTGTTCAGCTGCCTACAAAGAATGTTTCTCTCCAGCTGTATAGTATGATGGAAGACATCTGGGTCTTCCTTCGATTACACTGTAGCCAATATTTTGTTGCAAATAATGGTATTCTGTTTCCTTGGAACATTTCCTGTTCCTGCAGTTGAATGAAAAAGATAAGTCTTGGGTCAAGTGTGGAAAAAACAAACTTTCATTTGCAGGCTGAAATTCAGCAAACCCCAGACTGCAGGCAGTAAAAAAAATAGCTTTCTGTAACGTGGTTTGGCTACCTTTGCAAGGTAAGATTACAGGTTTGTTTGGGTTTTTTTAAATGTAGCTATTTCTTGGTTTAGAAAATGAAATTATTATTACGGTGACAATGCTTTGGGAGAGGTCTTACTGTATTTGTAATTCCAGATTTTCCTCCTCTGCAGAAGATAATTACTACGGGCATCTATTCAGCATGAGTTTATAAGCAACTCTATAGTCCAGCCTTTCTTACACTGTTTTCTGTTGACAGTATAAGCTGTCTAGACCAAAACATAGTTTGGTAATATATCATCATCTAGGATATACTGCAAAATCAAGACCTGTACAAAAACTGGAGGTCCACCATAATATGGGAAGTACACTAAAGATATTTTTTATGAGTTACCTTAATGTAGTATAAACACTACAATAAAAGACTGTAAAAAACCCAAGTATTGCAAAATAGACTGGGTAGAGGTTTCTAGGGCTTTTCCTGTAAATAAATTAATTTGTAATTGAAAAAGTTTAAATATATCCAGAAAACTAGGGCATACTCACATTTTGTGAACCTTTCCTTGTCTCTCCATCCATCCTATGACAGTAGAAGTAAACACGCATCCTACTTTGTGTCATATTATTAAGAAAGATTTTAATTGTCTCCAGTTTATGAGATTCACCTTAACATTTCAGCATCTAATAGATGATTTGGGATTTTAATCTCTAGTATTTAGTGCTAAGCATTTCACTCGTTTTTACAATAATGTTTCTCTTTCCGCTTGCCTCTGAACCTTACCTCTAGTCATCAAATGCCTTCAAATTAGGATATGCTGTACAAGAATCAGTTAAAAAAACCAAAAGAATGTAACTTTTTAAAGTACTTTAAATCATCCACTTCTCTAAGATAGTTTCCCAACCTTTTTGTAAGTGCCCAACCACTTTCACTTTCCACTTCTCCCTCTCCAAAGACAAAAGTCTGATCTAGTCATCTCAGATGTGTATCATAAATTTTTTATTTCATATATACATTCTTAACAAAGCATCAAAGCCAAATGCTTTTGTTTTCCCATATTTCAGTGAGCTCTAAGTACAAATTAACTGTTATAAGATCACCACTAAGTTCCAAATCCACCCAAACAGATATGCATATTAGAGGGCTTTACTCTTAAAAGTACAAAATTATTTTAATTACACTACACGCTCCCCCTGTTTTGAAGTATTAATCACACCTATTTACACTTTGCCCATTTAATACCTATGCAACAAGATGCAAATTAGACCATTCAAACATTTCTATTAAGTTCAGTTCCTTCCAATACACTAAACGAGGTTACAAGACCCTTTTCTCGTGCTTTGAGTTGCACCGAGCAGTATAGAACTGGATAAGGAGAATAAACCACGTCGATTACCCAAAGACTAAATATGAAGTATTACTTCCCAAGTTACAAAAATACACAACTTCTGATGAAATTTGCTAGTTAATATACATTTACTCCAGGGTATGAATACAAATAACTTTTATTTAAAAAAAAAAAAAAAGCTAATAATACAATAGGCATGTCTGAGACCTAGACTTGTGTTAAAACCACTACCGTGTACTGTAGGCATCATTTAGGAACTATACAAATTGGCATTTCTAAAAGGTAATATCACTATTCTCCAGCATAAAAGTTATTACATGAGTTAAGTTCTATGTTGTGGTTTGTTAATTCAAGTTGAGCCACTTAGTTACACCAAACAAAAAAGACAAGAAACATTGTGATCCAGTAGCTTCAAAAACAAACAGCTGCTTCTTCCAGGTAGTTTTGATGCAAATCAGACCAATAGGTGTACGCAAATCCCTAGTATTTACAGTCAAAATACAGTATCACTCTACAATTTTCTTATAAAACAGTAGGTAAGGAGTTGATGTAGATGACGATGTCGGAGAAAGAGAATTCAGGAAGTCCTTTTCTTCTGTAACCTTCACTTCAGAATCATCAAAAAGCAACCACTTTCCTTCATACTCTTTCAGGCTCTGCAGTACGTACAGAGCTTTGTTTTCTAGTCCATTGGAAGCAACGCCATTTTGCTCGCTGTGTTCCGTGCCGCACTCCACACTCCCGTTAGTACTGCTAGACTCGGGATTTCTGTTTTCAGTAACTACATTGAGGAACTTCTCAGGGTTAGCTGGTTTGTTGTTGTACAGGTCACAGTCAGACTTGCTCTTCTGCCCCCCAAGAAGTCCGACAGCTTCCATATTCTTTTTGTTCAGAACTTTACCCGGCTGTGCATTTCCATTGACTCTAAAAGAGACTTCACCGTCGTCGTAGTCTTCAGCAACAGTTCTCGCCTCCTCCTCATTCAGTGGTTCTGGTTTAATCATTTCGTACATTTGGTCAGTGATGAAGTTTCCTTTATCTAACTCTAGGCTATTAAGATCTGTAATTTTGACAGAAGCTGTGTAGTGTCCACTGCTAATTGTAATGCCGCTGTGCATTACCACTGCAAATAATCCATAGGTGTCATTGGTCGGCTTTGTGCTCCATTCCTCTAGTGACAGTTTGAGAGGCGTCAATAAGGGAGTGTTTATCTTGGATAATCCACCATAGCAATCAAACCTTTAGAAGAAAGATAAAGTTAAGAGCTCTTGCCACAACAGCTCACAATAAATACTGCTTTAAGTGGCCCACACATTGTATCTATATTCTTTTCCTTCTGTTAAAAAGACATGGGTGATCTGAATGTGAGAAGTTGCTCATGATAAGCAAGTTGAAAAGTGAGCATCTGTCCCAGGCACCCCCGTTCAGTAAAGATGTTTTTACCAGTATGTATAATGTTACATCTTACAGCCTAGTGACTATGTATTTTAATTATTTAAGAGATTCCCCTTTTCTAAAATGTCAACTAAAGTTAAGTTTTAAATAGTGACGATAAAAGGAGTTAACTTAATTGTTCAGTTATCATTTGTGCTTTTATGCACGAATACTTGCACTTCTTCCCAGACACCATCCTGCATTTCAAATTAAAACAAAACAAAAAACTCTTCAACACCCAAGGCTGAAGTAAGGGTTGGTTTTGGTTTTTTTCCCAAAGCTTTGAAAGAGTAATTTACTAAATAAAGGAATACAAATTTATTTTACACTCAAGTAGCTTCAATATCACTCAGAAAAACTGAGCAAGTAATTTTTCTCAGATCTTAGTGCACTGTAGTATACTGCCAATGGTTATCTAAGGATGAGTAAGTTACTAACACTTTCTTATTACTAGGGATTCTTCCTTAACTATGCTGTTATTCAGCTTTTTAAAAGAATTATCTAGCTGATTTACTTTGGAAAAACATCTAGTATTCCATAAATATTTAGCATTTTGTTCGTAGTGCGCAAATTTACAATAAGAAAAGTTTTAAGTCCTTTCATTACAATAAGGATCTTCTAAAGAGTTGGAAAAGAAAGTAAGTGTTGGGACTCCTACATTATTGTGTATTAACCTCCTTGAATGATTCTGATCTTACATGATTTACATATTACATCAGCCCAGTTTAATTAACCCCTTTATTTAACGATATGTTATGATGTCCTAATAGATTTCAGTGATGATTCAGTCTTGCTCAACTGTTAAGGTGTTGTAGTGAAAAAATACAGGGGAATGTAGACAAACCCTGTAAAACTTACATTCCGGAGCACTAACTACTATTATTCAGCTTGCATTTTATCATAAGGAAGAATAACTATCTTTAATCCAAGGCAATTGTAGATATTGCGTAACAGCATAAGCCTAATTGCAGTAACAGAGTATTACTTTTGTTTTACTGGGTTTAGTTTTGATTCTGCTGCGCTTCTAAGCTTTTTGCTAATGTTCACAGCCATAACCCTTATAAACATGAATACATTTACACACACACAGCTGTCCTCAGTCGCTCAAGTCTAACTAATTGAAATCTCATTTTAGACCTAGCCTTACCATAAACATTTGACTACACCAAAAGAAACACAAAAGAGCATATCATCAGAAATAATAGAACTTAAATCTTCTGAAAATCTCTATTATTAGTAGCTAGAAATAGAGATATTCAGAAGAGAGTCAAGAAACAGAGAAACTGCTTGCTGATACTCTAGATCAGAAATCCAGTTCCACTCAAGCACATTGTGACAATCATATTAACATAAAACATTAAAAAACAGGCTCTACCTTTCTTCTGAATGAGATCCAGCATCAGAAAGATTTGGAGAGGAGGAAATAAGAGAGGAAATCTTTTCCTATTAGCTTTTTGTTCTTCTTAATGATAAGAATCTGAAGACAGAAAAATTGCATGCCAAATACTCTGCCTCCTCTGACTGATGCACAGTAGTTCATACACAACAAACTTGATTTCTGCAACTACATCTTTTGAGGCCATAAATTAGTGGAACTTTACCCACTGTACTGAATTAATACCTCAAGTTATTATAGACCCTTAAAGACTTAAGCTATTTTGCTGCAACACTTTTAACAGAAACATGTGAAATACTCAAAAGATTTCCAGTGGCATAAGCTCTGCTGTCACTAATGAGCAAACGTGACTGTAACAAAATGTAAAGTAAGCCTTTTAAAAAAAAAATAAAAATATTTTAAAATCACCTGCTCTTACCTGATACCATTTCACAAGACAAAAAAAAAAAAAATCTAATTTTCTCACCAATTGTTAAATTTATATAGTGTAAATGCTTAATTAGATGTTACCAGTTACACATTTCTTCTTAATAGCTTCCCAGTCTGAGCACACATGGCCTAACATTTTTTTTTTCCCCCCACACACACACTTGCCAAAAAGAATTACTCATCCCCAGGCAAGCAGATTTTCACACTGGCTGCTTTATTTAAAAAGCCAAACACTTTGCAAGCCAGCATCTAGAAAAGATGAAGCAAATCCCTACTAACTGTAAATATTTACATTACCATTCCCCTCTGCTTCATTTCTCTTCATTTATTGAAAACTCAGTAGAGCACAACTGAGAAGCAGACAAGATTTCAAAATTTTTATGGGAGCTAAGAGAAGTTGCGTGAAGATTCCTAGTTTAAAAATCTTAGTTTAAGGCCAGTAAAATAGTCTGTTATTACTTTTAGGGCAAACCATTGCTGTCTTGTCTATGGAGAGAGTAGTAGTTTTACAATAAATATTACAAGTTTACGTAAGTCAATGGCGGGAAGCTTCATCAAAGCTCATTGTTCAAAAACCACCATAAGAGTGACTCTGGATACTATGGAGTAAGCCAGTGCTTTGGTTTACCAGCCTTGGCTCTTCCTCACTTCATTTGCAGCTGTGCTTTATTACTCCAGATCAAGCTGTTTAGAAATGACATGGTTTTGTCCAAGATAAAATGTCCAAGCCAAAAAATGGGAAACGATCTTCTAAGCAGTTTCAGCTTCATCACTGACTCCACTTCTACATCTGATTTTTCCACTCTTAATTCCTTAATCTCTGGCTGCTAGCACTTGGCAGAAAATGTATGACATGATTCAGAGGACACATGAGGAACACCACAAGAGACTGGATTCAGTCTGACCCAGATCTAGGTCTGAGTATTTTGGAGCAAGAACCTGAAGCTTGCCAGGACAGAAGAAGAGGTAAGTGATTCAGGCTGGTTAACCTGCACGCTGCAAGTACTTCTTCATAACAACAAAAAAGTAGCAAACGTAGGAGCAAACTGAAGACGATATTCAGGTTTCCTTTCAGGTGGCCATCTCAGGTTGTATTTTTTTTGAATAGCCTATAATCGTACCAGGATACCACCTCACATCAAGGGCTACTCAACAATAGCATTACAATTTTTAAAAAGTGTGCAACTTTGCCTTGTTGTGACAGTCAAATATTACATAGAACAATGAAAAAGACAATTTTCTGCATCACGGTCCTAGACTTGTATGAAGAGATGTTAGCCGACATTACAGAGGAAGTTTCCTTTCCACTTTCTCAGTAGACACCAGATACTCCTAAAAACAAATACTAAAAACAGGCAGAACGAGAACTGTAGTTTTAACAATCTTAGCAAACTACCTGTAAAAGTATCTTAATAGAATCCTCGACAAGAGTTATTTTACAAATCTGATTTATACTGACCACAGTTATCAGCACTTGTTTATAGAGCATCCTCTGACAAGTCATCTGTCAGCTTACATTTTGTATCTGTATACTGCCAAAGGTCCTGTACACTTCCAGTTCTAAAATATATTGGTGACACAACTAAACTCCATGGAAGACTTCATGCGTTAGACTTCCTGCTGGCAAGGTGGCTCTGAAAGTCTAAAGCCGACCAACAGGGAAATGCAAACCACAGGGAACCGGGTGGATAAAAAGGCCAAACTAATTTGTGCCTGAATAACTTACTGTACATCACAAAGCAGTTCAGTGTTAAGTCTCAGAACTACGCCTAGCCATCAGGTTATAAAACACAGGCTGCGGCAGAGTAGTGCGTTCGGCTCTCTGGAACAGATACCAGCTAGGGGGATGCTGAAACCAACACAAGTTTATCTTCTTTTGCTGCATCTGGCAAAGTTAACGCAGATAGCGAAAGTTACGTTTTAGTGAATACCAGGAGAAGCTGAAAATACAGGCCAAGTCTGCAAACGTTACTAAAATGGTATGCTTACTCACAAAAACGCACTTAATGGCGTAACAATTTTCTGAAGGATCTGGGGTAGTATTTTATAGTTAACGAGAAGTTTTTCCTGATGAAGCCTTCTGTCATTTTTCATTATTTGAATCTCAGTGGAGAAATAGCCTTTACTGCAAAATGCTGTGCATAAAGTGTCATGGCATTGTTTCATTTGTGTACAGTACTATAGTAGGGACAGAAGGGTTTTTCTGGTTGTTTCCCCCCGCCCCCTTCCCAAAGGAAATCCCTGAATTCCTAAGTATGAAAAAAAGGTAAAGAACACTCTACTAAGAATAATCTCTTTCAAAAAATCAGGATTCCTACAGTATGTAACATCAAACTGATTGGCTCAGCAGTTGAACATCAGTGACATTGATATTACTGTATTTTAAAGGATTTCTCTATCATATGTTAGATCTTTAAAATGTTTATCTCCTGAATTTTTTTCCCAAATTTTACTACTCATGTTCAGTTAGAGACCAAAGTACTACTAGCTGTGACCATAAAATTCAGTTTTGTTCTCACTACTTGTTCTGCTAAAGTACTTAAACCTGCCTCTAAACTCGCACAGACAGGTGATATTAAAAGTAAAGTTTTAAGAAACATCAGGGTATCAGGCTGTTGTAAAAATATACATAGAACAATTTTTGTTAAGAAGTCTCATGAAAGTATATTCTCCTGTAGATAATTTCTGCCACTACTTGTAACAACAGAAAGCCTTTATGAAATTAGGGGCCATGTCCCACTGATTTAAGTTAATTCCAATCTAGAAATCTGCTCTTGCAAAAGTTACAAAACATTTTCATCTCTTCTGGTAAGACTTCCCTTCCAACAGCGCACCATTTTGTAATATAGTCAATCTGCATACTCACTCTAAGCCACTAGCAGCAAAGCACTTCAAATGAATTGTTATAACTTCAGGCATTTTATCGAATAAAAGGCTGCGTTCTGCTTCTGTGTAATGATGGCAGTTTTCGCAGAAATATTTATCCTCTCCCACAATCCTTTCCACTGACGCAAACTGTGAAATTGCCCATTTAAGAGTCTTCATTTCTGTTTTTGGCTCTGGAGAAACTATAAAAGAGAATCATTACATTCACAGATATGCCATTATTTACCTTTCCAATGCATCCCACCAGAATAACAACAAAACAAAATACGTCAACTTAAGACATGTTCAAAACCTACTGTCAACACTGTAAAGAATGCTTAGTATGTATGAAACAGAAGTTGTACTCAAATTTTCGAATCATTTCAGGAAGAGATGAAAATATCACTTAATGGGTATTATTACTTAAAATCTATGGTTTTCCCAAAGCTTGTCTCCAGATCGCATGTACTAATTATGCCGTCATGTCTGGAATTGGGTGCATGTATTTGAGACCAGAATTTCACTCATTAAGGCAAACTTCCAAAATAACCAGAAAGTTCCCTTTCACTTTCTACATTTCACCTCCCCTGACAGCTTCACACTGCTGAGGACAAGATCACCTACACTGTCGGGAGCGTTTTACGTATGAACACCACCACTCACACTTTACTCCGAAGTCCTTCAGCAAAACAGGGAAGGCAAAAATAGTAATAGCTGCTCTAAATTAAGTCCATGGGAACTAAAATGAATTTATTTAAAGCTCTGGATTTCAGAATGTATTGATGCCGTGCTTGCTTTTGAAAACAGCTAAAAACTACGTATAGATGACAAAAATTTGTGAAAGATACCAGAGGACTAACGTTTACAAACATAAAACATGCTATTAAGGTAACGACAGTCTAAAATCCGGAAAAAATAATTTTTTACAGTAAATTAACAAAAAGAAGCTGCTTTCTCCTTTATTTTTGAGAAAATATGCAGATGTTTCTTATAAAATGATGAAAAAGCAGAGGCATTTCTTATCCAGGAACAAAGGGAAGACCCAAATCAAAGAAAATACCTATTTATAAGCAGGAAAACATGTACATAAGTGAAGGACTGTAAGCAGTCGACGTTATGCATTAAGATCTGAAACAATGTTAATACTGCCCTGATCTGTCTACGTTATCAGTGCTGTGTTTCCAAAGTCTAAAGTTAATCAGGACAAGATGTAACAGAACAGCCTCTAATTTTAACCAGCGCAAGCAGGAGCAGTGTTCCTTGATAACTACAGCACCGTCCTTCCTCAATGGCTGGCTGAAGCACAAACATAGATAGCAACCCCTTCCGATAATTACTTACTTTCAGAACTCTCTTCAGTTTTAGAAAGTTCATCTTCTTGCACTGGAACACTGATGTCCTGAAAATCTTCTCTTCTTTCAGTAAAGCACTCACACTCCAAGCATCTCGTTCTCAGTACTAACTGGCCCTGGAACAGTTTCTCCACTAGTTCAAAAACAGCCAGCTCTGTACCTAGAGAAAGTATATGCCAGATCACTTATCAAAATGCATTTTATTCAAAAGACATTTCAGAACCTGTCTATCCTTCTTGGAAAATCACTGTGTTACAGGTGTGGCCTTTTAGGGATTCCAGACAGGAATAAAAAAAAAAAAAAATTAAGAAAAGCTGCTTATCACATGCAATTTTCACAGTATCATCTACTTGTAACCAAACAGGGAGCCTCTTTCTCTTGGCCCTCAAACTTTAATTTCTCTTTTAAGATCAGGTTCTTGTTTCATACGTGAAGTGTGACCGTGTCGCCTTTTCTGGAAAATTTGCGTTTGTCATCAGTGCACTGCCTTCTTAGTATGGACTGTCAGCCTCCTCAAGGAACATCACACTTGTGTTTGTGTGACTGGCTTCTACTTATTCTCTGTCCTCTCCTCCAATACTTTCTAAACTTGTTGGCCAATTTTAGTCAAACCTGCTGAAGAAATGCAGATCTCAAAAGATTCTGCATTCCTTCAAATTTTTATAAAAATTGGTAGGTGGATCAGAAAGAAAATTCCAAATTAGTAAGTACTGAATTCATACCGAGGCCCTTCCCTCAACGGGCATCCTGTTTCATTTACATGAAGAAAATCTGTACCTGCCAGCGAATTAGTGTATAAATAGTACCTCTGTGTCCTTCCTAGTTATTGGGAAGGCTGGAAATGTGGAAGGACTAAAGAACAGGGAGGGAAGGAGAGGATATTGTTTGTAAAGACTTGGGACACATAGCCATAGCCAATGGGGTTTGATTCTGTTTGCTCCTGGCAGTAACCTTCCTTTACGTCTTGAATTCACTTGCTATTTCTATGGATAACAAAAATTAGTGATAATACAAGCCTGGTAATATATGTTTTGTTTTGCGGGTTTTTTTTTTCAGAGATTGTACAATGATTACACAATGTGAGAGAAATACTTCTTAAGATCTAAGCTAAACAGGTCAAGTTGTAACAAAAATTACAAACGTGTATAAAAATAAATTCCCTTTCATAAAAGTCTTTTCAATTCCTGAAAATGTAATTTTGTATTTAGAGAGCTCTGCTGGCTATGCAGTCTGAAGGCTGACTTCCCACGCATAGTAATCTCTTAATCATACCAATTTTAAGCCCATACACTTGTTCACCAACCTTCCTTTTTTGGTTCTTTTTCAGTTCCTGTTTCATTATGGCTTTCCACAGGAGACGCTGGTTCCTGGTATTCTTCTTTAACGTTGTTACCGTTTTCACACTTGACAGGCGGCTCTTCAAGCTCACAGTCATCGTATTCTTTCCCTGGGTCTTTGGATCCCAAGTTTGTAGTTAACTTTCCTAGACTATAAAATTTAGACAGAATACTAGGCTGTTTGCATGAAGATTTTAACCAGTTTAATCTAAGCCGCGACTTCTTCTGTGTTGGCTTTGCACTCTCATTTTCACTGGAACACTTGGCAATGGCATCGGTCTGATTTTCTAGCTTTTCTCCTGTTGCTTTCCTCTTTGACCTGGTTTGTCTTTGATTTTCTTCTGCTGCAATCTGCTCTTTTGATACTTTGGATTTTTTCTTTGCATTGCCACCCTCAGCATCGCTTTTTCTTTTCCCATTTCCTTTGAGTAGCTTGTCTTCAGCTGTCTCTCCGACATGGGTACTCGGTACATTATCCTCCTCGTCAGCAGGGTTGCCGGTTCCATTGCTCTCGGTATTAAGTTTTTCCTCCAGTTTAGCTGTAGGCTCTTCCACGGGCAGTTTGTTCAATTCTTCCTTCTTCAGTAGCTGACATGTTTCTTGAATGTTACCCAGGATACACTGCAGAACTTCCTGGGCATCATGCTGCAAGTAGCCTTCATACATAGGGTTGAGCTCTCTATTAAAAGTAAAGGAGCAAAGCAACGAAGACTAGTTATTCTTTGCTAACTGGCTAACGTGATTTGAGATTCAAATTAGGGAGTTTAGACATAAAAGTAGGGGAGGATCCTCTCCAGGCCTAGAGAGAAGTCCGCTCTGTCACAGAAGGTAGCTACAGCCTTGTGCATTTAAACGCACGTTCAATTGCAACCCTGTAGCGGTCCTCCTCAGGTCAAGGAGAATACTTACATACGTAAGGCTAAGTACTGTTTCAAATCCACGTCTGGATTTAAACTATATTATCACAAAGTGAAAATTTACTTCCAAATTTATGATACCATAGGGCTAACAATAAACACAGTGAACTTACTTCCTATGACGATGCCCCAAATTTAATACCATCTACCTCCCGCAAGCCTCTTAATGCTGTCCTCTACTATACAATGTCCTCAAAACTTCAAGTGAAAATTCCAACAATGTGTTTTAAGATAATTTGTACCTAAGGGTATTCAGTAGCCTTCGTGGCTGAGTAGCAAGTTCATCTGTGTATTTTTCTGGATTTAAGAGAAAGCTGGCTTGAAGCTGCTCAACTGAAAGAATCAATGAGTGCAAACTGCAGATTAGTTCGTAACTTGCCAGTGGATCTTCTTTACAATTTCCCTGCAATAACAATATAAAGAGAATAAAAATATTTCCAGTTTCGCCTGTAACAAGTTAAACTTTTTCTCTCCTGCCCTCAGTTAGTTTTCTAACAGACATTTGACAGATTGTTTTTCTCTGCTATGGGAAGCATGTAAGTTTCAGACAACATATTGCTCTTTTGCCCCTAGAAAACAAATATAAAAGCCAGAGTAGCTGGTACTTTAAAAACCCAAACCATCTTTGCGCAAACTCCGGCTTCCATCCACTCAAAGTACTGTATCATAATTATCTTAATGTCAGAAACATGGTGAGGTTATCTTCTTGAATTTCTTCTGTTAAACTTAAGATTTGTGCTTACAAGTTTACCGACACTCTGAACACTCAAGTTTGAACACAAGTTCAAAACAACTCAAATGTTTTCTTTATCCGAAATAGCACTGTAGAAAACAATACTGCAAAACTCCTGGCAAACAGAAGGAGTGACAGTTAAGTTTTCATTACACTCCTGGCACACAGCCTCGCTTGCAAAATCAGAAGTAAAGGAATGTGTAGTGAGATATGTTACCTTCTCTGCTTTTTGCTCTCCTTCATCCTTCAAAGATTCTTTCTTCTTTGAAATGATATTATATAAATGTTTCACTCCAGTTTTAAAACCAGGACAAAAATATAATACCTGAAAGCAACCATTTAAAACAAGAGAATAATTGGTAAAGTAAGAAGTTACTCAACATACATATCCACATTTACGATCAAACTAGCTTTGCATCTCCCAAGGCTGCTGCACAGCATGCAAAGATGCAGGATTATTCATAGCAGGGAGGTGCCCAGAGTATGTAAACTGAAAAATGACCCAACCAAGGCAACCTATGGTGCACACGTTTCCTGCAGCATCATCTTTTTTTCCCCATTGTAATCAGATTCCCTTCATACTACATCCAGACATCTACGTCATATCAAACTGCGAATCTCATCCACTTGTGCTTAACCAAAAGAAAATCATCTTTTCGAGGCCCCTGAACATGCGCTTACCTGAAGTACGCTGTTAAGGTAACAAGTGTTACCCAGATTGTTCAAGCCCACAAAAGGCAACATGTTGTCTTTTTTCTCACAGCTAACGAGCGAGGGAGGCTGTGCTGCAGGAACAACCTGATCACTATTAAGCAGAGAAAACAGTGCGTAAGAGGCAATTTTTGAAAATTACTCCTTCTGGTATGCATGCACATCCCCCTCCCGGCCATCTACCGTCTCAGAGCCATCTTACAGAATTAATGCCCGACATACACATATCAAAATCACGTCAGAGCGTTTCTGAGAATCTCCATATGGCTACTCTGGACACTCAAATACAGACTGCTCAACCGTAACACCTCTTCAGCAACCTACACAAAACCAGACAGGTTTACAAGAAGCAGGCAAATCTGCTGTTAGTTCCAATACCTATTTTACGAAAAATATCAGGAGACCAATTTAAGGAACCAAAAAAAGTGCTCCTTCAAATACTTTTGTATGGTCTTTGTTCATGCCTAAGGCAGCGCTAAGAAAAATGTCCCTAGCACGTATTTTCTATTACTGTCCCCTGCTCCAGATTCACATCACTTCATTTCCAGATGCAAACCAAAAGGATAAAAACGGGAAAAAAAACCCCACCCCAAACCAAGCAAACCAAGAAAAACCGAACCAATGAACCTGGTACATTATATACAGTGATAATGCACCGTACTGACACAACAGAACCAAACCTTAAAGTCTCCAACACATTTGTAATTGACCATGATTAAGCAATTTCTCCCATTTAAATTTCCTCACTAGCTGCAATGAAATGAGTTGACAGATCTGCTCAGGGCTTGAAACACCCTAACGAACGACTGTAGGCAGCGCAATCGATTCTTTTACTTGCAGCAGAAATAACCTTTAAAACTCGATATTTTTTTGTTCAAACTCATTTTGCAAAACCCCTACGTTTTACTATAATTTGGACGATTCGGCATCAGAATAACTACCTCGTTTCAACTTCAAATAAGCTAACTTCCTCAAGTTATTACAAAGTTTGTAATAACAGCCAGCTAAACATCCATCCCCAGCACGGCAAACGTGTTTCCTCAGAAGCAAACAAGTTATAGAAACCCATCGTGGGGAGCGGCTGGCTCAGTTTGATTAACTTGGCTGAAGGGTTTTACTCCGCGCGCGTTGAGGCGCGTCCTTCTGCCAGAACATACAACTCAAGCGAGCGGACGGAGCGGCGTGGTTCATCCATTACACCCAACGCAACTCCCGCTCAGCCGGCGGGCGACTTCTGCGATACAGCCAGCGACGCTTATTCGGCGCGAAACTCTTACGCACATCTCGGAGCCTCTGAATTCTGAACTCTTTTGCTCATTTTCCTGGGACTCCGTGAAATCCAGCGCTCTCTTCGCCTCCTTTTTCTGGAAGAGCTTCAGAGAAAGCCGGTTCTTCTTCGAGGGGCTCCCTCTCGCAGGCCCGGTGCTGTCACTCGGTAAAACCCCGGGCATCTTTCCTGGCGGACAAGCGAGCGGGAGAAGCGGCCGGCCCGGCCGGGAAGCTGCGCTGGCCGCTCACACCTGCCACAAAAACACACAAAAAACACCACACGAGTCGCCATTTACTTTCGGTCCGCCGAGCGCCCAACGGGCGCTGAGGCACACCGCGGCCCCGGAGACACCCCCCCCCCCCCTCGTCCTCCCTCCCTCCCTCCCTCCTCCCGCCTCCGCCGCCCTCACGCTCCCGCCCGACTGTGAGGACGGAGCGGCGGCGGCGGCGGCACCCGGCCCGGCCCCCCCCCCCGCCCCCGGGGAGCGGGCCCTCGGCCCCGCGGGGGGCGGCCGGCGGCCGCGGACGGAGCCGCCTCCCCTCACCGCTACATGTCGGCGCGGCGCGGGCCGCCGCCGCCGCCCGCCGGTTGCCATGGAGACCGCGGGGCGCCCCGGCGCCGCTCTACCCCACACCACGGGAAACTTGGCGCGTTTTCCGCGCCGCCAGGACCCGCGCCCTCACCCCCTCCTCGCGCCCAGGCGTTCGCGGGCGCCCTCTCTAAACGCCGGAACGGAAGACGCCGCCGGCGACCGTCGGGAACGAAGGGCCATAGCGACCGACGGACGGTCTGTAACTCGCCGGCTTCCGCCGGTCGAACGACGCTTTTCTACGGGCCCGTCGGGCGGCGCCGGCGCGGGATGTACGCCGCCGCCGCCGTCAGGCAGTGCGGCGGGCAGCCCGCCGGGTCCTGGCTGGGCGCGCGCGGGCGCCGCTAACGGCCTGGCCAAAGGGCTCGGGCTGGCGAGGGGAGGGGAGGGGAGGCGGCTGGGCTGAACCATTCCGCCGAGACACCCCCCCCCCCCCCCCCCCCCAACACACACACACACACACACACACACACACACACACATACACCCCTTCTTCTTCAGGCGGTGGATTGGTCCCGCTCTAGCCCCGCCCCTCCCCGCCTCCGCCAATCACAGCGGGAGGCGCGCGGCCCATGGCGGCGCCGTTCGAGCGGGGCCTGAGGTAACGGCCGGGGCGGGGGTTCGGTTCCCCCCCCCCGACCCCCGTTCGCCGTCGCCGCCCCGTAACCGGCCGACACAGCTCGACCGGAGCCGGGCGGCTGAGGGCGGAAAAGCAAAAGCGTCTAAACGAGGCCGGTGCGGCCTGCGGGGTCCCTCAGGCCGCAGCGCCGTCGGGGAGCGAGGCCCGTGGGCTGGGGCTGTTAGGGCTGGAAAAAATCCTGGTGTGGGGATCGGTACGCTCGCAAAAGGTGGCGTGTGGGAAAATGTTGTAGGTTATTCCATTCTGCTCTTTAAACTGGGCCCTGCAGAGAACTGGGCCCCTGACGGGACGGTCCCAGGACGTCAGCGGAAACCTTTATGTATAAACAACGTCCGAGTAACTCGGGCTGGCGGCGGTTGGGAGTGAATATGTTTATTGCCACATATGTGTGGCAGCTATAGACTCATCACGCTGTTTACAAAGGCCCCTTTCCACAGAAAAGCTAAGACTTTTTTCTTTTCCCCGCCAGGCTAACGATACGTTTTTGTTTTAAAGAAAAAAAATCTTTGACGGTCAAACTAGTGAGAGGTTGTAAAATACATCTTGTTACCTCTGGAAACGTATCAAAGTAAAGTTCAAAGTAAAGTGTGACCCCATCGTTTGATGCTTTCTGCGCTTAACCTAAAGAGAAGTGCACCTTCATTTTTTTCAATAAAGAGAATGAAATATTTAAAATCTAATGTCAGTCTTGCAACGAAGCGAACATCTGCGGAACACACAATCGTGCTGTTCGTGATGAAAGGCCTCAATAATTAGTTTGTGGCTTCACTTGACGTGAATTACGAGGTCTCGTCTTTACATACACGATGGCTGCCATATTTCACAAATTCATCTGGCTCTGAAAAATTGCTCTTTGTTTGCTCCATATAAGGTCTTAACATTTTTCACAGCTCTCCTCTGGCAGGACTTGGACAGTGGGAGATGGGAGAAGCATGGTGGAGGCGTTGCTGTAGTAAATATTCCTTACGAAACATGAGTCAACTACTTTATACACTGTGATGCTGTGTAATTTAATATTGCCCCAAAAGGTCAGAAATCTTTCAAAGATTCATCTTTTGTCTTGA
Source organism: Astur gentilis (assembly GCF_929443795.1). NCBI lineage: Eukaryota > Metazoa > Chordata > Aves > Accipitriformes > Accipitridae > Astur > Astur gentilis. Next base: position 3,707,163 of record NC_064887.1, read on the forward strand.
GAACTAAGGAACTCCATGCAGCAGTCACGCTTTTTAAGCACTGGTGTTAACAACTGCATTAAAAGAAAAGCCTGTTAAGCTAGAACACCGTTGTTTATTGCAGTTACATCCGTGACTCCACTGGAAAACTTTTGTAAAAGTTTTCTAAGTTACTCAGTAAGGTATTTCATAGGATTAGTCTCATAACCGACCTTAAGCCATGGCCAGACCTAGGCCTCAGCATCCCTTCACCTTGGGCAGAGTTACCCTAAATTTGAGCAATCTTAGTACAGAGCTGAAGGACCCCAGGACAAAATCCTGCTGCCTTCCCCGAGCGTGGCACTGTGCCGTCTGCTAAATACTAAAGCAAACTGGACCGCTACGAAATCACGCGTGGTTGCCACAGATCCACACCGTTTTTCAAAAGGTATTGGCACTGATATTCCTTTGTCCGCATCTGTGGGTATTTTACTCTCCTCCCTACAGGCAGTTCCCTCATGACTCATGTATGCCTTTTTTTTCTTTTTTTTGTATATTTCCTGTACAGCAATGTATAACTTTGCCATTTGCTGAGTGAAATACGTTAGTGCTAGAACAAAATCAGAAGCCTAGCGCTTAGTCTAAACAGTGTTTTTAAAGCAATTTATTTTTAAGAGTTCTTTGCAATCTTTTACATGTTTTTTACATTGCTACATGAATTAACGGTTACTGCAGATCAATATCCCTAAATATACAGATGAACTATGGCAGAAATTATATATGCTCCTACAGTCATATACATCCTTACTACACATATTTCGCTTTCTATTACAGGGTAAAATATCCTTGTATACCTGCGCACATGCAGGTCCATCATCCAAGGAGCCAAGGTTCAGATTCTCAAGGGATACATTGACCCAAAGATCTATTTACTTGGCTAGCGGCATTTACAGAGCTCTGGTTGGCTTGATTACTGAGCTCCCATCGAAAGTCACTGGATTTCCTGACCGGAGTTCTGCAGTATGACACTTAGCTCCACTTAGCAAACGTTGCCTTCAGTTCACTGTGTTATCTAGGCAAGCAGAGGGTTAAAAGTTGATGAAGAATTTAGTGACGTTGGGTGTTGCACATACTAAGAAAACCAAATATGTACACAATGGCTAGGATCAGGACGACCGTCCTTGAAGTTGTCAGAAGCGATGAGCTACAGAACTTCTAATCAGGAGTTGGCTGTCCTTGAAGGAGGAACATCCTGGAAAATATGTCAACTATACATATTCTAACTATCATGTTTATACTTCATTTTGGATAGTTAGCTAAACTGCGTCCTCAAGCGAATTACCCTCATTATAATACTAAAAATCACACCCACTGGGCAGGAGACCCCAGCAGAGCTACTACGCATGCTCTATGGGTAAGGCAGAGACCCTTACCCGTAGAGCACGCATAGTAAGAGTAAAGATTGTGTAACCATATGCAAATTACTAACCAGTCGGTATTAGAGGGAAGTCTGTGGAAACCTACTAACTGGTAACAATGCACATAAAAGGAACTCTGGAGAATACCGAGGTGTGCTAGCTTTGTGGAGTTAGCGCCTAGCACCCAAACTTGCGCAATTTTATGATAAACAATAGCTTGTCTCTGTGTGTGAGATTGGCTCATTGCACACCGGGTACCGAAACCCACTTTTGGGACAACAACTGCAGTTAATAGACCCTCAGGACTACAGAGGTTCTTTTGTATGAGACGACGAGCATGTGTGAGGAAGTCTTACCCAGGCGGGTGGTGCTGAGAAGTCATGTAAGTGCTGGGTTGCTTATTAATGTGTTTCATTAGATCTGCTTCACGCTGCCAGTTAGAGTGGCCGGCTGAGGAGTCGCCTCACCGAGAGCTGGAAGGTGCCGGGCAATCGAGATCATGGTGGCAACGGAGTGGTGTAATAAGACAGGGTGAAATCTCTTCAGTGTTTGGACCTTGAACCAATAACAGACTGGAATAAACTCCAAGGGCAGGAGTCCAGTTGCTCCAGGTAGGCTCGCGTTTGATGTGGCAGCGCGTCCTGACAGATCTCAAGTCAAATGGCATGACTAAGGCCATTTATTACTTACTGGTATTGCGTTTCAATAAAGGTCCGCCCCGTCAAGTGCGTGGTTTGCTATCTGCTTTAACATCCAAGATAAAAGACTATTTATGTCCAAGGATTTTACAGTCTGAGAATCTAACTCCACATGTACAAACGTTAGGGAAGCTTCTGGTGTACTTGTGCCTAGGAACACCTTCAGTGACTTTGCAAGGCCCAGCTTTGGGTTTAAAGTTAGGCTTGTGAACGTTTACAGGCTCATGGTTTAACTCTCAGGTGCAGTAACTGAGGGAAAGAGGGAAGGGAGGTGTTAGTTAGCAGGGAGTATTTTTGCAGAGACTGGAAGTCTGCACAGCTTTTCACGGGGTAGTTATGGGGCGTTGTTCTGTGCATTACATTTTATTTGGCTAATGAAGTAGTCAACTCAGTTTTAATAGGTATAATGATTATTTTAATCAGCAAATGTATCTGTCATCTGCCACACAACCAATACATCAAGTGAGTACAAGACAGTAAAGTACCTCTCGGAATACTTGGCCCGCACGTGTTTGGAACAAACATTACCTGCTCTTTTTCCCACAGCATGGGGTCTGTTTCCAAATGCTCCCGTTCAAAGAGGCTTCTGTGTCATCCTGTGACGAGTCTCTTGTGCAGCCCAGTAGATCTCAGTGTCAGGTCTTCTTCCTGAATGTGTTTTACTTTTTCTACTGGTAATTCCATCTGATTATGTATAACCCTTATCCTGCTCCAAATAATTTCTTTCCCTTAAGATACTCACAAATTGCTTCCTAATTCCCCATCATCGTTATTTTGACCAAACTGCACATACTTCATTTTTTATCTTTACTTGTAAATTAGTTCTCTCTGGCTTCTAAAGACAAAGTCAATATAATTATAAGAGACATTGTGGTTGAGTGATCTTTAAGTTTCCCCTCTGTCACCTGTATGGAAAACTGCTCACAATATGCAGAGCATGATAGTTTTTTAACCAAATTTTATATTCATTGAAGCATTAATTGCTGTTGATTTTGGTGTACTTAGTTTTAATTCTGTGCCATCAAATGGTGATTTTGAGGTCAGTGCAGTTACAGCGTTTTAGAATTTGGTCCTTTAATCTTGTCCTTTTTTTTTTTTTAAAACCATTGAAAAGGACAGGGGAATTTTCAGATGGTTCTTTGAGTAGAAATCAGCAAGATGAAGAGAAGTGATATCAAGGAGATGAGGTTGGGTGGGTGGGAAGCCACAAGACAAGAAATCGAGGACACGGCAGAAATGCCGTGGTAATCAGACCGACTTTCTAATACAGGTGGCAGCAAGACTCGAGCTGCCTTTGGAGTGTAAGAACTAGAACAGGAGAAGTCAGGATTCATTCCTGGTATTTACTGTGCTTTCCCGGAGGCACAAGGAATTTCAAGTCAAGTGACACAAGGTAATGTTTGGAGCGTGAAATGAGGCCTTTTAATTTGCTCATTTTAACAAACCCTCCTAGGACACCTGCTTTGTTAATGGGTGGGGTGAAATCTTAGCTGCGGTTCCATCAGCTGATTGTTTTTTTAAATTTGGTAGTGCAGTCACACCTCTGCCTTTGCTTTCTTACACAGATATACGTGCATACATCAACTCTAATTACAGTCCAGGTAATCATTGTGTCTGAAGGTTTACGGCACACGAATCTCTCCAGGCAACGTCACCGTTTGGCATACCCAGGACAGCTTGGTTAGCCGATTTGTGACTCAGCATTAAAAAATACCAGTGAAGCCGTGACTTCTTTTTAGGGAGCAAATAATACAGGAGAAGCAGAAGCTTCCCCTCATTGGGAAACCCCTGCACCCACCAGCCCAAACACGGTGCCGTGCTTTCCGAAAGGCACCCGCACAGCTCCGTCTCCAAACCAGCCATCCGACGGCCTCCCTTCCCACCTAGAGAACTACAGGAGAGAACCCTCAGCTTGGCCAAATCTCCTCTTTACCAACATTCCACCCTCTCAAATTTTTATGCACCCTCTTAAAATATGGCTCCTTGTCACTAGTTAATGCAGGGGAATTTTTCCAGCAGGAAAACGTTCTGTTTAAATGTAAGGAAACGAGGATTTTTTTTTTTTTTCTGTATCTCTCCAAAAATAGAGCAACACCTAATTAAATATTTATGGCGGCTTAGCACGCTCAATAAAGGAACTGTTGTCTAGAAGCCTCCCAAGCTTCGGCTTCTTGCAGTAAAGGAGTGTTTCAAATACAGGCCAAAGAGGGAGCAGGTGCAAGAGGCAGTAATTGCATACATACAGTCCTGAGACACTCAAACCTGCACGATTAAATTATGTCTAATACTATAGACTTCACAGACATATGTTATAAAAATAGCTGCACTGGGAAACCAGAAATCTCCACAGACACAGCCAAAAATAACCATATGAAATGCGTGGAAAGAGCAGATTCCCCAGAGGTGGGATTTCTGGACTTTTGGAGGAAGTCTCCGGTACAGAGCACTATCCCCTGCAGGAAAAAAACCTCCGCAACCTTTAGCTGTTGCTGAATCACATAAATTACAGCAACTCCCAAACCCTGCAGCCATATCGGTGACAGGCCTATAAATCTGTCAGGGTCCCCGTATTGTCAGAATTATTCTGCGAATTTTGTGAACATTGTGCAAACTGTGTGCAGACAATGTGCTCTTTCAGCAGGCTCGGCTCGCCCGGGGACCTCCGCGCAGGGAGGTCTGCAGCCTGCGCGGGGGCTCTGCAGTTCCCATTAGCAAAACCTGTTTCGTTCCTGAGGAATACGATTCTCGGTCAAACACCCTACAGCAGGAGAGGTAAGAAACCATTCACGAAAATGAGAATACTGACTATCGAATGTCGGGAGGACTGGCTTCGGGTAGAGGGAATAGAAATGAATATTTAGGGCTCTTATTGTTTGGTGATCTGCGGTTCATGCAAGCTCTGCCCCCTCTCACAACCAGAAACACAGGAACAAATTGTCCGGCTCTCTTTACTACACTGGAAAGGAAATCTGACTCTTCCCACGGCAAACAGCCTGGGACCGTCACAAACCCTAAACTATTCCTACTTGACGAGCCACATCTGCTTTCAGAGGCTCTCGAATCATTTCACGACCCATTATTAACTTCAATACTGTTGTGTCGGTGCACGTGGGAACGATCCGGCCACTGTAGAACTACAGTCCCTTTGGGAGCGGGGACCTCTCCAGGGCTTTGCCTGGTTCCTGACAACTCAACGGGACGAGTTTGTGCAATTTGACGTCAGACCGAGGGGGTGAGGCAGAAGCAGAGCTACCGTCTCGTATCAGGGGTGGGATCTTCTTCGCAGCGTCTTGCTGATGGGGGTCGTAGAGCAGCTCCTTCCCACCCCGGAGGGACTCGGGGAGTTACAGCAGCTCCGGTCTCTGCCATGTAAAACCTAGCCCAAACGCGTGATCTGTGTGACCATCTGTTGTCTAAAAAGCTTTTAGATTAGGCATCCGTAAAGATAGAGAATTCAGGAAGAGGAGGAAACAATAAATTAGAAATCGCTACGCTTCTGTAAACTCCGTGGTAAAGCCTGCAATGAGCTCCTCTTCGTTTTGGCTTCCAAAAGGCAAGCGTCAGCTTCGAGGCCTGAGCCACAAGCCATGAGCTGGTCAATGCACAAACGCTGATGTGCTCCTCTGCGCAGGGGAGTTTATCGGTTCTGAGATCAAGATGTATAGCTCCTGACACCGCAGGCAGTATGCAGCTTAGCTCTCATTTATCTCTCTCTTAACGCAGGAGAAAACACAGTTGGATGTGATCTACGAACTTCCTGGAGCTACACGTGCATCTATTAAACCTAAGAAAATAACAATAATTGCACCCATAATGTAGAGATAAGGCAGATCAGTTGATAATTATACAAATGCATCGGTCTGTACCCTGAGAACCTGCCAAGACGAGACGGTTCTGCGGCTGGGTCTGAAACAGAACATTTCTCCTCAAATCTCTTTGAAAGCTAAGTTCTGTACTGCAGAAAAAAAAAAGTGGTGTTCTGTAAGTGGTCCCATTGCATCGTTTGGGGTGTTTTCCCCACCTTTTGCCTGTGTATGCATATTTTCTTTCACAACTCACAGCCTGCTGCTCCGTCTAATGTAACATATGGATCCACAGCTTCGCCGGTAGCAGAGGCAGTGCAGTTTTCCATTACGGGCTGGAATTCAAATAAGAAGCCAGGTGCTATATTGCAAGCCGTAATTAAAATATAATTTTCTGTTCTTCGGTCAGAATAACATCTCGCAGAACTGTAACTCACTGCTGGAAGCAGAGGCAGGAGGAAACGCAACCTGCACATTCTTGCACCATCTGCTGGTGGCATCTCGATTGACAGACGCACCTAGAACAGATTTTAGAATTCCTCCCAAACCTGGAGGGATACATCGACATCGAGAGGCATGAGACCACTGTTATAAAGAGTCAAGATTCAAGTGAGGGCTTGTATTTATTTTTTTTTAAATCAAACTACAAACTGTTGGTTCTCCATAGCAGAGCCAGCCATTTCTGCCAGGTTTTTAAGGAATTACATAGCAAGGCCTCTGTGACCCCAGCGTAACCACATCAAGAAGGGAACTGCGGAGCCTTTTGTGTCCCTGCAGGGCAGGACAGCCCAGCCTCCACCAGCTGCTGCTGGAGTCCGCAGGAGCCAGAGCAGCCCAAGAAGAGGTCTAGCCTCTCCGGCCCCGTAGCTTGCTGCCGCAGACGGCTGTGGTCAAGAGCGTCTCATCGCCCTCCGGGCAAAGCCTTTGGTGCTGACGGGTCTGTGCCGGCCCCGTAGCAGCGTTGTGCTGGGTCTTGTCCCCACCACAGAGCCATTCCCTCCGAAACTGCTGAAATCCCTGCGGGAAACTCGCAGCTGAAGAGTGGGATTCAGTGATGCTTGTCAGATTCCTTCCCCATCCCAGAGAGACTTAGTATATATTCAAATTAAACAGAGCCCTTCGTTACTGTCAGAGACATCATAATGAGAGTGAAGTGAATGAATCACTCCAGTAAAAGCAAAACTTTATTAAAGCGGGTATGATGTTAAGGTGCGTAGGAATAGACCGGTGCCTCCTTTCTGCTCCGTCCCCTAATACAAGAAGGGGCTGTAAGTGGTGTGGTGTCAAAGAAAACAAATGTCTCCTGGCGCAGGCTGCAGTCAGTCTGCTGAGTTCACAGCTGCAAGAAAAGACAGCACTAAATGCCCTTGCTTGGCTTTTCAAGAGGGTTGGCAGTTTTTTAGCAAGTGACCTTTTTATCCATGGGAGCCCTGTGAAGCCAAGGGGTCACGTTTTACCCTTCATCCTAGAGGATGGAGCTGCAGGAGTCTGGGGAAACGCTCTTCTCTAGGTGCAGCTCCTTGGGAGTGTTATGGCTAAATAATCTCTGAGCACTAAACCACTACTGAAGCACAGAAGCTCCCAGCACGGTGGGTCAGTGCGAGTTAGTCAGACCATCGCTTGGACCAGAGCGACAGATCCCGTGTGACTGAAAATCCAGAAAACCAAAGCTGAGGCAGAGCACAGCTGAGCACCTCTCTGTTACACGTGTGTGTGTGTTCTCTCTCCCAGGAAAAGCTTCATCGCAGTAAGGCCAGGCTCACGAAGGCACACGTGCCCGCTCGCTGGGTAGCTGTCACGCTCAGCTGCCATCACCGACACGGGCACACCGGCCCGTGCCGCGATGCCGAACCCCGCCGGAGCGCTCGCCGCCTCCTTCGCCCAGAAATCAGAGCTGCAGCTCATCACCCTGCAATCCTGTATTGCTTTGCTCGAAAATCCAAATATTCCGTGTTCCTGGCACGTGGTAAAAGCCAGCGCCCAAGACACAGGGACGAGGTGCTGAACGAAGGCGCTCGTCTTTATCATGACCTTACTTTCAGTAAGTACGGCAAGAAAAGAGCTGCTCTTTAAGAGAAATGTAAAGAGCAGCCAGTCAGTAATACGTACAGCACGTAGGGATATACGCCCTGTGTGTGTTGCAGAGCAGCGCCGAACAGAGCTCTCGTCCTCTGAGTAACCCTCTCGTTTGGGCAACCTGTTGGTACGTGGGCACGGAGAGCTGTGCAGGCCGGTTTAGTCTGTCTCTCACCAAGCTGCCCTGCAGACTTACCTTTTGTCGTGATACAGCTCCTGCACAAGCCCTGTGCTAGCTAAATCCATGTCCTGCATAGTGTATTTCTTCCACCTTCTTTTTAGTGCACGAACGTACGAAGTGCAGTCATACCCTGATAGATAAGCCGTAGTCGGAGACTGGGATGACTGATAGAAAACAGGAGCAGAAAATACAGCAATGGAAGAACATTTATGGAAAAAATATAATTGTACGTTACAAGATATATATTTAACTGAAATAAGAATTTCCCTTTCTTTAAGTGGATTTGGAGTCTATAAATGGACGTCTGAATTCCAGCTACGGCTGCAGCAGTGCTGACTCTGCTATAAGCAATAGCATTTCTTGTTTGTGCTTGCGAAGACATGGCAATTTCTTTTAGGCAACACCACCGTAGCAAATTGATTCGACAGGCAAGCTCACATGGTTTGATGTGAACATGGCAAGACTGATCCGTGAGTCATAAGAAAATTAAGCATTTTCCGTACCTGTTTGGAGATCGCTGGATGTGCGCAGCCCAGGACAGCACGGAGCTGGCAGCTTTTGAATGAGCACGAGGTTGGTTCCTGGAGTCTGTACCTTCTCCTCCGGGACACAGAGGTCACATCTACCCTCCACATTTTTTCCTGCCTGTATCCAGCTGGCTGGGGTGGGTAGGGAAGCACAAGTGCTTGGTTTGGTGCCTGGAAGAGGGAAACATGTAGGGTGTTTTTAAGTATTACAATAATTATGGCACGGTCCATAAAATCGTCCCAAATCGAGCTACTTCGTTAAGTTGCAGTTTGTATTCCTGTAGCACCCCAATACTTGCAGAAACGCTTTGTCCCATTGACGCTCCTGACCAAAAAGTGACCGTGGAAGGCCATAGCCATGCCAGCCACGTGTGGGTGGATGGGCCAGGATTTTAGCATTCGTAGACCATACAAGGCAGCTCCTGTGAACACAGTAAAGGGGGAGCAGTTTGCAGAGAGTCTACAAAAATGGATGTTGGCACAAGCGTAACATCGTATAGAACAATAACGATATTGTACTGCGTTTCCAAAAGGACTCGATCACATCAGCCCCTGGCCCCGTCACTGCAGGCTCTGAACACGACATCAACTCTGTCTTCCTCCCAGCGCGGGGCAGGAGCCTCATCCCGCTCCTGTCTCTCTGCGCTGGGAAGCTGCAGGGAGAAACCCCACTGCAGAGCAGGTGAGGGCAGCGTCTCCGGCAGGAATTCATCCCGCCACCGGAGAGAAACTTGCTTCCCCCGGGAGTACCTTCAGCATCCAAACCACCATCTACCCTCAGAGGGATTACAGCCAACTAGGACGGTCCGGGCCCTGTCTTAAAAAACACACATAAGAAAAGCTAATTCAGGTGGTGAAAGGCTGTAGGAAACCACATTCTTCTTCTTGTTGTTTTCCCCTCCTACACTGACCTTTGAAAATGAGACTACTTTAAACCTGAACTGGTGGCAACCCTTGGGCGGGATCTGACTCGCAGCGTTTCGGGCAGCAGGGCTGACCCCTTGCCGTGGAATTTCACCTAGTAATTTCTGCGGCAGAAAGAAATCCTCCGAGCGGGGTGTTTGGCTTCAGAAGTAAATTGAAGTGCCTGTGGCTTGACAAACATTCTGAAAGCGCTTAATGACTCACAACCTCGCCTAAGAATAGCTGAACTTTGCAAGACCGAAATACATAGCGGAGAATACGGCCTCTGACACTGCCCGAGTGTGGAGCTGAAGGACGCGGTGGGAGAAAGGGAGGGAGAGGCTGTGGCTGCACCGTGGCTGCATTCCTGCCATCCCCTCCCAGTTCCTGGCAAGCGGCATCTCGGAGGCTTCTTCAGCCCTCGTGTGCAATAGCCACCTTGGAGCTCTCCTCGAGAAATTCGCCTAATCCGTTTTTAAACAATTTATCATGTTGCGTTTATAGACACAGCAAAGTACTTCTCATTTATCCTGGTTGTTTGAAAGTGCTGTTATTCTCTCGGATTAAAGAGGGGGTCACAGAAGTTTTATGCATATGCATGTTACACTTCTCAGCACCCAACGTTGCATAGAAGAGAGATTCTTGTCTTCAAGTTATCGAGCAAGTAAAACCTCAGTGACTGAAAAGAGGAACTGATTTTGATTCTGTTTGCTCAAAAGTAGGTTTTTTTGGTAGTTGTTGCTTGCTTTTCTGGCGCACGCTTTCAGAATTGTGTGCACTGAACTGCCACCGCTTTACTTCTTACCCCCCCCACACACACTTCTTAGTGCTTTAATCTAACCCCAGGGAAAACAGAACAAAACACAAGTTCAGCTGAATGTCTGCAACCACAAGAGCTTCCTGTAGGTGCCCGAAGTTTCAGTTGCAAAAGCCTGGTCGTTGTCATTAAGGCTCAGGGATCGTCACGGCTTTGGGGATGAGCCTAAGGGATGGGTAGTGGTTCAGCTGCAGCGTCCCAGGAGCAGCAGGAGAGCTGCTGTGCCTCAAAGGCCACGGCTGCACATCAAAGTAGGTTTGTTGTTCAGGAAAGGGAGAAGAAAATTATGTAGGAATCATCTCCGCCTCCACCAGGCAGCGATGCCAGAAAAAAAAAAAAAATCTTTCTGATATCATGGTCCCTCACTTTTGGGCCCTGCCAAAATAACCTGAGCAGCAGGGGTTGTCCTCATGGCACGAAGCCCGAAGGCTCCCCCTAAGACGTGCTTCTCCTTTGACTCTTTGACGTGTTGTTAAAATCGTCAGGAAATGTCTTTTTCTTGCCTAGCATCCGAGACCCTCCCGTGGGAGCGAGGGCAGACCGAACTGGGCGCCGACCTTGTCTGTGCAGAGCTCCAGTCACTCCTGAGCTGGGTAACGGGAAATTTTATCCCTCCTTGTTTTACCAGGAGCCTGGGTGCTGGGAGGAGAGCTCTGGGCTCGCCTGGCAGCCGGCCGGACCCCAACCCTGAGATACCCTCCGATGATGTGGGATCCCCCGGGGCTGAGCCCAGCCGTGCCCCCGCACCGAGCTGCGCCTCGGGGTGCCGGCTCCAGACCCAGACCCACACACTCCCACGGTCGGAGTTCCCTCGCCCCGAGCACCCACGGACCCATCCGAGCCGGGCTCTGGCAACCGCGCTGCTCCGCTCACAGCCCCCGCGTTTATCCGCCTGGAGATGAAAACCCAAGAGGTGCAAATTGCAGCGTCGGTGGGATCACGGGGGACCTGAAGACTCCGCTCTGATTTACAGCCTTTCCCACCCAGATTTGAAAGCTATTTGGGCTCCTCCCGTAGGAAGGGAGAATGACCGCGGGGGCCTTCTTCGTCCTCGGGGGGATGCTGAGTTCACAGCCCAAATGGGGGCCACGCAGCTGCCCCCAGCATTGCTGGAGCCGCTGCTCTCCCACGCTCCACAACAGCCAGGAGCAGGGCTGGGCTTTGCCTCTGTGTCTCAAGACAAACCAAATCAAAAGGTTCACCTAAAGCTGAAGGTATTATTTCAGGTCACTAAAGTACTGCTTTCTGCCCGTCCCCAGAGCCTAGAAAGGAACTGGCATTGCAGCGATTCGCTGCGACTAGGTAGGTGACGAGCGTGTAAATCACACGGGGTGATTTAGGCTCAAAACCTAAAATTCAGATTGCATTTGCTTTACGTTTTCCACGCGATCCCATTAAGGTACGAGGGACCGATGTAAAGCGGACCGCGTCGAAGGGCTGAGCCGGAGAACAGCTGGTGCAAATACAGTACAAGTTCTGCAGCCGCGGCCCGTCCCCGCAGATTTCCCCTTCCCGCCGCTCTTGATCTGCATCTGTGCAAACAGGATGAGCTAGAAAAGTATAAATAAAGCATTAAAAAGACGGAGCCAGCACAATACCGCAGTCATAAGAAAAGAAAGAAAAAAAAAAAGAAAAAAGCCAAGAAAAAAAACCAAACAAAAACCCCTCCACCGAATAAAAAACGGATTTCTGGCCTCCAACACCAGCCGCTCCTTTTGGCTCCCGCTGCCCCACCCGCTGCCCCGGGCCCCCTCCCCGGCCCCGCTGCCCGCGGAGGGAGCCCCGCCCCGGGCCCCACCCCGGCCCCGCCCCGGCCCCGCCCCGGTCACCGCCCGCCGGAGCCAACGGGGCCGCCGGTACCGTCGCGCTGCGCCCTCCGCTCCCAGGTACGGCCGCTCCGGTTTAGGGGGTGGGGGGGGAAAAGCCCCGGGAGGGGACCGGGGCAGCGGATCCCGGCAGCCCCGGGGACCGGTCGCCCCTTCCCCGGGGATGGCTGCGGAGGGGAGCTCCGGGGAGGTGCTGGGGGGATGCTCCGGGGGTGTTTTGGGGGGGTGAGGGGGATGCGGCAGTGGATGCTGAGGGGCGGGGGGGGTGCTGCGGAACTGCTCGGGGGTGCTGCAGGGGTGCACTGGAGGGTGCTCTGGGGGTGCCTTAAAGGGTGCTCCGGGGGTGCTGTGCGGGATGCTCCGGGGGATGCTCTGAAAGGGCTCGGGGTGGGGGGGGGGGGGGGGCTCCAGGGCGTGCTTGGGGGCTGCCTGGGAGCATTCCGAATGAAGGGTGCTCCTGGGGGTGCTCCTGGGGGGTGCTTAGTCCCTCAAGCTGCTGCCTGGGGGCAGCAACAGACCTGAGCCACCCGGGACAGGAGCGTTTCCAGGGCACCCTTGGGTGCGGGATGGAGGCACTGGGCGGTGGGGAGAGGGCAGGAAGGCTCCCGGTCCTGGTGGGATCCCCCGGGTGTCACCGTGTGAGGGCTGGGAAGGGCCCCCCCCCAGGCCCCGGGCGATGCAGCGGAAATCACCAGGATCCCAGAGCAGCCAGAGTTGCATTTAAGCCTCAAAACCCAACCGTAAAACCCTCCCCAGCTGTGAAGATGTGGTTCAGACAAGCCCCAGCCCAACCTCCACGGCTGAGCGTGGTCGCTAGCGCCAGCCTCCAGCCTCTCCCTGATTCCTCGCCGGCTTTCCAGCCATCCGGACACAGAAACTCTTGGCCCCGTAACTCATTGCCGTCTCTAGCGAGGTTTGCGCTCCGGTTCTCCGGCGCGTGTGTCCCTCAGGGCTCTTGGTCTGGCTGGAGAGAGGTTCCAGGTTGAGCTCTGGGTTTCTGCATCCTCGGGGGGGCCAAGAGAGGGGCCGCTCCAAGCAGCACATTTGGCAGCGAGCAGAGGGACAGGCAGTGCCTCTCCCTCGCAGGCAGCATCGCCTTTCCTCGGCGGCGGCCGCTGCCAGGGCATTTCGGAGCAGCCCAACTCTGCCGGGACCAGGCGTGCCCCGTGCAAGCATTTTTGTCAGCTCCCAGCGTTCGGCTCGTGATTTCTCGCTGGCCTAAAGCAAAGACGTGCCGGGCTCTGACTTTGCTCCGGGAGAAATCGGAGGGAACGTGAACAGGGAGTTGCCGCAACGGGGTAGACCGTCGCCTGAGATCTGGGTAGACGAGGCTGAGTGGTCCATGAGAAGATCGGGGAGAGCAGAAAGTGGGTTGGATAATCTCAACTGCAAGTTCAAGTTAAGTTCAGGATGGAGGGAGTCGCGGTCTGGATGCTCTGGGAATGATGTTCGCCATCCAGAGATGGAAGCGGGACTGTACTGTACAGGGTTAGCTCGTTTTCCTCACAGCTATGGGATGCAACACTGGCAGAAAGGGTTTCTTCTGTCCAGAGGCTAATCCAGAAATTAAATATTTTAGCCGCGTGGCCCAAATGAAGGCGGGGAGCACCTGAAAACGTTGCACGTGCAGGGTAAAGGTAGCGACCGCAGCGATGGGCAGAGAGAAGGGGAGCACTGTAAAAAATATCAGCAGTTGCCTTCATACCCATTTCGCAGTCTTTCTGCTGTTTTTTGTTTGATTTGGGAAGGACTAAATGGAAAAAGCTGATCTCTTCAATAATTCCTGAAATGGTAAATGGGACGAGGGAGCCCATAACCTCGGGTTTATGACTGATTATTTGTTGCTTTGACTGTAATATTTAAAAAATAAATATAACTGCTGAAGTGACAGCCAGCCTGATGAACAGCGGCCTGGGCGGGGAATCTGTGGTTGAGGAGGGATACGTTAAATGGATTCGTTAAAATAATCCTGGAACTGGGAGATAACATGGCGAGGAGCCTGTTGCTGCTGTGGGCTCTGTCAGTCTCCCAGTGCAGTTTCCAAACCACTTGTGAATAGTAAAACCAGGACCACATTCGGCTCTTTTCCAGAATGTCTGGTTATGGAGAAAGTTTTGTCTCCCAAGTGCAGAAATCATCCCCCTCGTGCAGTGCTGGGGCTGTCCCGTTCCCGCAGGAGCCATCCAGTTCGGTGTCACAAAGTCTCCTTTTGTCCTCAGCTAACCAAAATACCTCCCACCCCCCAGTTATTTGCCACCGAGCGGGAGTGCGATGTTGCTTCGCGTCAAACGACCTCTGCGTCCCTCGGTACGGGCACGTTTCGGGAGGGAGAGGTTTGGTCTCAAAACAGCCTTCGCGTCAGAAGCAGTTTTGAGATTCTGCGAGATGGCCAGCGTTAGATGAATACAAGCTCATTCACAAGCTCGTTGCAGATTCAGGTCCCTCCCCCTGCGGTTTTACAGCTGCCAACTATTTGGAAAGTCGCATTTTTATTACCGAGCGTTATGCATCAAATCTTGAGTCTTTTCAAGGAACCTTTGGGAACAGCACCAGAGATGAATATGGCCCCATTTGTTAGCGAAAAAAGTAATCATGGAATCGTAGAACGGTTTGGGTTGGAAGGGACCTTAAAGATCATGTAGTTCCAACCCCCCTGCCATGGGCAGGGACACCTTCCGCTAGACCAGGTTGCTCCAAGCCCCATCCAACCTGGCCTCGAACACTGCCAGGGATGGGGCAGCCACAACCTCTCTAGATAACCTGCTCCAGTGCCTCACCACCCTCACAGTGAAGAACTTCTTCCTTACTTCTAATCTAAATCTACCCTCTTGCAGTTTAAAACCATTACCCCATGTCCTATCATGCCCTTGTAAATACGGAAAGTTACTGTATTTTCCTTTCGGTGCCCCGTATGACAGGGATTACGTGACTCTGCCTTGCTCAAGAGCAGCGAGATGCAGATGTCGGTCAATAAAGCCCTGACCCTGGCTCGGGGGCGTGAAGAAGCCCGTGGCTCGGGGCAGAAATTCCCAACCGTGCACGTTCGCACGCTGCCGGTGCTAGGGGAGAGCGGTGGGGAGGGAGCGGCTGCAGAGAGCTCCTTCTTCAGCCCTATTTATTTTAGACCTCGGTGGAATTCACGTTTCCGGCGCTGTGCCTCAGGAAGCCTCGAGTCCTGCCCATCCCAGGGTTTAAAACAGCACATGAAAAAGAAGTTATTGTCATTAGGACGATAATATACTGCCAAAATGGACAATTTGGTGGAGTCAGAAATGTGAAATATGGTGAAAACCCCACCCGCACGCAGAGACTCCTGTCTTCCAAATGTGATATTATCTTAAATTCAGCCTTGCAGCCGGTCCTGTGTCCATCAGGGCTGAATGTGAGTCTCGGTGCAAGCGTTTCATCTCTCAGTAAGCACCACGGGGATCGGACACGGCACGACACCCTTCCTCCCCTGCGCTGCCCTGTCCGTCTCACGTTTTGGTAGGCAGCCGAATGAGAGCAAAGTGGAAGAACCTTTCCCAAGAAGCAGGAGCACCTTGGTTTGATAGTTCCCCTCCACACCCAGCTTCCAAAAATGGCCAAAGGATCCTGTTTTTCCTTAGGAAATGGAAGATGTTTCCAGCCCAGCTTGGGCCAAAGCTCTGGCTTTTGAGCGGGATGAGCGAGGAGCTCCAAGGATGCACCAAGCCCTGCCCAAGGACAACCCCATTGTCATAAAGTTGCTACCAGCTTCTTTGACCACATGGAAGTTATTCAGTATCATGGCAGCAAAGCTTGACCTGTCCCAAGGTCAAGGAGATGGAAAAGAGCAGCTTGGAAGAGACCAGAAGCCAAAGGAGGGCTTCATTAGTTCCCCCCCCCCCCCCCGCCCAAATTTGTGGGATTGAGGCAAAAAGAGTAAACACTAGAAATGAGGCACTTTAGATTTTTGTTTGCCTTTTGACTCTGGAGCGCTTTTGACTCATGGCTTTTGGTGGTTTTTCTGATTGCCTGGCTCTGGGAAAGGAGACTTTAGGGAAAACACCACAGTTTTCAAGAGAATCAACCAAAGCTTTTATAAGACCGTGGCTGGAATGAGCTGAAGGTCAGTTGGAAAAGAGGTTATCAGAGGGGGATGAATGTGATCGTTTTCCCCTCCCGGTGAGCCATAAAAGAGGGCGAGAATTTGGATATCTGATACCTCCAGGTCTCGTCCTGACCTGTCTTTAATGGAAATGCTGGCAGGAAGCTCACGACATTTATTAAACAGCAATAAGCAGCTTTAATAAAATCAGTATCCGCACAACTTTATTACTGCCATTTGAAAAGATGCCTGAAATGGCTGTTTAAGTACCGCCGGCCGCCGAGGGTTGCATGCTTACGCTGAAAGCAATCGTCTTCTTTATTAAGTGGCGCTGGGTTAATTATTCAGATTTCTCAGGAGCCCCCCCACTCTCTCAAACACCAGTGAGGCTCCGCACACCTCCAAGATGTTTTCCATAGAAGCAGCTCCCCCGCTCCAGCCCCATCCAGCTTCCTCCGCTGCTTCGTGTACATAATTTTGCATCCCCAAATCTAGTCCCGCTCCACTTCAGCATGTGCAGTCGGGTAACACCAGTGCAGAGGGAAGCCTTCCCAGCAATCCCAGTACGCCCACCACCGAGATGTGCTTGGCTGCAGCATGCCGGGCTGGGACGGATCCAGCTTGCCAGCTCACCTTTCTGGATGCTGATGGGTTTATAGCAGCGGGCTTCGGCATCATCTGGTCTCCCCGCTTTAATTTTGGGTCTGCTCAACTGTGTTCTGACCCTCAGCAGGCAGCATGGACCAGACCAGCGTGTGCCCAGACCCGCTCCGGTCCCAGCTGCCGTTTTCGAGGGTTGCCGTGGGACGATCGTTGCACGATCCCGAACGCAGCCAGGAAGGTAGCGGATGGGCTCCCGGGATGCAGATCCCTTACAGCGGAAACCCTGTTTGCTCTCACTTTGGCAAACCTCATGACAACTTCTTGCAATGCAAACCCAGGACTTTAAACTGGGTTTATTTACTTATTTGTTTATTTAATCCCACAAAGTTTTCGATTTCTTTTTTTTTTTTTTTTTTTTTTTTTTTTTTTTCCTCCTGGAAGGAAACTCCTTCCACTGCCTGTGCCAGCCGGCAGCCGATCACAGCCCACCGCCGCGCAACCGAGATCCCACCCGTGTGGATGTCCCCAGCAGACTGGAAATGGGTTATTTTTCTTCCTTTTGCAGCGAAAACAGAATTGAAAAATCTGTACAACAAATATTCCCCGAGAGGCTATATTTATTCCTGGTATGTCCACTTGCAATAATAACTCGGCTGGTTGTTGCGCAATCCAGCAGACCGCCTGGATGGAGCAGGTTTGGGTGTAACCCTTTGGGTACCGAGGGCAAGCTCCGGCCGTGGGTCCGGGTGGGTCCGTGCTGCAGAAGGGAGCGAGGGGCAGTGGGTGAAGCCCAAACCCGCCGTCCTGCAGCGATTCTGCTTGGGCAGGGGGAGGCAGGCGGCCGCTTCGCCGTCGGCCCTGCGAGCATCCAAGGAGGCAGCGGTGGCCGTGGCCGGGACCGACGGGATGGCTCGTGAGTCGTTTTGTGGCCGTCTGTTTCCCATCATCCGTGGGAGCAGCCTGCAAAGCAAAATCCCCCCCCCCCGACAGCTGGTGTATAACGTAAAGCAGAAGCAATTTTAGGCCGTGACCTCAGTCCTCGCGCTTGTGGGATGATCTCGGGCCATACCCAGGTGAAACCCTTCCCCGTTTCCCAACCTGCTCCGGCCCCGTTGGGCGAAGCTATCCCAAGCCAGCCGTAGCTCCGTCAAGCACCAGCCCATAATTAATGAATTTGCATGTTTTGACTCCATCCATTCATAGTTCCTAATTTAAAAACTTATTTAGGGGGACACAGACTTGGAGACCTTCTTCAGGGCCACAGGGATTACATCTGGGAAAAACTGTAGGTCATGTGTGTGTAATTGCAATAAGGAAATGCTCCAAATAAAAGCTTCCTGCTGGGTCTTTCCGGTGGGAAAACTAAACAATTCTTTTAGGCTTACTTTAAAATCAGCGCCATATAGAAATACGTATATTTTTCCATCGTGCTGCTTTGTATAGAGAACGCAAGCAACAGGCCCCCGCGAACACGCTCCGAAAAGATGCGCGAGCGTAACTAAACCAGAAGGATGTGACAGAAAATATTCGGAGTAAACATTAAGTAAGCCAACGTGCTCTTAAGTTCGGTTTGAACCCCGAGCACAGTAATTGCTTGTGAAAGCAGAAAGCTGTCAACATGGAGTCACGGCCCTGCCTGGTGTGGGATGCTGGAGCCGCGTGGGAAAGGCGGCATTTAATGGGAAAGGCAGCGTTTAACCGCTGCTGAAATGAGGGGGTTATTTTTCATTCCTCGGGTAAGAAGTTAACCCATCCGTGCCTTTGGGGAGCGCTCGCAAGGACAAACTGCTGCCGTTTCTCTCTCCACATCCAGGCTATTTTTCTTCCTGCAAAGGCAAAACTTTCCTGCTTTTCTTCAAACTTAATCTGTTAAAGTTACTTTTAGTGGTTGCACGAGCACAGTGAGCCTGGAGGCGTGCCAGCAGCTCTGTTCTGCAGACAGAGTGACAAAATGTGGGTTTTTTTCC
Source organism: Astur gentilis (assembly GCF_929443795.1). Taxonomy (NCBI): domain Eukaryota; kingdom Metazoa; phylum Chordata; class Aves; order Accipitriformes; family Accipitridae; genus Astur; species Astur gentilis. The sequence goes on from NC_064887.1 coordinate 3,726,009, forward strand.
CCGCTAACATGAGCGTTTGGGTTGCGCTGCTTGTTAAGTGATGGGAAAGGTGCTGGCGCTGCTCCGTGATGCGAGTCGCTGCTGAAAGCCCCCGACAGAGCCCCCGGTCCTGGAGGGATGCCTTTGCTTTTCAGGATTTTCTTTCCCGGCCCTGGAAGAGGTTCACAGCCCAGCTGCAGGGAGCCGGGCAGTGTCTGAACCCCTCTGCCTTTGCCAAGCGTGAAGTTGTTGCAAGTTCAGTGCAGAGATTGAGGGGTTTTGGGTTTTTTTTGTTTTTTCCTTGTTGCCAGCCCAGGGGTGCATCAATCCAGGATGCCCGACAGGAACACCAGCACGGGGGCTTGGGCTGGGCGCTCTCCCCATCACCGAGCCACACGCCACGAATACCCTAACCCCCCCCCCCCCCCCCCCCCCCCAAAAAAAAATCCCACCGCGTCTGCTCTGCAAGCTGTCCCCTGCCCGGCTCGCTTGCCGTTTGAAGTTTGCCCTGACAACCCCGCTGCAAAGGGCTGGAGCATTTTTATACGGAGATTCCCACAGGAGCCCAGGGCTTGCCCGTCCCTTCTGGCAGCGGCCGTGGTACGGCACGGCGGGTCAGGCATCCTCCGCCGTTACGCACGGCCGTGTTCCCGCCGTCACCGCGTCCCGCTCAGCATCTCCTGGGGACGGCGGATGGACGGACGGACGGACGGACGGGCGCAACGTGAGGGGCCGGAGCGTCGGGGAGAAGGGTAAAGGGCCGAGGGGCCGTTTCTGCTCCGCGCGCGTGGGAACGGGGCTTCGGCAGGATTAATTACGGCCGTGGAGACCTTCCTGCGGCTTCTCCTAAAGATGCCGCCTTTTAATCGCGGCAGCTGCTCGCGTTTCCTTGGGAGAGGCGCTCAGCAGAATAACTAATGCGTTCAGCCCGGGGAGGTGCAGCATGCGGAGGGCGAGCTCCGGCTGCAGCCTGCAGCATCAGGTATAATAAGAACCGTATCGTTAATAATTGACTGCTTTTTTTTCAATAATCTTTCCTGATAAGAGAGGCAGCCCGGTGACAGCCCAAGCGGCGCGTAGCGTTTTGTGTTTTATGGGAAAAGAGAGCTATGCTGTGAAAAGTAACTCATTTTATACGGCGGGCTTGAACTGTCCTCAGAAAGGTCACAGGAGAGCAGTGGGCTGCTTGATTAGAAAATTAATCCCTTTTTTGTGCTCCTTGTGTTAAACTTGTATTTGCTTTCCGAGCAAGGTCACTGCTTGGCTGACCAACTTTTTAAACAACTGGAAAAGGCATGTTTGCTGCTCCGAACCCTTCACTGCCGGCTCTCGGCACGGGAAAAGATGCTTTTGAGGGAGGCAAGCGCTTCTGCTCGCCGATGGGCTTGTAGGTGGGAGCGTGAGAAGGTAACACGACAAGGTGCTTTTCTAACGATAGTTTTTCCTTTCACTGTGAAGTGCTAAAGCCATTGCTGCAGTGCAGAAGGACACGACAGGCAGAGCTCAAAAAAATGTTGTGTTATAGCTAATGAGACTGTGCTAACGTGCTGCTCAGCGGGGATAAATTATCTTCTTATTTATAGGCACAGGGTTAAATGTTTCCAATTTAAAATTACTAGCAAGATGTTCTGGGAGAATGAACGTCATATATATTTGTCTCTGTGGTTGAGTTAATTTGTTCTTTAAATCTGCTGGGGTGTTACGGTGCTCTCCTTTCTGCTGGCTGGGGTGGATGGGGGAGCAGGCGGGTGCTTACGTTGCCCAGAAAGTGGGACAGAGTAAAAGAGGGGTTAAATGTGACCGTAAAGAGCCAGTGTTTGAGACAGGGCTAGTTAAAAAGACAGTACGTTGTCCCTGCAAATGGGCTGCCCCAGGGAATAAAACCGCTTCACTCTGTGCTGTTGCCTTCTCACCCGTTTGGCTTCTTGATTTCCCTTTCTGTATACGTTTATTCCTGCCTTGAGAAAAGCAACGTAATTCAAATCTGGATTAATCCTCCCCACAGCCTTTCTGTGTAGTAAAGGTAAAAATCAGCGATGCCGTGCACGTGGCGATGCTGCCTGCCTGGAGAGGAAAAGAAGTGTTCTTCAATTTTAGCCAATAGAGGAAAACTCAGCAAATATAAGAACCTGGCAGAGGGTGAGCGTAACAGGTATTAGCAGGATGGAGACGCACCTGAAAGTACCACCCCGCCTCGAATTATGGGCTGGATCCTGGGCATATGGGTACGCTGCTTCTGGTGGATTACTTCACTTTTTTTAATCTCATTTTTATTAGGGAAGGCATCAGAGAGCAGCCTTGGGGTCCAAGGAGCCACATCTTTTGGCTCAAAGCCATCTGCCCTGCGCCTGAGCTGCCCTGGGGGGGGACGGGAGAACATCAGCAAGCTGGTAGGGTACATTCAGCATCCTTTTATGAGGCGATTTTGAAGTAGATTGGTCAAAAGAGGAAATTCTTAGTATCAATTTGGGCTGCAGAGTTGGGACCCAGCCAGCTCATAAATGAACCGATCCAGCGTAATTATCTAGATATTTAAAAGCATTCTATTCACTGGCTTTCACCCCCCACCCCCTACCTCCCCCCCCCCCGATCTAAATAAATGACCTTAGAAGAGTGAAGTGTAGCTGGTCAGACTGTAGCTGGGATCCGTAAGTGCTCCGTAATTGACTATAATTGGAAATTAAAAAAAAACCAAAAACATTTGAGAAAGAGGTTAGCGTTCCTTTTGGCACGTGCTGTTTATTGGCAGGAGGAGACAGAAGAAACTAACTGCCCTTTATGGAAGAAGTGCAGTTAATTGGAGAGCACATCAGGAGGCCACTGGTCAAGGTGTTTCGGAAGCTTGCGTGGCGTTGGGTGGGCATCAACATCATTGCTATCGGGCCACATGGGCGTCAAGGAGGTACCAACCCTGGAGACACTTTTGAGGGTTTTGATGTTCTCCTTGGGTTGGGACCCTCCCAACTTTCCATCAGGGCTGCACATTGACAAGAAACGTGTCTACCTGATCGATGGAACTAATTGTTTCTTTAAAAGGTTTTGATCTTTCAAAGCATCTGTCCTATGATAACAATACAGCAGGATTTGACTTTGTTTTCCCGCTGGTCTTTGTTGTAGTTGAACCACGTTATTTCAGGGCTTCTAGAAGAGAATAACAGCAGCACTGCTATACTCTGTATATCCCTATCTGTACTGTGTATCTAGTTAACTTACCATTGTCACAAGAAGAAAGATGAGTTACACAATGCAAAAATAATTATGTGATAAAAAGAGAATTTAGAAACTGCAGAGTGGAGAAGACCGACAAGACAGAGCTGCTCCTGAGACGGCGAATGAGCCAGAGGTCTCGAGGGATGGTTCTGCTGGTGGATGCTGCAGAAGAGAAAATAGAAAGGCGAACCAGACTGGTGCTGGATAAGTATGGTGCCAGGCGAAGCGAGGGGTAAAGGTTGGCTAGAGCCCCTTCATAGGGAGCTCTGGAAGCGTGGCCAAGTGCTAAAGCCCTCACTTAGGCAAAATATGACAAGCAGAAAATGAGTTCAGACTCTGACAGTTTGATCAATGAGATGAATGTGAGCCGGGGCTGGCTCGGCACAGGATTTGTGCTGCTTGGACCTACCCTTGAGAATCCTGCATAGCTCCGGGATGCGCTGGGGAAGCAGGGATGGGCTTCCAGGCTGCTGTGGGACCATCTCTGGCCAGGAACCAAATGAGATACTTGAAGGAAAATCCTAGCTCCAAGCAACCTGCTCTCCAAGAAACCCCCACTTTTCCCCCCATAGCAGGAATTAAAAACCTGCTAAAAGCCCTTGCCTGCCTATTCCCTGTGTTTTTCTAAAGGGCACGGAGGAGAGAAGCTTCACCCAGGACCTTTCTTGGTTGTTCCCAGCCTTAATCTCCTCCCACGCTCCAGGAGAGTCTCACCCGTGTCCACATGATGGGAAAGAGCTGGAGGGCAATGCAGACCAGGCTGGAGTTCATGATGTAGGCTGTGGTAGATCTCCACATGAAGATCTTCCCTGATATGAAAGCAATTTGTCTGTATTTTAGTGCAGTTCTTTATAACAGTATGGATGCGCTCTGAAATAATGGGTTTTGTTTGAATAAGATTTAACATAAATTTTGAATCTTTGGTTATTATGCATTAAAAAACCAAAGAAGGTGACAAACCAGTCATTTCTGTGTATAGTTTAGATCCCTTGCTGTTTTCAGAGATGTTGTTACGTTATGTTGGATATATCCAGCTTACAGGAGTCAACGAAGAGTCCTTGTGCCATCTATCTCACGCCCAACAGAAATAATCCTAAATGTCTGTCTTTCCTCGTTTGCAGTCAAAACCATCTGTAATGCAGGGGATGTTTTGTAAGAACTAACTACCTGGGATGCGTCTATGAAGCACGAGTTGTTGCCACTGGAAAAGCAGCTATTGATTTAAGCAGCTTGAAAGTGCTTAGCAAACACAGTCAGGCTGCAGAATATGGGAAATAAGAGGGGGGTGGCCTGTGAGGATGTGTAAGGCTTTAAGGAGAGATTAATGAGCTTTTGTTTGAATTAAAAATACCTGTTTCTTTTTTTGAAGGGTGAAGCGACTCGTCTACCGTAGCTTGTCAGAAGATGTTTAAGTGACAGCCCAATTAGACCACGCTATGGAGAAGACAGATGGTATGGAGGCTACGGGATGTTCGTTTGCTCATTTGTTTCTTGAAAAAAAGCCCCCACCCGAGCCCTGAAGTAATTTCCTTACCAGAAGTACTGTAAATAACCTGTTTTCTCTAGATACGCGGTAGGGCCGGGAGATAAATGCATCATTCATGTATTATGCAGACTCCTAAACCGCAGCAAAAAACCACGGTCGCAGCTCTCAGTTCAGCCCGTATTTGTCCTCCCGTCCTCTGTGGTGCGTAGGCAGGACAGATCTCCTCTGCTCGCACCCTCTGGGCTTTGCTCTTGTGCCCTATTACCACACGTGATGGTTTCCCTCTGTCGTTCCTCCGACTTTCGCGTGCTGCTTCCCATCAGAAAGGCGTCTGCATCTCGGTGATGCTCGGTGACGAGCGGCACCGAAAGCCCTGCCAAATTCTCCCGGTCCCCCCGCAGCTCCTGCACCAGGATGGAGACAAAGGGAGCAGCCACGAAACCTGGTTTCTCCTGGTCAAGCTGCTCCTCCTCATCCTCACAGGGCACAGAGCCCTGTTTGCTCCGAGGCCCAAACCACTGTGATTTCAGGGACTTGCCGTATCAAGAAAAAACGAGCGACGATGCAGGGGTTTGACTATTTAGACCCTCAAGGCCAAAATTTGGGGGCTGTGAATTTTTCGCCGGCTGGATCTGCCTGTATTAAGTTGTATTAAACCAGGAGCCTCCGGCTGCGCTGCTGGAGCCGTGCCGTTTGCCTGTGACGGCTGGGTGGGCAAACACAGCGTCACGCATTTCGAGGCGATTTTCCTCAATTAAAAGCTGTGCCTGGTGCTGTGCAGCCGGTCACCTTGGGAGGCACGTGTTTCGCATGGATGCGGCTGTGTAAAGCAGTCCCGGCTGGCGCTGTCTGGGTCCGGCCTCTGCCCGGTGCTGTATTCATCATTTTCAAGGAATAATTTGTGACCTGGTGCTTGCAGATGAAACGATGCAATGATTTTCCTGCTTGGCGTGCACGGCACTACTTATGCCGCTGAAAAGTCAAAACCGAACCAAAAGCCTTGAAAATGTAATTGTCACAGATTGGTTCCACCTTCTGTTTTTGAGCTGGATTTATTACACATTGGGCAGCTTTTTATACTTACGCAGACACGTAGCTCTGCCTGCGAAACCTGCTGTTTGCTTAATTGCCAATTAGAGCCCTGATTTCAGCAAATTTTCAGCTTCCTCTGTGCCACTATTACCTGATTCACCTCTGGAAAGCCGGGTGGCACCTTTGCGTGCGTTGCTGCGTCTCCGCGCGGCTTCACCACGAGCCTCCACAATGACGAACTGCAGCCCCCCCGCCTGCCTGAAACCGAGATGAAAATAGCAGTAACATTTTCCCACCTGCTCTAAATGTACTTTTTGTTATTTTTTTTGTTGTCTTCAGAATTCAGCCGTCTCTTTTTTTTTTTTTTTTTTTTTTGGCGTTGTTTCAGCAGATGGCCAGCCACCCAAACCCGACGGGGAGAGGGAGCAGCCCCGCAACCTCCCCTACTCCGTGGAGACGCCGTACGGCTTTCACTTGGACCTGGACTTCCTGAAGTACGTGGACGACATTGAGAAAGGGAACACCATCAGAAGGGTTCACATCCACCGGAAAACCAAGCAGCCAAAATTCAGCACCCTGCCCCGAAACTTCAGCCTGCCCGAGAACGGCTCCCGCGGATGCGCATCAACTCCCAGCAAGAGCTGGACGGCGACCTGCTCCTTCCCCCAGCGAAAGGCATCGCTGGGGGCGGAGGAGACCCCCCGGCCCCTCCTGCCCAACGAGGCACCCCTTCCCACGGCCGATGAGCCCAGTTACCGGAGAAAAGCCCTTTTGGCGGAGACGCGGCGGCAGGCGGAGCTGGGGCGGCAAGAAGGCGAGCTCCGCGGGCGGCCGCAGTTATTGCGAGCTTCCAGCATGCCCGCCGCGCTGCCGCCCGGCCAACCTCCGCCGGGGGACGGGAAGGTGTCCTCTCCCCTCCGACCATCTCCCCAGCACTGCCACGACCAGAGCGGCTCCGAAAACGCCTTTCGCCCCACGCCGCGTTCGCCCGGCTCCGACGGCGTGGCGTTCAATCTCGCCGGGGAGGTGAGCTTGGAGCCAGATGTCTCCTCGGGGCAGAAGGAGCATCCCGGCGGAGGTAGCCCGGGGCCGAGGCAGACGCCGTGGCAGAGCCAGCATCCCGCGGCACCGCAGCTGCAGGTGGTGATGGAGAGCGGAGGTGAGGAGGGAGATGCCGCCGACGCCGGCGGTCGTTCCGCCTTGGCCGGGGTGGAACCGGCCTCAGCGTCCGCCCTGCAACTCGCGGAGGAGAACACGAACCCTGGGGAAAGGGAGTTAAGCGTGAGCGAAATCGCTCTGGACGTGCTGAAGAAAGCTGAGGAGGGGAGCGTCCGGGCTGGAGAGAAGAAGGAGAGCTGTGGTCCTCAGCCTTGCGATGCCGGGGAGCCTGGTGGGGTTGCGGCGTTGAAGCAGCAGGTCGCTGCTCTGGAGGAGCAGCTGGGCAAGAAGAAGGAAGAGCTCGAGCGGATCAGGGCGGTGCTGGAGCAGCAGGATCACGAGATCAAGGAGAAGGAGAAAAGCATAAAGTTACTGGCCAGCTCCAATGCTCAGCTAGAAGAGAAGCTATGCCGGGAAGACACCAAAGAGGCCAAGCTGCCTTCCACGCGGAGCAGCAGGGCTTTGCGGTGCTACGATGCTGCGGTCAACACCGACCTCTCGCAGGTAGCCGGGGCCAAGCAAGCCCACGATAAAGGCGTCAATGTAAATATCCCAGTCTCCACCAAATCCATAGGATGCAGCATCCGGAGAGCAGACAATGGGAACGTGCAGGTGATGGAGGTGGGTGCTCGGAGAGATCAGGGACTGGCAGACGCTGGCACCGGACCCGGACATTTTGGTGAAGCTGAGGGTGAGGCTGGCCTTCATGCATCGTGCTTCACCCAACTGAAGATTGATGAGCACCTCAGCGACGACAATCAAAATCACAGGAATAACTACGGTACCCGGAGTCTCGCTGCTCACGCGGTGACTGCAGAAGGCTATCGAGGAACAAGAATTGGCTCAAACGGCGGTGAAAACAAGGCGGGCTTTGGAGAAGATAAACCTCGCGATGGGCTGGAAGAGGAAGGTCCCCCTGACCACGAGGGTCTCCCCGCTGTTGACCCCATCGGCCAATACGTAAAAAAAATCCAGGAGCTTTTGCAGGAGCAGTGGCTGTGTTTGGAGCACGGCTACCCCGAGTTAGCGAGCGCTATTAAACAGCCGGCCTCCAAGCTCAGCTCCATTCAGAACCAATTAGTCAATTCCTTAAACTCGTTGCTGTCTGCCTACTCTACGCAAGGGCCTGCAGATAAGGAGAATTCGAACACACACTATCAACAGTTGGGTAAATAATATTGGCATAGGTTTCAACGTGTCGGGGCCAAGTCTCTTCCCATTTATTCAAATGTTGAGCAGGGGTGATGCAGCAGAGCTCGGTGGTATAATTAGTATCAGTCAGATCAGAAATAGCCCCTCCTAAACATGTGTGAGAAAGGCAAATCTCTGCGCCTCATAAGCTATGTGATCCGGAAAAAAAAAAGCAAACAAAACCCTGTAGGAGCTGATAAAGCTGTGGCTCAGTTATGCGCAGAATCAGCTTCCAAATGGGACCGTACTTGTGGCTATTCTATCAAATAACCATTTTTCTTAAGTGGATTGGGCATCTCAGTTTGCAAGAATGTGGGACTCATGCTCATCTGGGGTAAATCAGCACGAAGTTCGCCAGAACCAAAACCAATTCAAGCTAACTGAGCGACTAGGCTGGGAGAAGACCTGTTCCCACTCACAGCCATTCATCTAAAATAATTCTAGCTTATATGATGATAAGAATCCAAACCCGAAGGCTGCCCATTCACTGTTGGAGGGGCCTTGCAAATAGATAAGTGACCTATTACTTACAAGCAATACATAGTAAGACTGTTCAAATTCTGGTGGAAAGACTCACCCATATAGTATTATAGAAGATTTATATAGAAGATTTCCAATACATTAGTACTGAAAAAAATAAAAAAGAAAACATTATTACAAGAGTAAAGCCTACTTATATTCATAGGACACATATATAATTCCCAGTCACTTCCTTTATATTCCCAGTTGCTTGGAGATGTTTGAGACCCATATTTTAAAGGTGGCAGGGCACAGGTTCAGGTTGTGGCCAGGTGCATCCGTAGTTTTGCAAGACATAAAAAGAATCTCCTAAGATGAAGTAAGAAGCTTATGGTTATGATTTGTAGTTTGTTGCTAGAGGTTGGGAATGGTCATTGATAATTACGGCACATCTGCTTAATTAATCTATTATTTTGTATTTTGCTAGAAATCTCTCCAACCACAAGTCTTAAATCTATCATGAAAAAGAAAGGTTATGGTTTCCATGCAGGAGGCAATGGGACCAAAAAGAATCTTCAGTTTGTTGGGGTAAATGGTGGGTAAGCATCCATTCAGAAGATAAAACTGCCTTTTAACATGTGATATCCTCTGTATCGCTGGAGAAGTCATTCTTTTTTTTCCCCTCTTTTCCCCTCCATACCTCTTGATTAAAAGGCCATTTGAAATGGAGCCTCTTTTCTCCCTTCTTTAATCCAGCACTGATAACCTGTAAGTAACCCTGTAGAAAAGATGTTGGTGTTTCAGAGCAGCGAGGGACACCCTGGGGACTGACGCTCTCTGCACACCCATCTTTTGGGGCTTCATCCAACTCCCAGCTGGGTCCGTGGGAAGATCCCCACTAACTTTGGTGGGTTTTGGAGGAGGTCAGCGTTGCCTGGGTGGGCACGTTGCCACTAAGCTGCCTCCACGCTCCAGTGATGGCCAACAAAAGTTGGTTCAGGCACTGAGAAAAGACTATTTCAGTAAATAAGGAATTACCTCGGGGTGAAGGAGACAACGTATTTTAGATTGTGCTCCAACATCCAATATCTAATGCTCTTTAGCCACTGAGCTAACTAGATACACCAACGTGTGCTGTAGATGCATCTCTAAGAGCAGCACTGGCACATCTACCGAGGAGCACGTGTGCTGGCGTGAAGAGGGCAGGGCGCATTGCACTGTCCCTTCGCTGTGCAAACAGCTATGTGTGCCAGTTTGGATGCTGGTTTCTGCTGACATACGCTTCTCTGCCTTCCCGGCTCGATGGCTACTGCTGTTGGGTTCATCAGGTGTTACTCGCTCTTGTTGCGTAGAGCTGCTTCTGCCAACAGTCGCTGAAACGGCTACAACTTGTAGCAAGTAGAGGAATCTCGACTAGTTTGGGAAAAGTTTTGGTATCCCTCAGAGTGAAATATTCAGTCTCGTGGAAGATGTTATTGTTATTAATACTTCTGGACAACCAGAAGAGAGGTCTCTCTAGTGGGGCTGCTCGAATGGTGGACTCGGGTCCGTGCTGGAGCTGCAAACGCAGTTTTTGTCTAGCGGTCCTCAAGGTTGCCGACATGCCGCTTGTCCCGCCTTGCCACAGGGTCCGTGTTTCTCACGGCCCCCCATCGGCGTGCCGGCAGCGGCCAGCAGGGAGGCAGCACGCAGCCCTTGCTTGGCCACCCTGGGGCTTGTGCGATGGACATCCCTCCAAACCAACCGAGCATTCCCTGAAGTAACACTGCCTGCTGCTAATTAACTGCTTCTATCACACTCCTGCTGGCTTAAGAAGCCAAAAAAAAAGACTAACCCCAGGTTTGGCTGTGGCTCTAACCTTTTAACTTGCGTATCATTCTGGGCTTCATCCAAGGCCCATTGGAGTCAGTGGGTGTCTTCAATGAGTCTTGGTCAGGCCCTGCGGTTGCAGATGGGGAAGGAGTAAATAACATGTGGTGTCCTCAAATAGCTACGAAACGACTTCAAGCGAAGACACAAGTTGCGAAGACAGCCCATCGGACGGGGACGCGGAGAGCGAGATGGAGAGAAGAGCCGACGATTTGGAGCCTACGCAAGCTGAAGCTGGAAGCGAGGGGGCTTCGTCAGGGACCTCCTCGCAGGAGAGATGTGAGGACGATGACCTGCAGGAGCTGTCGGCAGAAGCAGCGCCTTGCGCTCAGCACAAGGCTGACAGGTAACCAGAAAAACCAGAGAGCGATCGTGCTGTCCATCACGTTTCTGCAGCCGCAGGATGCACAGCACTGCATTCAGTCGCTCCTACGGGGCTGGGGTCGGGGCTTCATCTGCTCGGTGGAAAGGCAGCCGATGACCTCTGCAGACACGGGAAAAGGCTTTAAAGAGCTAAATATTTTTTGAGTTACTACAGAATCTAATGGGGATTGATTCAGGCCCTACGCTTGACTGTGGAAAAGATAGAGTGAGTCATATTTGGTGAGAATTAGCTCATTTCTCCCCTCTCCTGTAAAGCTTCTCAGTAAAGTTCTTTGCAGATTCAGGAATAAGATGGGGATTTTTTTCCCTGCTTTAAGGGTTCTTGTAACAGTTGAAGTTGACCATGCAGATCTAGGACGCTGGTCTTAAACACTTACTTAAGTGCTTAACTTTGTACCTAAAATCTGCGTCAAGTCAATGGGACAACCTGTATCCATAAAGTTAAGCACTTAAATAATGTGGAACGTAGTCTGACCTGAACAGCACGTTCTCCTTCCTGCTTCAATACCTTCTGCAAGTTCTGTCCCACGACGGATTTACAAAAGTATTTTCCCTTTAGATGCAAACCCTCTGAAGATTTCCTCGCCGACTGCCAGCTACTCAGCCAGCACCTCTCAGAAATCAGGACCACAAGCGACAAACATCTGGTACAGATATTTTTCAATCCCATTTCAGACACGGTTCCCACCCTCTGTTACGTTTAATGGATAAGATTATCCTGACGATGCATTGCAGGCTGTGCCCTCCCATTCCATGGACAGCTTTGTGAGGAGAGGGGGGGAGAGATGACCTCTGAGTCAGTTTTAGAATAGTCAAAAAGAAAGGAAAAGGGAAAAAAAGAAGGATGACGGCTTTGCTTACTCATTCAAGTTACCACAGGAAATTCCTTTCCCCCTTAAGTTATAGCAGTAATCACAAAACCACAAGCTAAATACTGGCTGGACGATGCCAGAGCACAGGACGAAGTGGCACGGGGTGAGGAGCTGGGGCAGCAGCCGGTTTGCGGGATGACTACCCCAGGAGTAACGGCGAGACCTTGGTGTTTTCAGCGGCACGTCCTGAGCACCGTCTGCCAGGAGTGGTTCCGGGTGTCGAGCCGCAAGTCTTCCAGCCCGGAGGTGGTTGCAGCGTATCTCAAGGCGCTGGGGGCCATCCGGCCCCAGCTCCTGGCGATGGTGGTGAACCTGGCCGACAGGAACGGCAACACGGCTCTTCACTACAGTGTTTCCCACTCCAACTTCCCGATTGCAAAGCTCCTGCTAGACACAGGTAGGAACAGCCACTCTGCTCAGCCGTGGCTTTTGTTGGGTATGGGTGTCGAAGTTACTTTCTGTCGCTCTTGCCAATGGGGCACGGTCCCACAGGGGATGACCACAGTGTGCAGAGCCAGGTAACGGGGGACCATCGACTGTCCCAGACACGGCAAACAGCGAGTGAGGTCCAGGGTTGTCTCCCAGGGAGTTCAGTCGGGAGCAAAAGGAGATGGAGACCAACTACAATGTACCTGCAAGGGAGCCATCCAGTAGACAAGCATGGGGCCAAGGTCCATCCAGGAGACAAATGTGGGGCCAAGGTCCAGCCAAGGGACAAGTGTAGGGCCAAGGTCCATCCAAGATAGAAGCATGGGGCCAAGGTCCACCCAGGAGACGTGGTTGATCTGAAGACCAGCGTCCTCCCCATAGTTCGGCCCTAGGCCCATGAGTGTGGGCAGGGGTCCGAGCTGAGGCTTCCCAGTGTCATTAAGGCTCGTCAGTGCCCTCCGGGCACTGACACACCTCGAGGGCTTTGCAGTCTGACTTTGGGGATGGTTGAGGGTCCCTGTGGCCAAGGGCTGTCTCTCACGGCCCCGGTCCAGGTGGGATGGGGTGGCCCCCAGCTTCTTATAGCAGCAAATGCCACATCGTGGCTTGAAGCAGGAAGATCAGACCCCTGAGAAAGCAACAAACCCCCCATCACCACGGAAAAACTCTACGTTAAACTATTGAACTTCCAGCTCACGTTGCAAAGAAAGAAAAATCTCCAGCTGAGCTTGTACAGGGCGAAAAATGCACGCGTGCTCTGAAAGAATAAAGGCACTTTGGCCTTTTCTCATGGGCCAGACAATCTGTTAAATGTTAGGGAAATGGCAGATTATCATACACATCTATAACCCGATTGTTGGAGCCGCGGCGGTTTGTTCCCTCCTGCCCCTGAGTGCCCGAGGCGGCCGGGTCCCCGGGGCAAGGCTGGACTGAGCCTTCGCCCATTAGACACGGCTTATTCCTCGTGGTGGAGTTGGAAATAAGCTCTTTGAGGTGAAAAGGGAGCGAAACGGGGCTGGGATGGACTTACACTGCCCGTTGGGGGACGGTCGTCTTTCTGCTGCTCCCTTGCTGCAGGAGTCAAAGCAAACAGCCCGCAGCCCCGCAACCGGCGTGTGCCCAAGGCGTTAATTATCCTCCCCCTTTTTGTTTTTGATTATGGTCTTCAAAGTTAATTCAGCTGACCTCAGCAATTGTAATTAACCGTAGCAATGCGTAGCACCAAGGGCCGTTCGGTGCTGTGCTCACCAGGCTAGATATTTAACGCAGATAAATCTCAGTCCTGTATAATTACGGAAACTCCTGTTTCTGGAAATATAAGCTGCCATGCGTTTTACAACTCCCTCTTTGCTCCCCGTTCCCTCCGGCTGATTCATCGCGGGGCCGAATCCTTCCCCTGCGCGCCAGGCGTGTGCCGCCTGGACCTGCAGAACCGCGCCGGCTACACGGCGGTGATGCTCACGCCGCTGGCGGCCGCCGAGACGGGCCGGGACATGGAGGTGGTGATGAAGCTGCTGAAGGAGGGGGACGTCAACCTGCGAGCCGCCCAGGTGCGTCCCCGTAATTCTGCCGTTTCTTTGAAAAGCGAGCGTGGTGCCGCGCGGGATCGTGCCACGGCCGCGGGCAGCCAGCCTGCAGCGGGTATTTTTTTTTTTATTAAAGTGACTCCTGCTGAGCTCGTAGCCTCCTACTTGTGGCCATCGCTGTGCGGTGCCAATTCTGGCTGTGGCATCATCGTGTCCCCATAGAGGTCTCGGGTTGGGGGGGATATAATTTGGGTTCCTTACGCTAAATGTTCAGCGTCGGGCTGAGACTCAGTGGTAGACATTGGGTTGGAGCTGCTGTTTCCCAGAAGTTACAAAAGTAACCTCCGCTAAATTGCAGTGTGGCCACCCACAACCTCCCTCTGAAGGGACGCGAGAGCTGGATAAAATGAAGAGACTAGAGGAAGGCTGAAAATTTTGCAAAACAATTTTTCTCAACTAAAAAATTAGAAGGGATACGAGGGAAGAGCAGTGCAGGGTGGACCCCGGGGTACAGGATCCCCAGGTTTGCTGGCGAGCAGTTGTTTCGTCAGAGAGTCACACATTTTGGTCTCAGAGATGACGGTGCCCTCATCCAGCTCTTCTTCAAAGAGCTGTAAAAGTTAGTCTAGACCTAAGTCAAACTGCCCAGGAGGGGTAGGGGGACCAACATTTGGGGGCAGCTGGGAGCCGGGCAGTTTGGCCATGCTGCTGCCAAGACCCTCCGCGTGGCTGCGGTGCAAGCGAGCAGATCTCTCTCGCAATACCGGCTGAAGATCCCCAGTGTTATTTAATAGTAATATGCGATAAGATGTGACACGCAATAATAGTATGAATTATTATTATACATGTACTATGCAATAATAGGCGCTCTTATGGTAGATACGCAATAATATCCATTCTTCTCATTATATATAATGGTCTGAATGAGGAGGAGTATAGGTGGCCGGCGGGTAAGGGGTGTTCAGCTTTCCCTTGTGTGGTTGCAGGGAGGCCAGACCGCCCTGATATTGGGGGTCAGCCACGAGCGGGACGACATGGTGCGAGCCCTCCTCTCCTGCCAGGCCGACGTCAACCTGCAGGACGAGGAGGGGACGACGGCCCTGATGGTGGCCTGCCGGCAGGGCAACGCCGACATCGTCAGGCTCCTTTTGGCCCAGCCTGGCTGCCAGGTGGGGCTGACGGACAAGGTGAGGCTCCGGTGGTCCCGTACGCGACCTCACGTACGCCGGGTAGGGAGAGCTCACACGTGGTCGTGCTTTACAGGTGTCCCTGTAAGTCCACCAGCAGTCCCCGAGGGGTGGGGTTTTTTAAGTGAAGTAGTACAATTTTGGTCCACTTTCCAATAAGGGGACCGCTTTTAGGAGAGCACCCCTGATTTCGGTGCTTGCTGCGCAGCGGATGGGGTGGCTGCGGCAGCATCCCGCATCCCAGCCGTAGCCCGGGCAGGAGCACCAGGGGGAAGAGCCCAACCCGGTGTGAATCTGAAAAA
Source organism: Astur gentilis (assembly GCF_929443795.1). Classification (NCBI taxonomy): domain Eukaryota; kingdom Metazoa; phylum Chordata; class Aves; order Accipitriformes; family Accipitridae; genus Astur; species Astur gentilis. The sequence goes on from NC_064887.1 coordinate 3,741,093, forward strand.
AATAAAAAAGATGAAATCCTGGACGCGCAGAATCAGCAGAGCTTCGGCTCCAATAAATGAGCAGCAATTAACTCTCCCCTGAGAACGAACGCCTCTCCGGGGGGACGCGTGGGATGGGAGCAGCACGGCCAGGGGGTGGAAATCTCCTCCTGTGCGAGCTCGCAGCGATGGGCCACGTGGCTGTGTTTATAATTACGCCATAATTTTGTAATTAAACTACAACTTTGTCCAAGATGTGCAGGACGGCACCGGAACCAAGGGAAGTGTTGGCCGGGATGCGTTTTGTATGGTTGAGGTTAGGCTCCAAAACACCGTGGGGGTAGGTTTGGAGGATGGTGGCTCATTTTAAATGAGGGAAGAACTGCAGGGAAGGAGGTTTTGGGGGTAAATAGGTGGGTGCGAAGCAGCCCTGGCCAACCACTTGCTGGAGAGCGGAGGAAAATTCACGGCCAGCGGGCAGGTCGCAAAGAGCCTCCCATGGTGGCGGTGGCGTGGCCAAGAAATGGAGACGGTCGAGGATGGAGCTGGGCAGATTACGTGGGCGGCCGGGGCGAGAGGGAGGGATTCGGGCAGTAACCTCTTCACCTCCTCCCTCCCCGCAGGGGGGTAACTCGGCCCTGTCGCTGGCCCGGCGCGGGGACATCGCCGCGCTCCTGCGAGCCCACGCCGAGCAGAGCCCGTCCCTCTCCGCGTGACCGAGTGGGGAGAAGAAACCGGGACGAGGAGCGGGGAACGAACGGTTCCTTCTTGTAACGGTCCCGCTGCTCGCCTCGGCGGCCAGGGCCAATATCACGGGTGTCCGTACGTACAAGGGGATGAACCCTGTCAGTTATCTGCATATGTTCCCTGTGTCTAATTCTCCTCATTAAGCCTGCTTACACCCCCCTAATCTATGCACGTTGCCACAAATTACTCCAAGTTCTCCTATACGCTCCTCCTGGTATAGATTTGGCAGGTGAGCGACCCGAACGAAGGAGAAAAGCACATTAGAAAAGCAATACTTAGTCTTTTGTAACCTTAGATTATGGGTGTCCTTTTAATCGACTACTTAACTGTATCTCATTTAACTTGTAAGTTTGTGTCCTAATATTTATTATTAGCTCTTCTGTACGTAGTGGCAGGCGGTGATTATTCGGTATATGTAACAACAAACACAAGCTGGATGGATTATGTAAAGTATAAAATCCTATTTATGTTTGCTTATGTGGGTCTGATGTAAGAATTAAAAATTAATGCTCTAGGAAAATATTTGAGTATACCAGACCCAAACACACAGACATTGTTTTGCCTGTATTTGGAATTACCATATGGCTCTATATTTTTTCTAATTAAGTTTGAGCTAATGGGGAAGCGTAGCCCATTGACATGCACCGTGCATCCGCACGCGCGATGCTCAGGCACAGCAGAGTGGATCAGGTTATCCCAAGCACGACACAAGAAGATCACAACAGATTCCCATCCCAGGATGCGTTAACGTTGCCCAAGAGTTTTGTGGAGCGACTTTGCTGACAGATGACTTTTGGGCAAGCATCTGTTCTCCGCTTTCCCTCGTGCTCAACTTTCAGGTGCCCAAACTACTCCCGTGTCAAGCCATGCCGTGATTTACCTGCTGGAGTCAGCCGGCACCTCGGCCTCCCCCGCCACCGGGTACCCACAGGGTCCATCCAGCATCACCTCAAATCGTACACAGGACAGGGTTTTTTTTTCTTAAATCCCTCTGCTGCTGACAGAGAGGGAGGGAGGGCTCAGGCCCCACTTTTCCGAACATCTTTATACTGTCATTAAGTCGCCGTGTACTGGGAAATGCCGATTCATGAGGCTGTGCTGCATCAGGACCCAGTGGATGCTCCCCGTAGGCTTTGGTGGACCTGGATGCCGTCACCAGTCGAGCTGGTGTGTAGCACACCACCGTAATAACACATCTACCTGCCATCACTAAAAGCAAATCTCCCTAGGTAGCTAATTACTTTTTTGTAACTAAGCAGAAGTTAATCCTGGACTACTTTGGTTGCTTGTAAGTCAATTCACATCACGAAGAAGTCTCTTTTAAGCTGCCTTTTCCCCTTCCCTCGTATTGCAAAGCCATTGCCGAGAGCCCCTGTCCTCACGCCGGTAACACGTGCTGCCTTGCAGGGAGGGGAGGACAGCCCCTGCCCTCTGTTTTTCCACTGAAATCTGCGGTCTGCTCTGTTTTCTTTCCTTCACGTTATCAGTCAGAAGCATTCATCATCTCAAAAGCCTTTTTTTTTTTTTTTAACTCAAAATGCAGTTACCTCCTTTATGTATAAATAAACTCGAGTTAAACCTTTACCTGCGTTTGCTCCTGTGCGTGTCCCCGTCGCCGCAGCGCTCTCCCGGCGCAAGGCAGCAGGGATGCTCGGATGGACAGACAGACCCCCGAAAGCAAAGGGGTGGAGGACAGCCCTCAGCCCCTGCTGACTGCACAGACGTGCACATCATTAAATCAGTCATTTTTGAGGTATTTCTCCAGATCAGTGACCTCCCCGGGAGGTCTCGGGCCCCAGCTCACCGTACAGACATGGCAGGGTGGGGTTTTTTGCAGGAATCGCCCCGATTTGCGTTCCTGGGTGCTGAGCACTGAGGACCCAGCACCGGCGTGAGCACCCATTGCATCGCCGCCAGGCCCGAGCTGCAAACAAAAAGAGCCATAATACCATTTTGTGACAATTTTCACTGAGTTTTTCCCCCCCCGACAACTCTGGAACTGTGCTGGCGGAGAGGAATTTCACTCTGACTCTGCTTCCCAGAGGGAGGTGAACTTTCTGCCTTCACCAAAATAAATGTGGGAGATTTTCTGCTAAGGATCAGGGTGGCTTTGGGAAGCGTCTGCTCCTCCTGCCTGCGGGATCCCTCGGGATATCGAGCTCACCATGGTGCGATTTTGGGACAGGGGACGTTAATTTGGGGGCATGCTGCAGCTCTGCAGCGAGGAAGCACAGACTTTGCCGCCTTCCCCCTGCCTCCCTCCAAATCCCCCTTTCCCTCGCATCCCCATCCCTGCAGCCCAGGCTGGTTATCACGTACAATCCCGGAACGTTTATTTTCATTCCTTTGCCTTATATTCCCTCTTTTCCCCTCGAACCATCTCCCCAGGGAGGAGCAGCTCCCACGGGGTGACCCCCCCCGGAGCAGCTTACATGGACCTCGAGGGGCTGCGGACGATGGTTCGACGCTGCCCTCGGCATCTCCCCGTGCCCAGCATCACGCTGTCGAAGTACGGGATGGCACAAAGCCAACAGAAAAATTATCTGTGGGATCTCAGTGCTGTGAAGCGCCCAAGAGCCAGCCTTAATTTATATATTTTGATATCATGGTAGAGATCAAACTAAATATAGGCAAGCAAAAATACATCCCCAGTGCGAGCTCTGTACAATACAAATGGAGACAATTAAGTCACAGCAAGGAAAGAAATTAATCTAATGATCTTTACAGGCTCACCATCTAGGAGCTGATTAGCTATGAAGGGAAAGAACGACGAGAAATGCAGCTGAATGTGATTTTTCCACTCTCCTTATGGCCATTTCTAGTGTATCCCTTTCTTTTGCCGCAAGGAGCGGAGCAGGGACTCTGACGGTCTCATCCGAAGCACCTCCATGGTGACGGGGAACGACGTCGCTCTGCATAGCCCTCAGCATCTGTGCTGGGACTGTAAACGGGATGACTCCCAGTGGTTCTGGTTTTTCCCCTCGAATTTACTGAAAACCTCCGGAGAAAGCCCTCCACCACCCGGATGTTGTCCCCCAACTCTCACGCACGTGAGCCCGTCGGGTGTCCCCGGGGATGTCGGGGCTGCCCGAGCGCGATGCTGGACACCGAGTGATTTGGCGGCAGAACGGGGATGGGAAAGGGGGTACGGCGCTGCCAATAGGGAGATGCCAGAGGAAACCCAGCCAACTCTACCCAAGGTCCATCCTGGGGAGAAGGGGACCCTGGATGCCTGGAAACATTCCAGGTCGGGTCGGACGGGGCTCTGAGCAACCCGATCTAGTCCAAGATGTCCCTGCTTGTTGCAGGGGGGCTGGACTAAATGACCTTTAAAAGTCCCTTCCGACCCAAACCATTCTACGATTCTATACCCCGTGCCTGGAGACCTCATCCACGGCTGGCAGGCTCCAGCTCCACGGCAAAAACCGGTTTTGAAGCAAACGTACAACTCCACGGCGTGTGACCGTGCAGGGGCCACGCTAGGGCACGGACCCCTGGGGGACCAAAGCCCCCCGACCCCCGGGGCTGCCACCTCCACCGCTTTGCCCCCCCGGCTCTCCTCCGTGCCCTGACCGACCTCGCCGGCGCTGGATGCGGCCAGAGCCACGTGAGACCCTCCTCACCCCAACCAGCTGCCTTCTGCGCGTGGTTTGGTGTCGATACCCACGCCAGATACAACACGCGAAAGAAACAGCCGGCCGTTTCCCCCCCACCCCCGGCAACCTCCTTGCCGAAAACCAGATGATCCCAAATTTTTCCTCCCACCGCTTGCGAGGCGCGGGAGCGATGCCTCCCTGGGGAGGACTAGGGTTGGAAGGCAATATCCAGAAATTTGGGGGGGGAGATGCGGCCATGCTTGTGGCCCCCCTCCCGGAGCAGGACAGCCCCCGCGGCCGCCCCCGCGCCGTCCTGACCTCAGCTGCAAGATATGCGAGGAATGAAAACGCCCGGGTCCGTGGCTAAACGCGCGGTCCCTGTGATCCGGCGGGCCCAGACAAAAGGCTGCCTTGTGCTCAGCGCCTGCGTCTGCCGGGTGGTAAAAACATCACGGGTCTCGTGCGAGGGGCTGCGGGCCTCCGGCTGGGAAAAGAAACGGCGAAGCTGTCCCTGCAGGGATGCAGATGGTTCCTCGGCATCGGCTTAAGACCGTATAGTGCAGAAAAGGGGATAATAGAATTGCAGTTATTTGCTAACGTTATCCAGGCTACTTTAAATATTGCAGGTAGCTTTTGTTAAAGGCTAACTCGTCTCTTGGGCTGTCAATATCAGGTATCCTCAGCCCAGGGCGCAGGGGAAGACCCTGCTCCTTCTGGCAGGGCAGGAGCGGGACCGGGACCCCCGGGTCGGGGACACGCAGATCTCCATCGGCCTCCGAAACGGGGCCACGGCCACGTTCAAAGCACAAGAAGGGAGCAGAGCGCCTCGAGCCTGATGCGCACACAGAGCCCCATGCAACCGGTGAACACGAGCTTTGCGGTTAATTAAACGAGCGGGCCGTTCCCAGGCGGTGGGGACGTGCCTTGGCTCGGCTCCTTTGACATCTGCGGGCAGATCCTGCCCGCCGCCGCCTCACGTGGGGTGACAACTGGGTGCTGGGACGAGCCTCTTAACGCTGGGGGAGAGGCAAAACCGATGACCGGCAGCTTTCCCGGGTCCGAGTCGAAGCACAGGGCGTGAAACGCAATAAATTCCGCTTTCTCTTTCCTCCTCCAGTCTTGCCCATGCGGGTGGCAGGGAAAAGCGGCACCTCTCGGTTTATCACCCAGAAACTGCCCCATCGGCAGCTTAGATGGCGTCAGTTCAGTGACTATGAGCAGAATTTAGTATTATTAGAAGAGATGAATGTCTCGGCGGCAAAGGCAGATTTATTTGCTGCAGGGGAATGAGCTGCCTCGGGGGCACATCGACAGCACCTCTGCTTTGGGGTCCGTGGGACCAAGCTGCCCCCCAGCACCCCGTCCTGTCCCCACGGCTCGGCACGGAGGGGCCGCTTGGACCTGCTTTTGCCAGGGATGGAGGGCAGTTATCAGCAGGGGTGAAATGGGCCGTGATTTCACCTCCTAGAAATCTCTCGTCGTCATTGTACGTCCTTTTTGCAGCACCCACCTATTTGCAGGGGAAAAAACGGAGCATCCTTGGAGCATCCCTTGGGGCAGCCCCTGGGGCAGGGCCACCAAGCCCGGGCTGAAAGCAGCAGAAATACAATATTTTGTCAATTGCTCCATCTAGTGCCATTTCAGCAGAAAAAGCAGCAGGAGCACAATGCCCGGAGCCGCTGCGGCCGGGGCCTGCGCAGTTTTCCCTGGCTGGTGTCTGTAGCAGTTCGGTGAGGATGCGCCAGGTCCCCATCCTGGTCCAGCGCTGGTGACGTCAGCCGATGGCAGCCGTGGGCAAGGGGCTCGGGAACACAATGTCTCCCCCGTACGCTGCTAGGTGGGATGAAAAGAAGGCTAACAAAAGTACTAAGTGATTTCTTAATAGTTGAAAATGCTCGTAGGGAATATTATGTTTTCAAGGGCAAATATTTCCATGTAAAGGTTTATAGTCCCATTTTGAGAAAGATGAGAGAAATACGATAAACGAAGCATAGGCTTTTAGCTGTGGGTCTGCAGGGTAAGGGCGGATCTCAAAAACTCTGGCAGGGTGGGCTCAAGCCATCGAGGAGATGAGGACCAGCTGCTGACACGTCGCTGAAACCCAAGCATCACCCAAAGACCAGCGACCACGTAACCCCAGCACCCGCGACCTGCAAGGGGGACGTCTGGCGTGGAGGGGGTTAAACAACACGCAACCAACAACAGCTCACGCTTTACCCTGCACAGGGTAACACCGACACAGACAGCAACCATCCCCATTTGCTATCCCGCTCCCCGATGTAAAAACCAGCAATATTACAAAATGTTTGCCCGCTTAATAATAATTTGCCCAGTTTGATCTGCTCCCCCCCCGATGCAGCAAGCGAACGGGTTTTTGTGAGCATCAGGAGCGGCACACTGATTCCTGCTTCTCTGCCAGGAGCAGTAAAGCCCCCCAACTCAGAAATAAACCTGACGACCACGATCCCCCATGCACTTTTCACTGGCTAAAGTTGCTTTCCAGTGAGCAGACACCAGGCCAGTATATCCTCAAGAAGCGAGGGGGTCTCGTGGGAGTTCCCAGGTGCGGCGTTACGCTCTCGCTGTCTCCCGTCCACAGGGAGATTTGTGCTGAGATTGCGTTTTTGGAGCAGCGTCGCAGACGAGCATCCAGTGTCCTTTTTCCTTGAATGGAAATAAGTCTGTAAAAAAGCCCACCTGGCAGAGAGAGGCAAGGAGGGAAGGATAGCGTAATATTCCTATTTAGGGGAATTTATTTGCAGCTCCTTTTCTGCTGCATACAAGTAAACCAGAACCTCCAGCAAACGAGCTCCCAGAGTGCCCGGAGAAACCCGTCTTCTACACTTACGTTTCTTTTCAGCAGATGGTCTGTCATACCTGCGCATCAAAGTGTTAAAAAAGAAGTAAAGGAAAAAAAAAAAAAAAGCCAACGAAGGGCTTTAGGAGATGGAAGAGGCCATTTCCATTTGAGGTGCAAACAAGTAACCCTCCCCAAAAGTACCTTTTCTTCAGGAAAAAGGAGACCTTCAAGGACCTCTTCTTTTTTGGTTTACCTCCTCGTGGCAGCTTGCTGATGAGTTTGTAAGAGCAAATGCAGTGTCGTGTCATTTCTGGAGAGAAAATCTGTTTCCTAGGATGTGATGGCAAGGAAAAGCCGAGCTCAGCAGGTCTGCACCCTGTCCAGGGCATCGTGGATGGGAAGCACAGCAGAATAACCCTGTGTCAACGCAGTTTTAATTGGTACGGTTACTTTGATTAGGATGTGATTTTTAATTTTAACTGAGAAGTTACAGAGGCACAGCACCTACAGCAGGTGCTGCGCTCTCAGGAATAAAAAGGTTTTTATGCTGCCACTGCATCTTTTCCTTTTTGTGCAGGAATCAGGAATAAACTCTGCTTCAACCCCACCAGACTTGCGAAAGCAGCAGAGACCTTGGAGGCCGCTTGGACAAGGCTGAAGGCAAAGTCAAGGTGATCCTTGTTCCTTTTCCATTTGGGATGCTGCTCTCTGATTTGTTGCCATCCTAAAAGGTCCAGCTATCACAGAGAGAACAAAATGTCCATTGCTGCTAAGAGGAAAAACAATGACCGTGACAGCGTTTAACCAGAATGTAAATACAGCTAAATTATGGACGTAGAAGAGTGAAACCGTAGAGAAAGATGGTAATGGAATTATATATCAATGCTCAGCACAACTGTAAAAACTAATGTTTTATACATGTGTAACGTTAAATTAATTCATTCCAGTTCTTTCAGGCGAAGGTACATTAACTGCTCCATCTCGGCATAATCATATTACCTCAACAGGCTCTATACGTGTCATACTTCCAGGGTAGTAATCGCCATTGGATTAATTACAGGGAATTTAGAGGCATTACAGGGACTCCTTATGCAGCAGTACAGTGTGACAGGGTCCCCTCATCCCTCCAGGCTGACGGCGCCGGCGCAGCCTCCACCACCACGGTTCACGTCTCGGGCTGCACCCAGCGGGCGCTTCTGAAGCTCAGCGCTCGGCAGCGCGGATCGTGCCTGGACGGGCTTTGTTCCCTGGCAAGCTCACGTGGTGGGGAGGACACGAAAACTTACAGCAGCCCAACCCCAGCCTTTGGAAGAAGTCTAAACACAGGCACAACTTGCCCTTTTCGTTGCAGAGTTAGCCAAAAAATGCCAACGGTCCTAAGATGGCTCCTGGTGATGTCAAGGATGTTCTCGACAGTGTCACTGCAAACTGCAGGTTATTCCCCGTCTCTCCAGGTGAGGAAGCTGATGGAGGGATTGTGAAAAGCACGTGGCCTGTCTGAAAGAAAAGGCTCTGACAGCTGAGTCCTCAAACCAAGGCAGGAGAACCCTTCCCACCGGTACACGAGAGTTGAAGTGGTGGCGAGTGGCACCTCTGAAGGGTTGCGAGCCACCTCCGCTATAGCCACTCCTCCTGCGAGCATCCGTCGTGTTGATTTTGATTCCTCCTGGCACAATAACTATCCCTCGGCACCTTCGCCTTCCTCCCCTGCTTTTGCTGCCTGTGCACCAGACCCCCGGTCTCTCAACAGAGCTGGTTTTGTCGGTGCTGCCCTGATTCAAAACGACTTACCAGGCTAGAGCCACCCAGATGGGTGGCTGTAGCTTTCTGACGGAGCACGGGATGGCTCCCTGTGACCGTCTCACTCGGGAGCAATCCTGCTACCTGGATGCAGAGCCTTGGCTGGCTGTCACCGCAGCCTTCCATCACTCCTACGGTGACCGCCACTCCTGCTCCCCGAGAAGGGCAATCACGAGCCCTGCTTGGAATAGCAAACAAAGACATCTCACGCGATAGATTTTAACAGTGACTTTAAAAAAAAAAAAAAAAGGCACAACTACTTATGTAACCGAGCTTTATTTAGAATCTTTGAAGTCATAAAATGTCTCATTTTACTGATATACGTAAACATACAATCAGAAGGTTTAATTGCTTTTTCCCTTACACAGAAATAAAGTTTTAAACAAACCAGAACACCTCAACCCAGACAAGCGTAATGCAAATTTAATTATCTAACTTGGTCCTGTACATACAGCACACGCTTCTCCGCATGGTCACTGGTTTATCAATTAGTTGCAATATAATTTTTGGCAGTAATATATTCAACACACAAAGTGCAAATTACAAGAAGCAGAAAATGTTCTCTCTCATTCTGAGCAATGAGAAGTGCAAAATACCTCAGCCCATAAATTCTATTCTTTATGTATACGAACAGTATGTGCATAATAGGCTAATAAATAGCTGTGTAAAACTTCCTAGATTAAATGTGGCAACATCTTAAAGTAGGAATGCAACAGTTATAAAAACATAATCGGACAGAGGAATCATTACATTTTGTTCATAAATTCCATACAGTATTTCTGTGGGTACCTCTTCACATTTCACCTACCCGCCTTTAACTTCTGCATACCTTGGATACTTTTGCAACCAAAGGCAGTTTGTTAAAAATTCTCCCATTTGCTACATCTGGACATATTTCTGTGCATCTACAATCAAGGTTCCACTAACACTTCACTTGGCAAATCAAATAGTACAGTGGGAATCCACTGAAAATGGGAAGTCTCTTCCAGGCACTGCTAATGGAATACCCACTAATTGTTCCAGCAGGCTAAATGCACTTTGTGATTACCTAAAGAAAACTTTTCAATGAAAGAAGGAAAACCGTTTCAACGAGAGCTAACCGCAGCTCGCTTCAGTGTAGTTCATCTCACTTCGGTAACCTATTCTTTTACGTAAAATAGGGAAATACCCACTGTAGATAAAACATGGTGAACAACAGTACCTTTAACACAAACCCTGCACTACTCAGTTTTTACACTGCAGATTTTGAATCTTCTTTCCACTTAATTCCAGGGATTTTTCACATAAAATGAGCAGCCAATTTTGACACCACCACCCCCCTCCCCCTTAATTTCTCCCAGCTACATCATCATTATAAATTATACCAAATAGTCCAAATCAGACTGGGCTGCTTCCTCTAAAGCCCTACTGTTCCTCTGGATAGGAAGATTAAACCACAATGACTTGCATTGCCATTAATCTGCCTGCCAAATTCATTTGCTAAATCACTAAGGCCACGGTCATATAATCACTGCAGGAATGGCTGTGAGACGTAACGAAGTTGCTAACTTTCGGCTGAACGTTCCTGCATCCCACCTCCACCACGCAGAGCGGGACAGGCCTTGGGAAGGCTCCTCGTCAGCTTCGGCATGCTCTTGCCTGGCTTAACTTAAACCAAAAAAATAGTCGGGGGCTTCGACTGAGCCGTCCGACTCGCCGGACATCATCTTAAACTGCTGCAGCGATCATCTCACCATTGCCTGGTATTATTTGGTATTATCCAAAACTGAACTCCAGCAGCCCCAAGAGAGAAGCATCCTCTGTGATCCGTGAAAGGCTTTTCCTGCACTATCTGATCCTGGGGGGACTCTTGGAGATGTAAAACGGTTTGCTAGTTCGGATTAACTTCATCTAGCCTTAAAGACAACGTGCAGAGGGACCGCTCACCATCATTACTAGAATTACAGGATCACATTGCCGAAGCAAACTTTTTGTCTTCATTAAAGTTTCAGGATGAACAATTATGCTGCAACTTGGCACAACAGCAACTGCCTTTGTATGCAACATGCCTGGCATGTATCAGCACATTTCTTCTTCTTTAAAAATATAATTAGAATAGAACAAGATAGGTTGTTGTTGTTCATGCTCCCTAAATTTCTGAAAAGGCTCAAACATTTTAAAAGCCTAAAAAAAATAGATTTCCCTCTCCCCTAGTTTATTTTTCATGCTAAAGGCTGCAAATTGACACATCACAGTAATTACCTCTGACTAACTTCCAGAGACCTACCCAAAGAGATAAACATGAGAAGTTCACATTTGACTATCAGACTTACTGTGCCGAGCACAAATAATTTCCCAGAGGAGAATTTGATATTTCATCATTTGGAACAGTGGTAATTTAATTACATTGCTAATGTTTTCTGGCATACTTGAAAGGACAATTAGCATAAGTAAATCATGAGTGAGATGACAAGTCACTCGGCATTTATTTCTGCTCATCAGATGAGATCAGTTGATGATCTAAATTCTCTTTTGTGTGCGAACCGATTCCAGGTTCAGCGATTGTAACTGGGGTTCAGACTAGTGGGGATAAACCGATGTATAAATAAACTAAAATGGATATTGTCCTTTGAAGTTTCTTAATTAAACTTGTCCAGAGAAACCTCAAAAGCCACCAGAAGTAGGGGAGGGTGGGGAGAGAGGATGATAAATGCGGAAGGCTAAATGAAGCTCGAGATGCACACTACCCTTTCTGGCGATGGGGTGAATACTAATTCATTTTTGCCAGGGTCTGCTTTACATCCTGCTCAGGGCTGAGCAGTATTATTATAGCTCTGCTGATGTTCTAAAATAATTGTTTTTATCTCCGCAAGCGCAATGACATTCATGATAACACTGTTAATGTTACAGTTCCTTTCTGGCGCTTCAGAATAGCTACAGCTTGCTCATGAGTAACACCTTCCAAAGCTTCCCCGTTAACCGCTAAAATCTGATCACCACGCTTCAGTCTGCCATCGTCCGCAGCTGCTCCCTGCAAACAGCAAAGCGATTCGTTAGCGGCTGGTCGCACGGAGCCCTCCCGTCTCTCATAATGCTGATGGATGAAATGAGGAGGGATGCAGCACTGGAAATCCCACCGTAACTGGGTGGGGGACGTGGGAAGCGGCAGAGCTGAAGTCTCCCTGAGAGCTTCAACCCTTGCTCATCGCCGACTCCGCTTACCCGACCCTGCACAGCCTAGTGATACAGCCCTGGGAAGAAGAGGATCGGCTCATCCCCGAAAAAACTGCAGCGTAAAGACTCCTTCTGGCTTTCCTGAGTATGAGGAGGCTTGTTGAAGCAGCGTTTAAATGTGCTCCGCAGCCAGTGCTGAGAAATGGGTTAAAATATGGGGAGGGAGCGGGACGCAGAGCTCGTGCAGCAGAACAGCCCGGGCACTGCCCCAAGCCCTGGATGGAGCTGGGCTCCGCTGAAGGTCCTGAGAAGCTCCCACGGAGCTTTAGAAGTGGCTGTTCTCCCCCAGAGGCCTCAGTGCAGCTCTTTTACCTAAATCCTGAGCCCTGCCCTGCCCAGGGGTCAGCTCGTGGTGTCCGTTTCTGCTCCGTGACCCCACCAGTGACTGCAGTGTGTTCTAGCTTCCGCTTCGGGTTTCTCAGCTGCGCTCACATCTAGAAACTTGTAAATCTAAGCATCAGTTTAAAGAAACAGTATCTTCCCATGTTAATAATTGCAAATGTTAAGACCACCAGCTATTTGTGGTTTGAGCCCCGGAATCACAGAAGCAGAGGAGACATGACTTCTACTCCACCTTCAGACAAAATTTTCTTAATTACGTCATCAACCCTGCCAGACGTGCTGACACAAGCGACAGCAAGTAGGCACGGGACAAGCAACTGCGTGCGACTGACTTCGAAGTTACTTTATGGGAAGTACCCCTAATTCCCACTGTTTTCCTTTCCTCCCCCCCCCATTTCCAGAACTCCCTTCACACGGCCATGCTCGACGTATCTTGCTGGCCCACGCTGAGCACATTTCTAGCGCGGGAATGGGTGGGAAAAGGGGCGCTTCTCCCTCCACACCAGCGGCCGTTCTGGGGCTGTGCTGTACTATGTTTTTTCTTCAGCCTCGGTGGCCACAGCCACGGCTGTACCCGGCCGGGACCCCCAATTCCTCCCCAACACTCAGGGTTGGGGTCAGGGATGGGCTGAGACGGCCGCACCGTGAGCGGCTCCAGCACGTGGGAGAGGAGTACACACGGAGACGCACGAGAGAGAAGCTGGAAGCAAGGGAGAATAACTAAAGCCAGCACCGATGCGTAAGCCAATTCATTATCAAGCTACAAAGTGTGGCGTTTTCCTATTTCGGTGTTTTTTCTCATTGAGGTGACTACCTGAGCACAGGAGCTTATTGCTGGTTTTCCAGCTAAAGCTCAGCCACAAAGATACAGCATCTCTGCAACTGCCTCCTCTTCTGTACAGTGGGAAAAGTGATGCCTCCATACCTCTTGGAAGGCTCTTTGAGATTTACAGATATAAAACTGCCTTATAAATATTTTAATGTATAAAACCAAGTTTCCCAAGTACACAGAGCAATTTTGCTGAGATAAAGTATCTTGTTTCAGCCATCAGTAATGTGAAATATAAACTGAGAAGCCGGCTGTGAGTTCTGGGTCCACTTACTCACATCAATGCACTTAGACAGTACATTTTGCTTTCTGCTACATAATATATTATCCAAGCCAAATCTTAGGTTTACTTTTAAAGATAATACAGAAAAAGGGAGGGGGGGGAAAAAAAAAAAAAAAGATACCTTGGCAAATATAGTCTTGACATAAATGGGCAGGTCTCCATGGGGACTTCCATACCCCCCTACAATACTAAATCCCAGTCCATCAGAGCCTTTCTCCAAAGTAATAATCTTAGGCTGAGGTGCTCTGAAAACACAATAAATATCACTTAGAATAGCAAAGTCTGTCTCTAGGGACTTTATGCAGAAGGAACACTTACAGAGATATTTATCTGTCAAGAAGTTTTTCATACAGTCACAGACCATGACTCTTGCCCTTGCATTGAAACACGCTCCTGCACAGCCCGGAGTTCAAACGCTGTTCCGTGTACTTCAGCCCCTCGCTTTGAAAATACTTATTTTTAATAAGAGCTCAACAAGAGCCCTTATCTCTGATGCAGAAGTGAGACTCCCCTCATCTGCAGTCGCTGCATGTACGTAAAGGAGAGTTTGCTTTCTTACCAGCCAAGCTGTCATCTTTAGTCTGCATAAGTGGCAACTGCAACAATTTCCTTACAGCATAATTTTATTTTATAACTTCAGAGGAATGAGTCTAATAGACAGGGTGCAGCCAGGAACACTTGTGTTTAGTCTCAGCTCTGCTGCAGGCTCTTTGGGCTGTTTTCTAACAACCTATATTTGACCTGCATCCCTGTGCCTCCTAACCCCAGAGGCTGACTCCAGCCCCCCTCACTTAGTGCATCGCTTTGAGCACTGACCTCTCTTCAGGGGCTTTAACTGTCTACATTGAGCAAAGGAAGATTTTTGGTGGAATTTAGACCACTCGCATATATGTCCGTCTTGAATTTGAAAAAGTAATTTCTACGTATTTGGAAAGAATTATTATGGACAAAAGCTGTTCGGCAATTTCCACCTATATAAAGGTGTAGCCTACGATACCTGTAGCCTACGATGACTTAGTATCTAGCCATTTCTTTAGGAAAGAGCAAATGCATATGCCTACCTGATTCTGCTTCGTATTTTCACATTCAAAGATCCTTACTATTTTGATATGAAAAGAGAACACAAATCCTTTTATGAAGTAAGCAATTCTCCTTTGAGAGCAGCAATAAAAACAGTATCTCACATGGTAAGACTAGAGAATGCAGCATAAATAGCTTAACTTTTATACTCAAAACCCCCTGAGGTAGGGCAGCAACTTGCATCTCAGCTTCTTAAAATAAATATAATGAATCAAAGAACGAAAATGAAGAACATAATGAAGCTAATGAACCAAAATGAAGATCAAATGAATTTCAAAATGATAACTGGAATGCTATAAGCTACCCTAAAAAGCACACGATGGAGAATGATGCATGGCCATGGGAGGGCTAGATCTCTAACTTCCATCACCATACAGAAGTGCTGTAAGTAGAAAATTTTTTCATCAGACTTTTTCGATTTGTAAAGCTAAAAAGATTCAAAAGACAAAGAAAGTTCTGGGACATGTTTTGAGACATTTGTCTCTTGATACCAGGCTTTTTAACACCTCTTGCCTTAGTCTGCCAATGACAAATTATTTCAAATTGCTACCATCATAACTCCTTTCAGACAAGGAAGCCAACAGACAAGGGCAGAACTGTTATGTCAGCACATCATGTTAGAAAAGAAAGGAGACAATTTTTTTTTTTTTTTAAATGTCCAGAACTAGTGCCTGGAAACACATTTTGTGCTTATTTACTCAAGCAATTTCTGTCACCAGGTGAAGATGGACACGCGTTCCTAATCAGCTTGGAGAAGGTCACAGTTTTCGTTTTAAAGGCGATGGAAAATTAGAGAGAAAAGCAACAGGAGAGACCTCCTTCACCACCCTAGACTTTTCCCTTGCATGGTGCATAGAAATCCACCCCAGTTATGCAGACTAAGTATGAACTTACTCGGGATCTTCAGAAGGGTGCTCAGAAGAAGAGTTAAGGTTGCATCCTGCAGACATGCTCTCCAGCTGGGTAGCAATGGCACTGATGTTGGTATCAGCCACAACCTAAACAGAAGGATGCAATGAAATACTATGGGTGTTCACTTAATACCAGACGTCTTGGCTAATTATATAGAAAATAGCTGATACATCAGGAAAATCAGTTGCTGAAGCTTCCTCTTGCCTTTACATGACTGTCACTCAGATGCTGAGCAAAGGGGAACAGTCTTTCCGGATAACCCAGAGAAAGAGGTTACTTTGTCAAGGAAATAGGCATGTCTCAGAGTCAACAAAAGGTGTCCAGAATTGGGCTTGAAAGGAAAGGTATCCCCACAGAAAGCACCTTAGCCTCTGACAAAATACAGAGATCCAAGGGACTGTTGGGCAAATGCCCTGAAATACCTCAGATTGGTTTGTTTGCTGAGCGGGGAAGAAATTAATCCTTGGTTTCAACTCTTCTGCAATTTCCAGCATGAATCCAACAAACTGGGTTCTTAAACTTCCCAGTTCTGGCTCCTGCATCATTCTAAAGCCATCATGAACTGCCACCACACAGTAATTAATAGAGTTAATGATATTTTGACAGGCTGTGGGGCTGCAAACTTGCTCAGGTTTTTTAAAGCAACCATATCAATGTTGCACACGTTAAGTTGCAAATACGACTACAGCCGTACTGAGAAAACAGTTACTTGCATGCTGAGGTCTGGGGTTTGCCACTCACAAGCGTTTAGCCTCATAAGGATAAAAGCTTGTAGCCTGCAGGCCCAGTGGGATCTATTAAACACAAAGTGTCATTGCCCACTCTAGCTTTTTTTCCTAACCTTTCATTGCATGCTAATTTTCTATTCTTTGCTTTTTCTGGAAAAAATTCGAGGAAACCACTGCGAAGTGATTTGGATTTTAAGTATTTACAGCTGAAAGGACATCAATTTCCTAACAACTACATGCCACAGTTATCCCCTAACTCCATTTCCTTGTGAGGAGATGTTCTTCTCTGCTTGACATTTACTGTACAGCGCAGGAGTTCGGCTCAGAGACAGTGAGAAATACCCAGTAAGTAAATTTTCAATATTTCCTCTAGCTATCTATGGCCTTATTTTATCAAAATTAACAGGTACTTTTTCCACTCCTTGCTGTGAACATGGCTTACGGGAAATGTACCTATTTGAAATAAAAAATCCATCATATAAATCCCCCGTTTTAAATGAATGCTCACAATGCTTCCACAACAATATTTCCCTCTTTCTAATCACTTGGAGCCGAGAGGGTGGTAGCATTTTCTAGGAAGGGAGATTAGTTCTCATGCAAATTTTGCATCCCAGGACTCAGGTTCTTGGATGCCCTAAATGAAGGGGTCCAGCAGACAAGATAGCTGCACCTGGCTCAGCCAGCAAAGACACCGTTAAGTTTTCCTTCCCGTTGCGGTAGGGGAAAGAGTGCCAGCCAGTATTTGTCATATTTTGTTGTTAAATAAAATGAGGGCAAAATAAATCTATATTCAAAAATCTTCAGTTGGCAGTAAGAACGTATCAGAGTTCAACAACCTTGTAAAAAAGCTTCCCCTTATCTCATTACTACACCTGCAGAAAAGAAATTAAATTAAACCAAAGCATCAAAACAGCCGAAAGGGATGATTGTTCCCCTGAGACCCTAATCTCCCATTTGCAAACAGCATTTGCAAACTCCTTTACCATCCTTCCCAGGACGTACTGATAATAAGCCTTTCCACCCCACTGAACGCAATTATCTGACCTTTCAAAGCAGTTTGCCATGAAGTGGTCTAACCTGATAATAAATAGAATTACTTAATGACACATCAGTCATGATTATCACAGCGATAGGATTATTCCATTTAGATTGTTTTAATAAAAAAAAAAAAAAAAAAAAAAAAAAAGGCAATCTGGTGATTGAGAAGTACCTGCAGTTAGCACGGCAGGTAACTGTATCACCACGCTTACGGCAGGGCTTTGACACTAGGCCCTGCTGGTATTAAAATATAGCATCCCACCGTCACATAACACGGTTTTAATAGAGGAAAATAGACTCTCTTCTATCAGAATAAACCTGTATCATCTGTAAAAAGTATTAAGCCCATTTGAAGCTAGACAGCAAAAGTGCGGAAGAAAAACCATCAGCTGACAAACCCAAAGACATTTCTAGAAGAACCTCTTTGTTTATGTGAGCGACCAACTGACAGCGTGCTTCATCAGGAATATTTTTAAATACATGATGAGGTGGAATACACTGTATTACAGCTTTCAAGATTAGCAATTTGGGGTTCTGCAGCAAGCTTTCATTTTCTATTCAGGGAATACTGTTGACACGAAAAGTGAAATTACTCAACGTTAGTAACAATATGATAACTATAATTTAACAGAAAATTCTCAGCTGGTGTGTATCTGTGTATTTCCTTTGACTTCAATGGAACTACACAAGTACACCATCTGCTCTGGAACTGGCTCATCACTTACCAGGTCAGCAGTTCATGGGTAGACAAAACAAAGAATAAGCAAGTCTAAAACTAAGTTTATTATCATTTAATTTCCTTTTTTTTCTCCCCCCCCCCCCCCCCCCATTTTTTATAGTCACATTTGTGTTGTAATGCAAGCAAGAAGCTTGCAAAAAATCTCTCAAGATGTGTTCCAATCCAATATGCTGCGATGATAAAGAAAATTAGAGTAGATTTTAGTGGTATGTCTTAAGCTTGTTTTCCAATTGTTACAATAATTCTGCAAATGAGTAGTATTTTGAATTCTCTCTGGCAAGTATTTTTCCTATTTCTTTGTGTAAACATAAAAATAAACTAAAGATGAATATAGTGGCAAGCAGCAATTAGAACCAAAGTGGCAGAACATGTATAAATGCAGCAGTGATAACACTGTTTTTTCTCTCTTGAGTGTCGTTATTCATTACCTGTAGAATAATCTATTCTAGGCAGCACTGCCTTAATGATGATGCTATCCTTTTTACTAAATACTGCTAGCATTTCTTTCTCCTATCCCTTTCAAGAACAAGGAAATTAACACTGTGGGCAGTTTGGTCACAGTCTAGTTCCATGCATACACACATATACACATACGTAATTTCTTGTTCCTAGTTAACTTCAAATTAAAAAAAAAACTTGCAAGCTTGTTGATTTATCATGTGTAGCAACAAGTTATTTTGTTCTCTTTGTTACGCTTTTATATAATCATGCTTACAGCCTGTATGAATGGCAATAAAGAATTTTTGAATGAAAATTATTTCTTGCTTTCATTCTGTGTAATTCCCATCAGCAAGCACCCTGCAATTCTGTGATGCCTTGTGCCAGTGATGCTTAGGGGTTTTTTTTCCCCGAATGCCATTTATCTACCCTCATGCAGCTGCATGTTCAATTTATCACCATACCTGCAGGATAATGCTCCCATAAGCATTCTTTAGTAGATTAACCGCATCTGCATGAGACAGCCCATCCAAAGGTTGCCCATTAATACTGACAATCCGATCTCCAACCTAAAAGTACAACAGTAATGGAAAATTACTAGCATTAGGGAAAATTAAAATTAAGAATGCTTAAAATTCTCGTGAACTTGGCACTGCACAGTCATGCTTCTCTTTTGCAGGATCCCTTTTGTGAGAATTCTGCATTGCTAGTGATCATTTACCATTCTTCAGAGCAAGTACAATACGGATTTTTTAAAAATAACAATGCGATCAGAGAAACAAAGATGGGTTGTAGTTTACTATTTCCATTTGCAAGCAGAGAGAGTGAGATTTTCATTGCTGTCCTCCCACCCAGAAAGGATTCATTTGTGTTCATATGTGCAGACAAGTTCATGTTCTTACAGATTATGTATGCACATACTGCATGCAGTATAGGAAAGCAGGCACTTCTGATATTAATCTAATTAACCTAGATGATTTCTTCTTCTAATACATAAAAATGATCTTGACCCTCGCACTTAGTGCTATTGTGCAATTCTATTAGAGACATGGCATGAATGTAGCAGCATGTACTAATTAATCTCATGGGCCAAAGCAATCCTAAGTATCTGCATAATAAGTTCTTTTCAATACTAACGATTCCTTACAACTCTCTGCAAAACTGAAAGTGTTCACCACGGTCATTCCTGGAAACCCACATATCCTGCGGGTCTGATATAAGTGCCTTATTTTGGCATTTCTTTATAAGGGCCTTAAGATCAAATAACTAACTTCCGATCTGGTTTCTACCTGGTTTGAGCTCTAAATGATGCCCAGTCTGCAGTCCCCAAAATGCCTGTGGTTTCCAGAGAGCCTGTTGCTGCCCTCCCTGGGTCTGGATGAACATATACATTCAAAGACCACTGCAAATGCATTTATGTTCTTTCTCTCAACGTCACTTTTCCAATGTGGGCAACAATTGCCATTATCCCAAGATGAAATATAATTAAAAAGGGAAGAGAAGGGCAGCTTTTGTTTCTTTGGTTTTGGTTTTGGTTTTATATACAAAGAGGCAGAGTAATCTATGAGACATGACAAAGTGATGGCACATACAGAACTGCTTGAGGCTCCTTCTCAGTGGGACACATGGCAGATGAAATAGGAAATATTGAGAGGACCCCTCTACTCACTCTGAGCCTTTGGGTACGTGCAGCCACACCGCTGGCTTGAATCATAGCAATGAAGATGGGAATATCTCCTAATGGACTTCCCTTCCCTCCGGCTATACTGATACCAAGCGCGTCATTTGGTCCCTAAAACAAAACAACATTTGCAATTGGAGCAACTCGTAGAGGTCATTGTTCGGTGTATAGCAATAACTGCCTCATTTGATTTATGAAACAGGGAGAAAATAGATAGGTTTGACAGACACACGCATCCTCACGCACGCAGGCCCCGTCACACAGGCATACATCCAACAACCTATTGCGAACGTAAACGATGCAATTTTACTTCCGAGAAACGCTACAAAAATTAACAACTTCAGTTAAAGCTGTCAGCTTTTTGAATTGATAGAAAATAACTCACTGACCCTTGTTATCTCCACAGTCCTTGGGCCCATATCTGCTCCTACTAATAAAGAAACAAACAATTAGCTTCTGTAATTAAGAGATAATATAATTAAGAGATAACACTGTCAGGTGACAATGGTCCCTTGCTGCCTAGTCAAGAGTTATCACCAAGCAGAAGCGAAGCCTTCCTGTGCCAAACCAGGCAGCGTTGCTCACGTGAGGAGGATGGGATTTCTGTTTCACCCAGAGATGAATACGGATGTAATCACTCCGGCTGACGGATGCCACCGTGACACCCATTGTAGCACAGCGGCTGCTCGCCACAATCTATTGAATAGCAGCACTCTGCCGGCCTGAAGAAAAGCCCTACTGTGCATTTCACTCAATTAAAGATTGGCTTATTATTCATAAATCACAGTGTCCCCACCACAAAGGGTAGGGCACACGGCTGGTCTGAGACTGTTGAGGTTCCATTGATTTCCTCTTCTAATTTGTGCTGTATTAGTAAATAATAGGCAGCCAGGAAGTCTGGCTGGCATATATCTAGCCATAGGACATTTAAAAATACTCAAAATATATTAAAAAAAAAAGGAAAAAAAGGGGGGAAAAAGAAACAAGAAAAAAACCTAGGGAAAAAAAAAAACCAAAAGAAAAACCCCAAGAAACAACCCAAGAAAAAAAAACGGGGGGGGGGGTGTCACTTCAAAGGAATCATTCAAACTGGGCCCAAACAGCCTACCAAGCTGATGGTGTAGTCACATCCTGGGCTCTGCTATACCAACCCCTAATTCTATCAGCTTTAATTAAACTATTTTAAGAACCTTTTGGAAGGCAGGCAGAATCAGTCTCTTTCAGAAGTTAATGATTCTTTAATCATACATATCGGTATTTCCCACTGCCACGCACGTGTGCTCGTGCAGATATCTGCTCCGAGTACCCAAGGCAGGATTGCCGCGGTGCTGCGAGGTCCGCGGCAGCGAGAAGCCCAGCCCCAGGGACGCCGAATCAGGGTGTGCAGACACGCGCTCTCAGCGCTGCAGGGCCCTTCAAAATGGCACAAGGAAGGCTGCCCAAAAAAGCCGCACGCCTCCTCTAGCGCATGCAAACTGGCAGAAGAAACGTCTTGTACTTCTGCCCGCGGTCAGACACGAGCAAAGGTTACCAACTTCTGACGCAGGTCAGAGCGCACAAACGAGCAGACTCTCCACAAGCTACTGCACGTTGTAGATTTAGCACTTGCTAAACCTGCAAATTGCAAACTGGGCATTGTGACTTTCTCATTACAAAACACCCCTTTATACACTCAAGAGCAACAAAGATATAAATGAAGTGGTGGCAGCTTTATTCCCTGAGAAAACTGTTTCTAATGCGAGAACCTTGCCTGTGCTAAGCCTCTGACAAGGGCGTCGGGGAATAGCGGGGCGCAGGAATTCTGCACTTAAAACAGAGGAGCCATTACTCTGCTGGTAGACATAAAAATAATGTCATCTGCTGGAAAGCGTTCAGGTCTTAAAACATCAGTGGTACGTCTTCTGGGAGGCCGGGTAGGAAAACCAGATTCAAGTATTCAGTTTTGCTTTTAAAACAGCACAGATATAAAGCAAATAACACGCAGCTATTCCGACAGCCACCCAGTTTATACCTGAGTTTCTCTGAGACACATCTGCTGAAGATCTTTTTGTGCTGACAAAATTCTGTAAGGTAGAGAGGACCGGAGCAAGCGCAGGGTGGAAGTGGCTATGGACACTCTGTTGGCTCGCCTGAAGTTAAAAATAAATCAAAACCTGTGAGTCAAACCCAAACGTTCACTTTAAACCAGTTCCTGCAACATACGGGTGCAGCTGTGCTCTGTGCCAACCAGACTGGAAATACCACATCGGCCACGCAAGTGCAAACCCCTCCAACTTCATTTCCAAAGGGGGAACCTACCAAAATCCATCCCCGAGTTGTAGGCACATCCGGAGCGCTGCTCGCTGCACTTCACTCCCTAAGGTGCACACCTAATGCCTGCGTTGTTCAGGTCTGCTCTAGAGGGCTTAAGGAAGGAGGATTAACCCCCTCCTTTGCTTATTCCCAGTGTGTCTCCAAACCTGAGGAGAAGGGGAGATGATGGTTGCTGCTACAGCTTGTGGGCATCGTCCCCACGATGCAGCCAGCAGGCACCTCGCTTACGCCCACCTCGTTACGGGGCAGTAATTTACAGGCTATGTTATTTTCTCTGAATATATTATCTGAGCACAAGGTCCTGTAACTGACCCCGCTCCTTTCATTTGACCAAGGCCCTACTTTTATTTCCAGAATAACATGCCAGGCGAAGATAGCTCCGAAGATAGCTGCTTGTGCGCGTTACCAATTCTTGGCCATCCATTTCCAGCCCTCCTTTTCCCTATTTCCGTATCTGGCTTTATCTTCAGACTCTGCCCCTCGAGGAAACATCATTATCAATTTAGGAAATGCGTCTGAACGACAGGTTTCACCGAGGGCCAGACCTTCTCAACTAAGCCGCCTTATACAAAAGAAAGATCTGGTCTATCCTTCTCTGCCCACAGCAGAGCTTTCTCCCTCTAAATGCATTAGGTGGTGAATCAAAAGCTCTGGCAGCATTTATCCTAACTGACCAGCGTGCAGCTGTCGGTGATGAACAACAGGCAGAGCACAATTTCCACCTCTAGTTGCCAATTCATGGGTCAGTTAACATAATTTGCAATGCGCGTGAAAGAAATCACTGTCCTGCACCACAAGGCTTATATTTCTACTGTTAAAGGTATGCAACGAACCAAGAAAAAAGCCAAGTGAGGACAAAAGTTCTGGATGCTCTTGGCCAGCAGCTTCTAAAACATCGCTCGCAGTTGTGCGAATCATTCAAGCTGATTTGCTGTATTATCTGCCAATATTTTTATAACTCTTGGAACGGTTTTGCTGAGAAACATCTATTCCGTTCTCAAAATTACCAAGTCACTTAGGAGCAGTGAGATGAAGACTCTAAAATGACTCTGCATTTAGAACAGCAATTAAGACTTCTTGTATTAAAAGAAATACAGAAATTACTAGGTTCCTGTAAAAGCCTCTTACGCTACAAAGAAAGGGGGATGACGCTGTCTGATCTGACTTTCTACCTAGAATCGTGGTAGATACTACGGCATTTTGCTTCCCTTTCAGCTATGAGTTTTACACAGTGAAACTGGGTGGATAATCTTTAACCGTCACTTTTTGATTACATTGCTCTTGCTTAGGCTAGCTGTTGATACAATGACCAAAAAAAGCAATACTCAAGACTGCTGTCTTTCCTTAATGCAATCAGTATAATTTCCCTCTGTTATTTCATTTCTCTTTGCCTGCTGCATGCAGTGCAGATGTTTCTCCAATGATATTTAGTCATTCTTTTTAAAGCTGGGCTTAGCCCAGCTGTTCCCGCATGGCTTTAGCCCTTCCTGATACCTCACCCACCCAGACAGCAGGCTGGATCGCTGCTGGCCTTTGGAAAGTTAAGAAATCACGCACCACGCTTATGATTTTGGCACCCTTTTTGGGTTGTTCATGCACGACATCAAGGACAAGCCTCCCCTCTTACTGACCTCCTTAAAAGCCTTCCCGCTTTAACTTACGTCTCCCCTAAGCCTCCTACGGCTCCTCCTTCTCCGTTTCCAAACCTAAGCCTTTCTTTTAGCATGGGTGGCAGCTGGGCTGGATCCCACCGGTGTGCAGCCTCTCCTGCCTGCTCACACATCGGCGGGAGAGGGAGGTGTGTGGGCAACGTTCCCCGGGTCCCTGACAGCTGCCCCTGGGCAGAGAGGGGGCAAAATACTCCACAGCAATAGCACTGCCGCGAACCACGGCTTGTCTCGCTCGGGGACACTGGCAGCTTAAATATCATGGCCAAAGCAGTCAGTCTTCGGAAGGAAAAATCCATTTTAAAAAAGTTTTCTAAGTCATCGTGCTTTGTTTTTCTCCCTTGTAGTACTTGGACTTTAATACTAATGGTATCGGTGTCCGAGCTGATTGGGGGGCACGGGGAGAGGGGAAAAGCCCTGCACTGATTGAAAAATGAATTGTTGTCCTCGCTTCAGGTAAAAAGCAAGTGAAGCAGGAAATTGCTCTGTGTTTTCTTTGAGAGCAAAGCGGCTCTCAAGTGGTTCTGCCATAAGATAGGCAAAGATACAGTTCAGTTTCATTAACTCATTTTGATTGACAAAACAGCTGCAGAAAAGACATTCAGCATTTTTTTTGTAGGTCTAAAAAAATTTCTGGACATCATCATTCGAGAAATATATTACATATTTTTGGTGTGTCTCAGGAAGACACTCCTTAAACAAAAAAAAATACGTTAACTAGCTCTTCTGCTTAATCAGCATTTCAGCGTGACACTTACTTTGCAGTTCAGCACAGAAAATTATGGTGATAAAATATTTTGTTCCACATCCTCAGGAGTAAGCGTCTATGGAAGGACTGAGCCTCACGTGCAAGCCTGTGCACTGTCCCCGTGACGTGCCATTCACAGCTCCCTTTTATACGTATGAATTTGTCACTAACCTGACTGTTTTGAGA
The DNA here is from genome assembly GCF_929443795.1 of Astur gentilis. Lineage (NCBI taxonomy): Eukaryota > Metazoa > Chordata > Aves > Accipitriformes > Accipitridae > Astur > Astur gentilis. The sequence goes on from NC_064887.1 coordinate 3,766,212, forward strand.
TGTTTTCCGTGACGATAGCCATGATCCAGCTCGCAATCTCCCAAGCTCAAGATGTACTAGGCCTTGGGCACACTTGGAAAAAAAACACGCAACGTACAGCATTTAAGTAGACATATGATATTTCACGCTCTCCTGGAGAGAATTCTGTTTATATTCAGCACTACAACTCCGTGAAGAAAACCACAAGGAATGCTCAAAACATTAACATTTGTATTTAGACAATACAAAAAGTGCCCATCCCTGGATTTAGGTTTATCCTGAAGGTCTATCCTGGTTGCTGAAGTCAGTATGAATCTTCCCGCTGGCAAACTGTAGATGGCCAATTACTCAATAAAAATAAACAAAAAGCCCCCGACTCTTTAACAGACGATTGCCACAAACAATACTCATGAAAAACACTTCAGAGGAAAATTGCTGCAGAAAAGGGTGAATTTAATACATATGCATTCAACTTAATAAGGTACACTCATGTCACCAATTTCCAATTCTTAAATAGGTAAACTTTTGGCCAGGTACCAACCCCAAATGGAAAAAAACCAAGGAAATAATTAGCCTTCCCCTTCAAGAACAAAAGAAGTCATACGCAGAAACACTAGTGGTGACGGCAGGGAAAAACCCCTTGTCTCCAGATGCAGTTTTGAATAGAAATGGGTCTGCAGCACCGCTCCCACCCGTCCTTTCATCCTCGGTACAGGCTGTCGGGCCCAGGAGCCGTACGGAGGAGCTAACATCGGGCACTTGCAGCCAGGCCTTCCCCTGCCCTCTCCTCCGACTCAAGCAGCCACATGCTTTTTAATGGAAAAAGGCAACTTTTTCCAGACTGTACAACTTCAGAGTACAAAATCACTCCTGCAAGATGGAAAGCTGTGCAGAAACAGATTTAAGCTGCCATTTTATAGCTGCAGGTTAGTGCAGCAAAGCCAAAGGCATTTGATTTCCGTTCTGTTTTGTATGCCACTCAGGTTTCCCAATATTTTTCTAATGTATGAAATACACAGTTGTGTTTTCAAATAAATGCCTAAATACTACGTGCGTCTTTGTTTTCCCTTCTTCACATCATCCCACTTCTAAATATACATGGAGAAGCGATTTTAAATGAATCTCCCAAAGTTATTTCAGATGAAATTCCTGCGTATGTGTAAATAGCACTTCAGGATAATTACCTTGCATAGTGTCGGTAACTGCAATTCAATATTTAAAATGTATTATGCACTCACCTTAAGTATGGTGGCAACAGTCTCTTGTGAGGCATTTCTCATATCCTCTCCATTTACAGACAAAATCTGATCTCCCTGAATTAATCTTCCATCTAGGTCTGCAGCTCCTCCTTTAACAATGTCAGAGATAAACACTCCACTTCCATTTCTAACAATGCAAGAAGCATATGGCTAATTACACAATGCAATATTCTTTGGGAGACCAATTTAGATTACTTGCATTTAAGAGACATTAAAAGAAACCTGTGAGCAGAGGAAGAACTAGTTTTACACCCCATTCAACCGTCTGAGTGTAAAAAAATCTTTGAGTTTTAAAACCAAGGCACGTTTTGCTATATTTAATGCTGTCTTTCCCCTTGAACCGTTAGTTCTGACTGTATGATCCATAAAGATTCATGAAAAATGCCACTTGTATGAATAAAAAGCCAAGGATCGGTCTAAGATGGAGTTAAACTATCTCCTGATGTGCCTGATATGAATTATGCAGCCTAAGATTTTTTTTCTGTATTTCCCCTAAAGGTTCAGCTCAGTTTCTTTTCTAGAAGCCTGGAGGCCCCCAACAGAAGAACAGGGAGAAGTCTGCAGAAAAGACTTTTATAGTTTGCACATGAGTTATGCAGAAGAAAATCCAGCTTTGCGGCTGTCCGCCTGCAGCAGGCAGCGAGGCTTGCGAGAGCAGCAGGCCACGCAGATGAAGGGGATGTATTTATTTATCAGCTCCAGCCTCCTCACAGGAGAAATCCCCTCCCGGAGGCCGCAGGACCCCTCTGTGCTGGCCCCGGCTCCTGGGTGCTCGCTATGGGGTCAGCCAGTGCCAGCTGCAATGCCAAGATTTGGCGTTTGGTATCCTTCACCCTGAAGGACACACCACTTCACAACCTGAATTATACCTGGCTATCATTTAATTGACTTCAGAAATTGGGCTACCTCTGAGGTGGAAATCCCCACAAGCGAAGCACTTAGTACAGAAAGTTTTGCACGGGAGCAAACGCGGGAGGGCTGGAGACTGCGATTACCATCTGTAGGGTAATTTACATAAGCTAAATTAATTACCCAACCCACAATCTGCTCACAACACCTGGGTTAAACATCGCCACTCTTGTAAAAAACTGCTGTGGAAACTTTACTGACCATACGCAGTCAGGATAATGACATGATGATTTGTAATTGCGAAAATAAATTTTTTTTGGCAATACAGAAGAGCAACCATATGACTCTTATGCACCAACGCTGAATGGGTGCTCGCCAGTGTCGTGCCGTAAATCTCTTCTAGCAATGAAAGATTAAATCTATCAGTGCCCTGGCTCGAATGATCTAATAGCAATGGTTTAGAAATACATCAGTAAAAAGTCACATTTTATTAAGCAGCTGTTACCTACCAACGTATCTCAGATTCTGCTCTGCACTCACAGAACCGCTGCCTGTAGTGTTGTGCAGTCACTTTGATATCGTTCAGGATTGGTGTCTAACTCGCACTCTTACCTTCCACTGACACCGGTCCCTTTGAACCCGAGGAGGAGCTAGATCTGACTCGCAAATCCATTAGCAAAGGCATATCCTGCTATTTGGAAACAGGAAGGTTCCCCCCCCCTACCCCCCTGCCCCCGGCACATTATTTTGAAATCGGAAAAGCCAGGTTAGGGCCTCCGAGCCCCGAGACACAGCTACGCTGAAGCGCCCAGAAACAGTCTGGTTCTGCGTGTGCCCCCTCGGCCACGCTGACTCCAGGAGGGACGCCCGCTCTGTGCCGCACGCCGGGAGCAATCCCGGCAGGAGCAGCCTTTACTGCGCGGGTGTGCTGCCGTCCTGATAGAAGAGCCAGGGCCCGCAGCCCCATAGCACCCTTGAAGATATTTAGATAGAAAATTCTGTTCCTTGTGGAATTTTTCCTTTATTTCATATTCCATTTAATGGCTACAGCTCTTCATATGGCAGAAAGCAAAATATTTCTCATTTCAAGTGCAGTCGGGTCAGAGAGACTCTTACCGTTTTCCAGCTATGCTGAGCCCTAGTCCTCGCCCCGTTTTCTTTTGTATATCTACATAAAAAATCTCCAAGTTTTCTTCATCTTTGTAATGCGCTTCATCTCTATAAACAACCAACTGCACCTTCTGGGGCGTCTGTCTCAGCGCAGTGATAGCTTCTTCATGGCTGGCATTCCGCAGATCGATCCCATTCACCTGAAATAATCACTGTTTTCTTTCCAAATGACATGTATAAATGATCTTTTCATCACACCCTACACTTGCGTGACAGGACAAATTTGTCAAATTGACACGCCTTGGCACTCTAATTTAGAGCTCCCATTTCCAGAGGGCCAAGCTCCTGGATCTCCTACCGAGTGCAAGTTCGGTGCTTTGTGCCGCTGCCTGGAGTAAATCACAATAATTAAAACGTTTTGGCTTGTAAGTTTTGTGGGTGTTCTTCCCTCCTTTTTAAACGCTGGAACCTCAAACAATGCTGCTTTCTTATGACTAGACAAAGTGGGACGTGCTCCTTTGAGCTTCCTATATCTCTTACTGCTCAGATTCCTTCTATCCCGGCTTTGCAACGCTGTCAAGCCAAAGACAGAAGGAATCAGAAACATTAGCAAATGGCAACGGTGAGGCCCAGGCAGCATATTAAATGGTTATTTTGCTTTGTTCCAATAGATGGCACACAAGACCGCTCCTGGAGCACTCGATTACGTTTCTCTTACAATAACCTGAAAATGTTTTAGCATTTTAGTAATACCAGACGGAACAAGAAGTTCTCATTGAATGCTCAAGTATTAAAAAAACCACTGTTGCAACTTGAAGCTTAATCTCCTAATTTTGCCAAGCTTTATCCACAGATACCCTTTAAGGTGTTTTCCAATATTCCGTTGACAAAATCATCCTTTATTTCTTAATGCCAAAAAACATCAATGCTTAAGTAATTTTGAAGTCTCTTTAGGAAGCAGCATGAACTGTAACTGAATAACAATACAATGTTAATCCACTTACAAAACATAATAAGTTTTAAGGCAATGAATATATTGCTCAGTATTTCTAGATATGCAAAGTTATAATGATACTTAATTTTACATTAAGGTAATTAAGCCTAACCTATAGTAATTATATTATCTTGTACTAATTCTGCACACATTTATTTGTATACTGCGTTGGTATTCTTTTCTCGACAGAGGCATCTACATGCGCTTTATCATACTAATCTGAAACTAATTCAGAGTCATCTTTTTGATTCATTAGCACGGCTTTTAAAAGCTGAAATAATAACAATGTTATGGCACACAAACATTAGCACTTTCCTGTTTGGCCAGAGAAGAATTAATTAACCTTCCCCATTTTTTTCCCCTAATTATTGTGCTCTGTTAATACACAGTTATTTATAAAACGAAAACAACATTCAGCCTTAACACTAAAAAAAATATTTTCAGTGCAAGAGCTGTAAAGACAACTCCCCAAGTACCACTCGCTATTTTTCTAACCCTACACACCAAAGCCTTAATGGCCATGCTGGGAATTTGTCCTGATCTGACAGCTAGACGCTGCAAGCAGCTGCGCTGAACCCCTGCCTGACGCAAGTTTCATTTGCAGACCAACACTTCTTTCTTAACCCTTTCTGTCCTCGATTTCCACGCTCGTCTGCGGGAAAAACCGCTATATTTGTTCACAGGGAGAATTCTGCGCCTTCACCGGTTTCATGAACCGTGGCCCGACGCAGCCGGTAGCTCCCGCAGCGATGCTGCACGTGGGCGCTGCGAGTTTTTCCGCAGGAGCGATGCTGCGGCCACGCTCGCCTTCTGGCCCCGCGTTCGCCCAGCTCAGCGCTTCGTTTGCGGGCGGCACGGAGATGCTGGAGCAGCGGCGGTAGTGCAGGCCTCCGAATGAAAGATTAAACAGATGAATAATACTGAGCTATTGGACATGACAGCTGAACTATGTAATTCAAGAACTGCCTTGCTCGATTAAATTTAATATATTCTCAATTTGTACCTTCAGTTTATATGAATATATAAGGAAATGTGAATTTGTCAGGACGGTCTTAGTGACAGAAAAGAAGCTTCAAGTACAGATCCTGCTCAATGATCTCGCTTTCCTCTACAAGAAACCCACGCTGCATTGAATACAAGTATACATGACAAAGATACGAGCAAGTACATACATGGAGAGACTCATTTACCTCCAGAATTTGATCGCCGGCCCAAAGCCTGCCATCTCGGGCTGCTGCCCCTTCTTCATAAACTTCATGGATCACTATGGCGTCCTGCGGGAACAAGGGGGTGGCATGAATCCTCCCTCCCAAAACCCCCCACAAACTGGCAGCCACGACCCACCCCACACAGCCCACCCCTCTGCAGTAAAAAAGCACAGCGCTCCATGTCGGGATAAGCAAGACTGTAACATGGACCTTTTTTTTTTTTTTTTTTTTTAATATTTTGGGATAAGAAAATTACTGCCATAATCAAAATACAGATAGCTAGTAAAAAGGCAAAAAGGATTTTGTTCACCACTTCAGGGTAGTCTTGTCTAGAGCTTCTTAGGCTTCCATCACTTTTATGCATTGGCATCAGCAGTATGTGAACTCAGTGTGAACCACTGTATTAATATCGTCTACGTTTTATTATATTATTTAAAACCAGATTCTTTGGAGCTATGAATATTTTTAGGGACTTGGCATAGAACTCAGCTTTAAGCAAGAACTGAATGCCTTGTGGTAAATAGCGCTGGTTAAATCTGTAAGAAATGAAATCCAGAAGAAACGAACAATGGCAAATGTTAGTTTATTACTGAGGTTGGAAAATGTAGGCAGTGGCAGATGTAGCTTCAGGGAAGGTTTCAGTGATTTAATCTTATTGCCAGCAATAGATGTCCCCAAAGAAAAAGCATTACAAAGAACATACTGTTCTCTTGCTGGTGCTTTCCCTTTGCATTGTTCTGGTCTGTTTCTTTTTTTTTTTTTTTTTTTTTTTTTTTTTTTTTTCCTGAAACAAATAGGTGAACATCCTGCTGCAGCGCTTCGGCTGCGGTCCTGACAGCTAGCAGGACGGGACGCTTCACTGTGCAAAACGCGCTCCCCTCTCCAGTGTCACCGGCAAACACCCGGCCTCGGAGCAGAACCGGCTTCACTACGAACTCCGAGATGGCTCCGGGTAAACACGCGGTGATTTTCAATGAGATGCGTAGGTATCGGATAACCCATTCCCGGACAAATACACCCTCCAAAACCGCAACGGTTGTGAAGTTCCTTCCCCAGTTTGACGTACAAGTCAAAGAGGAGACTTTCCGCAGCGTTTCCAACAAAAGGCCACGGTGAGGTTTGCAGCGTGAGCCCCGCTGCGCACCCCCGTCCTGGAGCAGGAGCAGGAAATAGCTGCTGGGGTAGAACAAAGTACCTTCGTGTTTTGAAAACACTGTTAGATACTACATCTCTCATCACCAAGTTAACTCCCCCCATGTTGCCTCGCGATCCTCTCCCAGCACACATGGTGCGTGTTGAACAGAAAGAAAACTCGAATGCCCTTAAGCGAATGCTCTGATCAAGACAACATTGAGAGCATTATTCTCTTTCATTCCCACTACACCTTATTTAATGATGTGGACTTGTATCTACAGCCGCTCCGCTGCTGCTGCTGGAGCACAGCACCACTGTCACAAGCTTCCTCTTTGATACATATGCACCAGTCGCTGAAAAAAGCCTGAAGGATTTTAATCACAAATGGATTACAGCTGATACAAGCATCCCAGATGGGGGAAAAAAGATTTCAATCTACATAAATGAAGGCAAAATACTATGAGCTGTGTACCAAGGTAATTAAGAAAATCAAAAGAATGGTTTGATGAAAAAAAAATAAATATATATAGATATATACACCAGTGGCAACTGCAAGGTTTTCTTGAAATAACTGAAAGAGCTGTTACCAGTGGAACAGAGTAACGCGTGCACGTCCATCTCAGCAGCGCTGCCGAAATCCTCTGCTATGTGTCTTAGATTGTCTCTCAGTTGTGGGATTTTGGTTGTTGTGGGTTTTTGTTTGGTTTTGGAGGGTTTTGGGGTGGGGTTACCTTCCTTTTAAAAATGATCATGTAACTCTAAGTCAACACAAGAGCCTTTAGCCTGGGTGAAAGCCAGGAGGGTGACAGTGATGTATATTTTTTTTACCTGAGGCTGATCACGGGTAACTCTGAGAAAAAGCTGAGTCTGTGGTTTAGAACTTCCATAGCACACTTCACTTTTAGTTATTTAAACACTTTACAAAGGAAGGCATTTAGAAATGGCCAACGAGATAACACAAAATATCGACTGGCTTGTTAAGACAGCATCATTCAGCTAGGACACACTAGGGCAGTGAATGAACACGAGGTTCGGTAGAAAAATGGCGATGTGACCGTGTAACCGCAGACTGGGCACATACGTACGATGGTCAAGTCAAACACTTTCATACATTTAATCTGATAGTTCCTAACCTCTGGGCAAGGAGCTTTCAATCACATTTCTTTAAGTTTGTTTTCCACCTGCAGTTCCTTTAAAAACGGTCAACAAACTGGAGTTACCAGCTCTTCCCAGTGCTGCATTATTAAATTTAAAACTGCACATACCTAAAGCTCAGATTCAGGAACCACCGAATGTTATTAGTTTGAACAATCTGCATCATCTACTTGAAAATGCAACAATTCAGTATTACATTGCAGTTCCTGCATGTGTTAGAAGCCAGACCTAGAACTAAAAATACATATGGCATGAAAAGGTACATTCCTGTTCGGTCTCTGCCTACCCCTAAGAAGGAAACATCTTGCTGACCTGCCAAAGCACTGTTTTTCTTAACTAGTTTTTTTTAAAGTACTGTAGTTGAATCAGGCTTATCAAATCGATTAAAAGGATAATGAAGCAACATGTCCACGATGTACTGTAAAGATTTTTAAATAGTCCATAAACATAAATATGAGAGTCTTAACTTCCTTAGCTGGTAAACTATGATAAATAGACATCTTTCCTTTGATTCTTCTGGGATGAGCTTAAAGTACGTTTAACCCAGAAGTAATCTTTTTCCATTGGATCTAGTGGGATCTGGGTAAGACTCTGCTAGTTTTGATCATCCATGACAAATCACTAAAAACAAACTACTGAGATTATTGAATATTTTTAAGTACACCAATATTTTAAAGACATTTATGCAGTAATGAGATGTAATGTCACACTCCAACCATCTAAGCAAGCCCTAATCTGTAATGACTCTATTGACATGCTATGGATTTAAGCTGTGACACCCCTCTCAGTGCCTCAGGAAAAAACCAGCATCTATCATGACTAAAACAATACAAAGCATTTGTTTAAAGGATGGGCTTTGGTTACTGAACATCTGCAGATCCTGCTCACTAGCTTCAAATTCAGTTGCATGCTTGATATCTCTGGAAGTCAAGGCCTAAATCGTTCAAAATCAATCAATCAATCGAGAGAGAGGGAGGAAGGGAAAGCAGTGCCAATGTTCATCTAGAGGTTGTGAATTCATGGTGGCTCTGATTTTCACTTCCATCCCTCCCTATCTCTTTTCACTACCAGTTTCATATAGATTATGGCAATCCATGATATAGCTTGGCAGAGTCGCAAAAACTGTTTGTGCAGAAGGGGGAAATAAAAACGCTCTCATATCGAGAACACTGTCGTTTAAAGAAAGATATCCAGCTGCTGAAAGCACATACTTCATAAGGTTTACAAATCCATTCAACAAACTGGAGCTTTAATCTGTGTATATTTTGACAAAGAATAGTTTGGGACCATTATACGAATCAGGAATTAAGGCAATGTTGAACATTTCTTGTATGGGACAGAAGGGTACAGAATACAGCATATAAACAGCGTTTTTCTGTGCTTAACAAAGTCCGTGCTCGCAGGCGTATACTTAGACTATCTGACCATAAAAACACCGAAAGACCAAGTAGAAGGGAATTTGTCTGCTACTGCTCAGGTTGCTGTCCTGGGCTGAATAATGCTTATATTGAAGGCTATGGAAGGGCCTGCAGTTCAACGAAATGAAGCTGAATGCGCTGATACTATCTATACTGCACGGCTAAAAAAATCACCCACAAGCCAGAATAGCTCCCAAACACGGCAAGAGCATACCTGATTCGTGTACGATGTGCACCGAATCTGTTAACAAGTGGTAATGCTTAACAAAACCTGCCATGCAGTATATTAGACGGTATTTTCTAAGGTTCGGATTTGAGCCATGGGACAGCTACACCCCTCGCTCTCGCTCTACCAGCAGAATACCTCTGTGATTGCACAGTCTTCTTGAGCAAAGTGAAGGCACGCGAGTGACAACTCTCACACTGACTCTGACAAAACAAGGTTTTGGCCGTGGAAGAAAAGGCAGACAAGAAGAAAAGTTCACGGAGCCTCTTGGTTGGCACCTTGAAGAACAGTATTTGTGCAGAGCGAATGGCTAGTGAACAGTGAAGGCGAGACAACCTTCTGGAAATTAGCACCCAATCTGACAATCCATTTACAGAAAATACAACTTCTAAAATGAGCACAGCATGATCTCCATTGCATTGCCTTCTGTCTGAGGGAGGGGAATAGCCCTGAACTCTTGGGGAATCGGATCTCCGCTCCCCCCAAGCTGTGGATATTTTTTCTGCTTGATTTATAACAACTTCAGAGACCCAGCAGGGGAAGAATATCACACTCACCCATCAGCAGAGAACACAAATAGAAACGCTAACGTTAAGAATTAAATTCAGTAAGAGTGACAGCTTAATTTTTGTATCTTAAATGTCAAGAACTGCTATGGCAGAGACCCCAGGCAATGACCACGTAGCACCATCCTGATTGAGCCTTTGGGATAAAGGTGGTAAAGTCAGCTTCCCAGTCAGGAAAATCACTGACCAAGCGAACCTTAAAAGCCTGCAGGACCATAAACAGTGGTGAGAAAGTCTCACAAGCTGTCTGGCTTTAGGCTTGAACTGCTCACATGTTTTCTGCAAGTTTATAGCTTCTGAGCCAGTCTCTCTAGTGTTTCTTTTCTTCTGCGCAGCTGTTCTTCAGAAGGACAAGCAGCAGGTTTCAATGCACGTGCCCTCTGCCACTGAAAATCAGCCCCAGACTGTTATTTGCAAAGCTGGGAGTAGAGGCTGGGAGAGTAAAAGGACACAAGACAGGAAGGAGGCTCAAGCATTAAGTACCACAGATATTTTGATGAAGTTCTACCATGTAATAAAAGGTGGATCAGCATGCAAGAGGGGAGATTTCAAAAGGAACTGGAGCACGGAAATCCCCACCTACCCAGCGTTAACTGGATTTGACAAGGAAAAAAGTCTGAATTTTGGCAAAGAGGCTTCTTGCACGGTACTGAATAGTCCTTAACTACTGCAGATCGTTCACAACAAGCTATTTCTTTGACTGAGCTAATACTAACTTTGCTTTGAGTTTATCTTTGCTATGCTATTTCAGTCAATGCGATCCAGCAATTTATTTTGATAGGATCAAAGGCGCTTCACAGAAGTAAGGTGCACCACTGCACACTGAGGACCGCAATAATCATTGTAACAGAATGACACCAGGTAAGATACTCAGTTAGAAATGAGTTATTTGAAAATCCCAGACTGTGTTTTCCAAGATACGCCTTTTAAGGTGGTAATCATTAGACAAAAAAACTCCCCCAAACAGTCCTGAGAGTAGAACCAGATCCACAGCTGTGTCCTCTAGGTACAAGGCTATCGCCACCACCAGAGCATCGCCAGTCATTTGACCCAGACCAAGAGAGCATTATATGGGGAAAAGGTGCCCGTGTCCCAGAAGAGACACTTCTGAGCACACACAGACGACGATGCTGAAAGTCCAGGTCAAAACAGCGACACCAGACTTTTGGGAACCTATGTGGTTGGGCAGTGCTAGAAAGCAGGCAGGGCATACCGTTGGCATTACATGAATTTTACGTGCCTGTATCTCAGTTTGGTCTGTAGTTAGGTGAACAAATCTTTACCACTAACCATAATTAGGTATTTGGTGTAAGAAATGAAGCTTTCTGCATGGATTTGAGTACTTCCCTGAGGAAGCAAAAAAGTAAGCTACATACAAAACAACATTCAGGAAAAGATGTTTTCTGATTTAGTTGACAAGTTGTGTTTTCCTAAGCTAATATTACACATTTCCAACAAATTTCCTACAAATTTGTCGCTACAAATGTTATACTGAATTAGCATTTATTAAAGATAATAAAGCTGCAAGGGTTTTTGTTGACTGCCAGATTACAGATTTATCTCTTTCCCAGGGCAAGTACAATATCATTGGTTATTTCCTTTTCAACTTTTATAATACTTTGTCCAGAGTAGTAAAATTGTCATTTCATTTTTACAGGCTGGTTCACAGATAAAGTAGAAATCAACTAGTTGCAGAGTGTGTTTTGCTGAAGAATTAGCCCCATATAAGAATCTCAGTAGTTAAAATAAATCCAGCTGCTGGTTACTTGTAGGCAGAGGAAATTACAACAGTTATGTTATGATCTATGATCTTCCATTCGCAGATCTAAATGGAATCTAAAAGATAATGGTTCAGCAACAAAAGCTGAAGGTCAACTCCAAGCAAATCGCTTGACTTTTTAAAGGGGTTTATCTAATGCATCATGCTGTGTATACCTCCTTCTAACACTCAAATATTTTGCAATTGCTAGCATTCACAAACCATTAACAGGCACCCCAAATCCGAAGCCAAACACTACTGTAATAAAACAGGCTATATAATGTAAAAATGTATTACCGTGTTAATGTAAAAATGCTTTACATTGCATGACACTGAAAAACTTCTCTACTCAAGGTCAAAACAAAAGGTCTGTTTCCCATTTAAGAACAAGCCCTTGCAAGAGATGGTGTTCACTTGCCAACTTTCATAAAAAAGATTAATCCACAACATCAATATGAATATAATTTTTCATACTAAAATACAGATTTATTTTAAGGAAGTGGATAATATTTGTATTACGTTTTATAGGCCCCTATAGTTACATCTGGTCCTTATTTATTTAAATTTTATTCAGCTTGCATAATATTTTTGCTTACAGTTATATTCTCTAAGATCAGAAAAGCTAAAACCTGAAAATTCAATGGCACTATTCATTAACATTCCTTCGGTCTGCAGTCATAGACATTTGCAAGCTCTCCTTTGATTCTGAAATAATAAAACTAAGGTAATAAGATGTTTAGTGTAAAAATATATGACTTAAGTCAGAATGATAGAAAGAGCTATGTTTCTATGAATCACATGCCAAAGCAAACCAAAGTTTTTCAAAAAGTATACATGCTCATTTTAGAGGGAATAATAAAACACAGAACTACATATTAAAATGTGAACTCTCACTCTCATTATTTTATTAAATAAAAAAAAAAAAAAAAAGAGAGAATTTAGAGTGTACAGTGCACAACACAGGTTATAAAGAATGCATAAGATCCTGAATGCATAGGACACAGGAAGCCAAAAGCCAGTGGCTTCAACCAGCAGCAAGCAAGATACTCCTGAAGACCATTCTGACATGTCCTACTGCTTTTGTATATTGTTAGCTTAAATTTTATGGTTGATTTACACTCCTGGAAGACACCAACTTCTTCAAGCAAGGCAGTGCTACGCAAGCTAGCCATACAGTCAGCTAAACCCTTGCCAAAGATCCATCAAATACATGATTTGCAAAACTTACTACTCTAATTCCCATTTGTGATAACTCATGTACAAAGCAGTTTGGTTTTTTCATGCTGTTGTAAGCTAACGTCCTTCTGGAATTATGATGAATCCACCAAGTTCATTTTAACATTATCCAACCAAGTGTCAAAGCAATTCCTCACAATTTCAAGCTAACTGCATTTACCACTCTGTCATTAAATTGCCTTCTGTTTTATAAATGCGGGTGATGGTTAAGAAGGGATTGCATTTTTTTTCTCTCCCAACCGCAAACTTCTCCTCTACAATACCCAAGCCACGGTTAAAAACTTAGGACTTCTATTACCGTTTTTCATTCTATTGTTCCATTCATTGTGCGATAGACTTAACAGCAACAGTATCTATAGCCAATATATTGCTGAAACCCTCCCGAGGTCAATATCTTGCTTTTCGTTTGTAGTTAAAAGGTAAGCATATTCCACTTAAACCAGTTTCGGTCTTAGCTGCACTTGATGACTGTCTACAAAGTTGCTCAGACCTCGGCTGTCTATATCTGATGAAGTTATTTTTGCCTGAATCTAAATGTAACTGAGGTGGGAGGGAGGGAAGAAAGCCTAACCAAGGGAGAACCTATTTGTTTAGTAAGACAGAAGTCACATCAGTCCTCCTGTTTAGGTAGGTCCCCGCTGCTGACTGCAGCACAGCACAAAACAGAGATATCAGTCTTGGCTTCAGTATTAGTAACAGCCTGCTCTTGGCAGCGTGGAGATCCTAGCAGGGTAATTAGCCCTCACAGCTCCAGGGGCAAACATCGGGTCTTGAACAGCTGCAATTTAAAGTCACAGTTTTCTTGATTATTCCCTTGCCCTTCCTTAACAGATGGGGTTTATGCAAGGTATGACTCACCTGGACTGACAGAATGAATCTAAATATTCTTCTGTCAAACTGCATCCCCACCATTTCGAAGGTCCCCCTGCTCCGCCGCAAGCCAGAAAGCCTTCTGGGCTAACCGAGGCGATTAGAAAAGCTTTTTCCTCTCTGACTCCGGCGTTACCAGCTCTCACACCAACTAGTGTTAGCTGAGCGCAGGCATATTCTGTTACTTTTTGGAGCATTGCTAAAGTGTTCCAGTTCCCTGGCTTTGTGGATCACTTTATTTTACAGATGGAGTACCTCAAAGTTTGTTAAGTGCCTTAAAAATGCTTTTTATTAAAGTCAGCTGAAAGCATAAGTAAAAAACCAAAATTATTTACCAAATTCAAAGTAGACAACCCAGTATAAAAATTCTGCATAGGAGTTTTGCAGTTTTCAATAACAAAGACACAGGATAAAGTATGCTTCTTTTCTTCCTTTCTATGTAAGGTTCAGATAATGACCGCCTCCTAGTTACCCCACCTCCAAAGAGCCCCTAGGTTACTGCTCCTGCAATCTTCTTTTCTTTCAGATCGTAGGTGCCTCTTCAGTGCTTAACTGTGACTTCAGGCCCAGCTGAGCCTCTGCTCTGCTCTCCCCCCCAGGGTTTTCTAACTCTGCCTGGGGGGAATGTCCCGTACCAGCCTCCACCAGCTTTGAAACCACTGAATCCCCTCCGGCATGTCTGAGCATCTTAATCATCCAGGCAGCAAATACAGAGTCAATAACTACGAGTAATCAACTCAACCATTACTAAATTATTCAGCTGGAAGCAAAACAGTGCTCCCACCTACTAAGAAAATGTATCTTAGAGTAATGCTTTTTCCACGTATTGCCAAGAATAAAATCCCTGTAAATTGACAATCCTGTTTTATAGAAAATGGTTCATTGCAAGTTGCTAACTGGACAAGCCGTCGCAGCATTCACCCACTCTGAGGTGATAATGGGGTTCAGACGATTTAACCCCACATGCCATCTGGAGGAATACCAGGATAACCCCACATGCCATCTGGAGGAATACCAGGACGCCCTTTTTTTAAACAATTCCTTGATGCCCCGTTCTCAGATGATTTAAGAAGAAAACCTCATAGAGACTTTCTGGCAAAACAGTTTCAGAGGAAAAAGCCCATTACTTGAAACTGAAATTATTTGCCTTGAAAAAACTTAGGCAGAATGCAATGAATGAAAAGCAGAACAACCGAGGAAAATTTCCTAAATTTATGGTGGACAACTGGACTACCTGGCGCTGCCAGTCCTCTAGCCTGCAGGGCCAGTTATTCTTCCCGGACCCGCGCGGTCCCAGCCTGCGCAGCCTTGGGCCAGCTGGCCGTGCCAATGCTGGCTTGTCGCTGTGAACGCCCAGGTCTGAAAACTGAACTCCACGTCTAAGAGTCACGGCTTGTCCGGGCTCGGAGCCGGCAGCCCAAGGACGAGGGTCCTGCCCAGCGCGCTGGGGTCTGCAGAGCCTGCAGCTCTCGGAGCTGCACCGCAGGCGTTGCCCCAACAGGTCTGCCACCTTCGTGAATCCCGCGTGTCCCACGGCCGGAGCGGTTCGGGCGTCCTGGGAGCACCGGTAGCTGTCGAGTGATGATGACACCCCTGTCAGGTTTATGGCTGCTATTAGCAGTGGTGGAGCTGACGAGCATTTATATACAATTCAGCAGCCGGGGGACACACGAGAGGGAAGGATGGTGTCCTGGGGAGCAGAGTTAGAGCCTCAAACCTTGTTTTGGGATGTTTCTGAAAACGCTACTTTTTTTTTTTTTTTTTTTTTTTTTTTTTTTAAATTCCAACTCTGAGGTTACTTTTACAAGTTTGATTGGACTACCACCAAAAAAAAAAAAAAAAAAAAAAAAATCACAAATTGAAAGCCCTGTACTTCAGCCAGCTCCACTCTGCAGTTTAATTGCTTTAAAGCAGAGGCCATGTGTTGTGTTGTCTCAGGGGTACATGGGAAGGTGAAATGAAAGACAGTGAAGAAAAAAATAAAAATAAAAATCAACCCTTAGAATAAAATGAAATAGGACTGCTTAAGGGCTATAGCAGTCTGAAGCCTAAATGAAGACAGCTCTCAAGGACAATCCTTCCTTCCCTGTGCCTTTTCTACAAGCACGTCTTTCCAGCTGATGCTCTCCTGCTCCCCTAAGCACATAGCCACAGTCTTTGCTTATAATACATGCAACTTGAAAGGTTTTGCAAGTTTAATGGGATGGACATCTTTTCGACAAAAAACATTTCACAGGGGTTAAGACATCACTTTCCAACCTCCTGAACAAATTAACCTCCCGGCTCACAGGCTGTATTTTTCAAGTCTCTACTTGGTGATTTCTGATGAGATTCCTAAGGTTATGACTTAAAAGTTGCACTCTATATTTCATTTTGAAGCGGTGCGTCCCTTTAGCGGGCTGCCAGATTTATTATTCCAAAAGCTGGGACTGTACATCATGTCTTTAAGAGAGATCCAAAATATTCTGAAGTGAGCTTTCCCATCACCTGCGAGCTGCTGTTGTGCATCAGGGTGGACTACCAGCACTCAGTTAAGCATTTTTAGATCAAGTGCATTTTAATACCACATGGATGAGGTCTTTATACTCTTGCCATAGCCACCTTAGATTTGACAAGTTCTACTGAGGAGCAGCCTCCCTGTATCCCCTGTACTGATAAATTACATCTGAGATCCTAGGAACTGGGGTTCATATTCTTCATCATTTCGTAGGCACTTACACTCCTGTGCAGGTACAAAACAGTTACCCCAGTAGAAAAAGGAGGGAGAAATGGGTGTCAACGCCTTGTTTTCTCAGAGGACAAAAAGGTAAAAGAGGTCTCTGTAGCTACGCAGCACACACAGACTCTGCTCCTGCAGATTCACCCCATTCTGCCATGCCTTTTCCCATCCCCGGTGGAGCACATTTCCATGGTCCCGTCGAGGCATCTCACCTCTATCGTCTGCGTGCGCCATCTGAACTACAAGAGTATAAAAGACAGCATCTCTGCTTCATGCCTGCCGAGACAGGCTACAAGTGGTGTTATTCCCATTCTTTCTGACTTTGATCTGACAATTCCCGTTTCAAAAATAGCTAAAAAGCTAAACCCAAACTGCTGAAACCATTTATAGCTTAATTTTAATTCCTCTGAACTGCAGAAAACAGTGGGTCTTGGATACACAATTTCCGCCACACGAGACCTTCAGAACTGATGAACTTCTATGGCACGTAAGCACAAGTACATAAGCAATGAAGCTGTAAGTCAAATTTATTTTGCCTTTTTTAAAATACAAAAGATGTCCATCTGTATAACTGAGTTAAAAATGAATGACAGAGAGCAAGACAAGATAAATCACTCAGCTCCATGTACCTATTTTGTTATATTTCATCTCTAATCCATGAAACTCAGAAAGACTGAAACTTTCCTGCAGTCCTGAGTAGTATTTTCTTCTGCTCCTCCTCATTATGTTATGTGAACTTCATTTCGACCCTTTAACAAAAAGTTTTCTGTCTTCATGATAAAAAAAAGGAAGGCATCAAAATAATTTGGGGGAGATCAGTAGTACGAAGTAGACAGAGCAATGATGATCCCGCAAACTAAAGACACAACTATGAGTACCCGTTTTGAGGAGAAGGGTTTGCACACACCGTTTTGGATAAGCAAGTTATGGAGAACCCCGGAGAGGGTCTCTGCACATGGTAAGCTATCAGATTAGACTGTGGTCTCACAAAAGCAACTTGTTTCCTATGAAACAACACTGTTTGCCTTTGAATGAGCAGATTCAGATATAGGAAAAGAAACAGGGTATCATTTTTGTAGGTCCTGTAATATGAGGATCAGAAATGTGGGAAGTCAGACCTCCCTCCCTTCATGAATTTCAGTTACTGCAATCAAGCGCATAGGTTTTTAAAATAAACTCCTAGGAGGACACTTTAATAAATAAACTAATGAAAGTATAATACTTAACCAAACCCATTTACTCAATTTAAAGAATAAAAGCCTTTGCATTTTTCTCATCTGCTCTGTAAAGCAGATATTTATAATTTTCATTTATTTATATTAAAATCTCTTGAAAGACATATACCAGATTGCGTCTGACAGACTGCCATGTATTATTTCCAAATTCCAGTTAAATGAAAAAGCAGAGATGACTAATGCTGAACTTCTTATTTGAATTTACTCAACACTGAGGAGCTTGACAAAAAAGGGACTGGGTACAAAATAGCACATGGCTGGACAGAGTGAAAACCATATAGACTGATTTAAGTCTTCAACATAACTCAGATCTATCACCATGTGAAACAGAGCAATTCATCCAAACTCTACATAATTGGAGGCTTGGATAAATGGGACCAAAAGCTGAACCTTTGCCAATCGCAGCTTTAATACTATAAAAGATACAGCCTACATTTTGCAAAACAAAACTCTTTTTCCTTTCGACTTCCTCTGGGGTTTTTTCCCTTCTTTTTTTCTTGGTATGGAAAAGGATTACTACATTGCAACTGACTGTAGCTGCTGACACTCACAGCACTTCATTGCTTAATGATGCACCACCATGATATTTTCGGGAACAACTGCACGTAACAGAGCAGCTCTATTGCCTTAAGTGTCTCTGCGGCAAGGGATTCAGGAGACCCAGTAAAGACACCTCTGCAGCAGACTTGTTTACTGAAAGAACTGAATTTGACATTTAAAAACCCCCAATCTGACATTCTGTTAGACTGTAACATAGCATCTCTTAAATGGAAAGTGGAGTGGAAACAGCAACAGCAGGGGCAGAGAAGGGTTTAGCATAACCAACTTGCTGAGTTTACACTTGAACCGATACATTTTAATTTAGCTGAGGATAATTTTTTTAAAAACAGCATAGCCGACAGCAAGATTAACCAAAAAGACACAGAAAACAATAAAAGATTACCTTTGGTTTACCTCTGTTCAGCAAGGGCTTTTGCTGGCAGTGAGATAAATCACAGTTTGTTTAAACAGCTACTAAGCATTTATGCTCTCAAGACAGAGGTGTTAACCTTGCTGAAGTAGCTCTACCTTTGTGACATTAATTTCTAGTCCAATCATTCTGGTAACTTACCTGCTTGAAACTCTTAATTCACAACGGCTAAAAAAAAATGGTTTATTTGTAAACTCTGACCATAGCAGAAAAGCACTCCTGAAACACAAACTTTTCAATTTAAAAGGAACAGAAAACAACTGATCTGATACAGGGCAAAATTATCCATTTGTTATTGGAGATTGTAGTTCCTGGTTTCTCCTCCTGTACTGAACAATTAATTAGAGCAATTACAGATTAATGGCATCATTAGTCTCTACGTTTTCTTTCTCTTTGTCTTCTGTTCTTTAACAGAGACTGTAAATATTGGTTTAACAGAAACTCACCAGTGGAGTGTCTTTTCCCCCAACGATGCTGAGTCCTAGGCCTGACCGACCCTTAGATATCTCTATAGTCATCTCCTGCCCCGGAACTATCGGACATGTTGCTGGATCCACAGGCAATGGAGGTGGAAGGACGCCTAAGAACATGAAAAGGTAAAGAAATAAGTCACAGTATTCAATGAGAAAATGAAAAACATGAAAGGGATCATATGAGAGCAACTAATTAAGCTCTTGTATTTTGCTCTTCACCTTTGCCAATCTAAATCAAACTAGAAGACTACTTTGACTCACTTCTGAAGTCTCTAAATCAGAATGACTCTAGAGTTCTGGGAATAAATGTTCAGAGTAAACGTCTGGGACAACATCTAATTCAGTTATAACCTATACAATTCAGATCATGATGGCAAGGTGTATTCCATTCAGGACAGATAAGGCCACGTTCCAGCACTGTGGAATGGACAGGGTGTCCCAGACTGCCTTTCCTTCTATTCTAATTAGAAAGAGAAACAATGCCTTTGTACGTAAAAGTCAAGAAAAACAAGCAAAGACACATTCAAGCTCCCAAAAATTGTAAAATGAGAGAAAAATACAAACACTTTATAAAATAATGTGGAATAGGTCATTGGACGCTCAAAGAAAAAAATCTCAGCAAAAGTTATCTGGAAAAAAAAACAGAAAAAGTCCATCCTGGGTTAGGGTACTAAATATACACTATATTGGTGGAAAAAATAACTGGTTCATACTACGGCTGGTGACTTCTGCCTCTGGAGAAAGATAAGTAGGTGCTGGCACCAGGGGTATCTCCTGTAAGCTGACTGGTACTTTTGTTGAAGATTTGGATTGTTTGATCTGGTTGAGGACCTAAAAAGCAAAGCAGAAGCAAAAGAGATCAGTTATCAGTCACAGACAGGCATGTTATGTGTTATCATTAGTTGTTGATTATCGTACCTTACTAAATCCACTAAGTCAATAGAAGGGAAACAAGTAATAAGCATAGATGAACTCAAAACATTCTCTTCATAAATAAACGGAAAATCAGGATGACCGGATAACTGTGCTTCCAGAAATGCTCATGAAGGAAGTAGGGACAGGACTTCACCTTTCTCAGTTGTGCCTCTCATACCAAATAATGTGGGTTTGGGTTTTTTTTTGTTTAAACTTTTGAACAGCAAAGAACATCCTTGACATTAGAGTGTGTGACTATTTCCACATACTTAAAGAGAAGCGAGTAAGTTTTTTGAGTTTCCACCAAGAAAATTATTTTAATGTCTCCCCAATTAACCCGTTCCCCCCATAAATCACTCAGTCTTCAACAAGATCAAGCCCCCAGAACCCCCCCTTATTGGTTAACATAAACACATACATGTTCCGGGAGCTGCTCCCCCATTTCCTGCTGCTCTGCCACCACTGATTTGTCAGCTTTACATTTCACATCCTACAAAGTCAAAAAAGAAAGCGAGGTGTATTGAAAAAGTCTCAGGAGCTTAAATAAAATATCCTCCAAAACTCAAAATGATGATTCTAGGGCAAACACAGATATTTCTTCATGTAAGTACATTTGTAGCACAACACAAAGCCGAAGCCCAGAACTTGAAAGAGGAAAAGCTAGTATGAATATGAATTAAAAACACACCCAATGGTTTTGAAGGCATACAGCATAAGGAAGGGATTTTTTGGGAGGAGATTATCACACATGGTCTACATTGTTCCTGAGCAATACGAAGCTCTAAAGAAGAGGGAAGTGTGTCCTCGGGGGCGGCCAGCACAGCAATTCCCACGCTGTGCGGAAAAGTGCAGGTATCTGTGCGCCGAGCCTCTAGCACACAGGTAGTACAGAGCCCTTGGTGCCTACAGCAGGAAGGGCTTCAAAGTCACCTCTTCTCTCCTTCCCCCTCCCTTCTTCAGTAGTCCTCAGCAGCACTGAGCACGCTGCCAGCACTTAAATAAAGTAACTGCTCAAAATGCATCATCCAGCCTCATTAGAAATATCTCAAACAATGGCACTTCAATCACGGGCTCCACTTGTATCCTAATTTCTTTCCATATCCTTGCAGTACGCTAAAAAATATTTTTTCTCTTCTACTTCTACAACTGCTTCCAGACAGTTACAGTGTCCTCCCCTTGTTAGCTCTTAGCCGAACTTAGCCACTTTGATCACAGTACTAGATAGTTATCTTGGCCCATGTTAAAAAAAACTGATAAAAAGCCTAGTTTTCGGAAAAGCTGAGTACCATCTTCAAAAGACAACAGAGATATTCTGCATCTCAAAGGAATTTCTAATTAAGATGACAATTAATATATTAAAAAAAAAAAGTATATCAAATTTTAGGTAACCAAGCTTGAAAATACTAGCCTTGTTTCCTGGAGTTTTATTATGTTAAATCATGCCAAGCCCCACAGGCTTTTTTCTTCTGCTTTTTTTCCCCAAGCTTGCGGTAACTATACAACTGTAACTATTATCCAAATGGATAACAAGAAAAAAGATAAAGTGGTGATCTCATTGTATTATCAGAGGTGTCAGGGGAGAAATGGGAAGACTGCTTTGTCATTTTATGAGGGATTGTTTTAGTGAGCAATGAAAAATTATTTCATACGTTCCTTTTTCATTCCGATATGTGACTAAAATCTGAAACTTCATCTTGCACATCAAGTAAGCACCAAGCATCACCTTGAAATCTCTCTAATCTTCTTCATTTAACTCAGACTGTGCTAGAAGTACCTGAACAAAATAAAAGATTTCCAGCCCCTCAAGCACTGAACTGTGCACTCAGCATTTGTCATAAGCCTGTGACCCAAGTCGCTCAATCTAATTCAATTCCCTCAAACCAATCCAAAAGTATTTTTATGAAGCCCCTTCTCTTTGCCAATGTTTCAAGGACATGTTCTCTGTTTGTGGTAAAGACAGATTATTGTTCCAGGTTAAAATCCTTGAAGGAAAATGAATCCATTCTCATATACCAAAGATCAGTTTAATTATCCCACCTACAGGACACTGAATTACGAACACACTCTGCCAGGACACTAATGATGCGAGGTGCTTCAGAACACGCACAATGACTGCTCAAGCCATTTTCACCTTTGTAAAGTTAAAAGTTCTGAGAACATCTCAAAGTCCCATATATGAATTCTTTTCCAACAACACCTTACGGAACGCAAGATAGCTACAGTCCTCAGAAAACCATGACCTCCTAATGAGGCCACCTCAAACCTCAGCTAATAAGCACGCAGACTTTGCCTAACACTTCCATTGGCTGCAGTTCAGAAATAGAGTTGTTTTCTTTCCCCTTCTTATCATCCAAGTCTACAATGATCTCCATTATATAACTTTATACTTTTTGAAGTGATGAAGAAGTGACAACAAAAAGTATCTTGGGAGAGACTGACAAATTTATCAGCAACAAATTCATAGAGAATTTTTATTATTTTTCCTTTATTACAGCTGTCACTTGGTGAGACATCCTGCTCGTGCTTTGAGCTGTACATACTTGTGGAAGATCTCTGCTGATAAGCGCATACTTTTATTTACTCAGTGAACTTGTTGACTTTTACATTCCTGATTTCTCCTGATATGTGACTGAGAAATTCAGTAACAATGGTTAAGTAGCACTAGGCTCTAGTAGCAACCATCATGCTATGAAAAACAAGGCACTGTTTTCTTTTGCCTCAACAGTCACTAGAAGACTGCAAGAGAAATCTCTTTTCCTCAAAATAACGAGCTGCCTTGTGCTGCACTGCAGTGCTGAAGTCTTAAGGCCAATATAACTACAAGCCCATTTCCTTCTGCTCAGAAGGGACCGATCACAACCATTAGCATTTCCAAAAATAAGATACACTTAAAAATATTTGGCAGGTAGTTTTAAAATCCTGACTGAAAGAAAACTCCAGAATTATGAAACTGGCTTTTGCCGCTATTTTTCATCCATTTATGCCTCTAAACCAAAGGTTGGCCCAACTGAAGGAAGGCATTATGGAATGAGCAGTTGGATCTATGGGCATTTGAATACTTTTCTAAATCCACCTCCTAGCCCTTGACTTTTCAGAACCTATTTATCTAATGGAAAAATCAGTGAGTCACCTCTAAGCAAATATCTGTTGAATGAAGGCAGGGCTACGCAGCAGCCAGAAGAGTGACACACTCCCTGCCTCCAGGTCTCGCCGGTGACCCGGGACAGGTTGCTTTCCCCCTGTGCCACAGCGGGGATAATAATACTGGCCTGCTGGATTAATGCATTTTGAATTCCAAAGATAAAAAGTAAACTGTAGCAGCCAGTTGCTGTTACATGAAGAATTTAAGTGGAAAGATGAGATAACTGGGTTTGGAGAGTGGGAAAGAAAAACTAAGTATTATACTGATGTTCTCCTCACCCAGAGGCTCTCAACAAACCCATGCTTTTGTCTTCTCTTACCTTTCTGCCATTGCCCTGTTCTGGACAACTCTTACCACCAATGCTCTATCTTTTTCTTTTTTTTGACCTTTCAGTCTAAAATACTTTAATTTCTACCCTTTGCCTCCACAGTTCCTTTCTTTCTTGCTTCAAGCTTGAAAAGAAGCTGCTAATATATTCTGGGTTCCCTATTGTTCCAGTGGCATCTTCCCATCACACCTATCTTGGATTGCTGCAAATTTAATTTTTTTTTTTCCCATTAAATTTGCACCTCCTCTAATACCTTTCAAAAAGCTGCACAGCACAATATTCTACAACAAGGGTTAATTTTTGTACAATACGTTTTACATATTTTTATCCACTTCAGTCTGTGAGCAGCTTTTCACATTACCTTGTAATCCCTCAAAAGTTTCTTGCCAAGATGAGCAAGAACAACAATAAAACCAGGTGAATTACAGCTGTAAATACATACAGTAAAACTCTGATTCATCTATATTCCAGCACATCAAAGGAGGATTCTGCACAAGGCTACCAAATACAAATAATCCAACTTTTTTGCAATCCAGTAGGAACACAAACCAATCCATTTCACATGGGTGGTTAATTCTGATGCTTGAGTAGCACAAAACACTTCCGAACTCTTGGAGTTCAGAGACTCATTAATCAAATACTTACTAGCTATAGAATATTATGTATATTCAATTCATAATTGCAAAACCCAGGGCACTCTTTGCAAAAGACATGATGGAGCAGGAAGAAGACATCTAAGAAAAAAATAATCCAGAAATGTCAGGTTTCCTTAGCTGAGGACAGCACACGCAAACTGTGCACGCACAGCAAGTCTCAGCCAATGCACTACTTGAAAAAGGAGTAGGCTGTTGGACAAAAAGACTCTCTCAGCAAATTTTATGTACCTCTAGGTTAGTCACTCTTCAGTATGTTTAGTAGTTTTCCATTTTAAAGTTTTAACACGGAGTCCAAAAAAAGAGATTAGAGCTGCACCCTGAAGGACTTTCAGATTTCTGGTAATGCACAATCCTAACATATTAAACAACAAAAAACTCCATCTGTATCAATGAGAAGTTCAGTATTTATTACAGTGCACACTGACAGTACCACATTAAACCAGAAGTTATGGGCTTGATGTAGAAATTACTGAGAGTAACTCTATAGCTGTGTTATTCAGGAGGCAAGACTAGATTATGATAATAGACATTTTGGCCTTAGAATTTATGAAGCTATGAATATAAATAAGAATATGA
The DNA here is from genome assembly GCF_929443795.1 of Astur gentilis. Classification (NCBI taxonomy): domain Eukaryota; kingdom Metazoa; phylum Chordata; class Aves; order Accipitriformes; family Accipitridae; genus Astur; species Astur gentilis. The sequence goes on from NC_064887.1 coordinate 3,790,989, forward strand.
TTTACAGACTATGCTTTTTTCTGAATTTTGTCACACATGGATCGCAAGAGTAGAAACTCAATCCCTCACTGAGAAAGAACTCGAGAGGGCCAAAATGCTACATAAAAACTCTTATCTCAATATTTTAACAAATTATACTGACTGCCTAGTTCATGAAAATGGTCTATGTATGTAAAACTAAGAGCTTGATTCTGCTCTTTCATGCACTGGACATTATTTGACAAAAGTGTACTCCAACACAAAGGCGGAGACAAAACAAATCATGCCAATGAGCCTCCATTTTCTAAGCTCTAATCATGATTAAATATCGCTTTAAGTCACTTACAGCTTTGTTAGATTCCTCATCAGTCAAGCTTTTCATGACAACTTCCAAACTCGGGTCTTCTTCACTGCTTGCAGGTCCAGTGCCACCGTGATCCTGGTAGAAAGGATTGATAACAGTTTTTAAACAGAGCTATGATCCCCCATAATAGCTAAAGAAAAAAATGAGACAATTTTACCTTTTGTTTTTCTAAACAAGTAGCAGCATGAAAAAGTAAAAAGATCCACAATTAAAGCATCCTAATGTCAGGAGTCAAATAAGCAATACAAGTTTTGAAAGACAGACCTTGGTCTCCACTTGGCACTTAGGTGCAGATCTGGCTCAACTTTCAAGGCCAGACTAATCCCTACCAACTGTGAAAACTGCTGAGTTTGCATTAAGAGGCCTTCTCCAGACTTCTGTTGGGAAGGAGAGTCTCGCGTATGCCCAGCATGTTAAAGGACGCCCGGTTTCCTTCCTACGATCTGAACAGATCGGTGGCAGCAGGACCGAGCGCTCCACCCTGGAGGAATCGGGGGAATCGGTAAAACCGAAGCTCTTCTGGCGAGACTCCTCAACTTGAAGTGCAAACGTAGCTTCGGGATTCGGGTACTTCTGCACATTACTGTGAGAATACCGCAACTGACGTTCAGTGACAGCTGCTGGAGAACCAGCAAATGAAGGGAATGGCCCAGAAGACATAAGCATTTTCACCAAGATGTGCTCCAGAACTTTCTCCTGCATGAATTTTTTCCCTTTCTATAGAGGATTCCCAACAAAAATGGCCCTTGAAACATAAAATAGCACCATACTAAGTAGAAAAGCTTGTCTGATCAGGATTTTATGGTATTTTCTCTAGATAATATATTTAAAAAGCATAAGCTTGCAAGAAAACTTATTTCCTTCCCATGCCGACAATTAAAGTTAGGATAGATAGGAAATGGCATCTTTTCAGGGAAAAAGTTACGGTAGAATTTAAAGGTGAGAGCATCACTAATTCGGTTACATGTAAAATTTAAAGTGTTAACTCTCCTTCCCTTTTTTAAACCAACCAGGTCCTGAATCTGAAAAGTTTTTTTGATCTATTATTTTGATTTACTTTATTTTAAAAAATAGTTTTAATACACTTAGGCCTTTGATACACATTTGGAGCTGTCCTCTCTTGCAAAGCAAAATGGACTATGTGCAACAAATGAAATTTCAAGATCTTCAGTCCTAGAAGCAAAATGATTTCTGAATTTTCATTAGACATTTTACATTTAAGTGCACAATGAGAATTACACAGATGTCTTGACCGCCACTTAAGCAGGTCAAGTACCTCTGCATTTGTACCAAGGCTCACTCTGTTCAGTATTGCAATGAAATATCTCATTCTGTAGCCTTCTTATGAATGAAACTTTTTTTTAAACAGATATTTTACAGTAATTAATATTTAATATATGTTGCTTCTGGTGGCTTGCCCACAGTATTATACCACAACATAGTCTTATCCTGCCGGGTTGCTCCATGCAATGAAACAAGACCCTGTTTTAAGACATATTTACTGTTTATCACTTTCCATATTAAAATACCTTAATGAAGACAGAGATAAGATGAAGAAAATTAACACAACAGTACGTGGTAACTATGGCATCCTGATATTCTGTTACGCTAGCCAGGCTATTTATTGTGATCCGACAAGTTTAATGTACAGTGTATGCAACACACAATGTTAAATATTTATTTGGTATTTCAAAGATATTTGAAGATATAATTTCAAGATATAACGCACAGTTATTTCTGCTTTATTTAAAGGCAGGAACAGCTGACAAAGGAAAGCAATGTGAATTTCTATACAACAACAGTATCTTTCGGTTACTTTTGTTTTATATAAAAAAAAGATACTAGCTAGAAGTAAAAACTTGCATTTACTTATAAAACAGACACAATGTAAATAGTAAAAGCTTGCCGTTAATGCATGAAACTCAACCCACAAGCATCTACCTCTAAAGGCAAGCATTGCACATGAGGCTGAGCGATTTGGTTTCCACATGCTGGTAGAGTCTAATTACAGTCATTTGAACACAGCACAAAACGTGCCTAAACAAGGCTTCATGGTTCATCCTGAAGACACAAATATTAAACAAAGCTGGGAACCAATGCAGGTATTAAAGAGTCAACAAAAATAAAAGGAACTTGGGCTCTGTACATTGCAGAGTAATTTGCAATCCACCAGCTACACTTGGGACATGCTGCTTTTGTGGAGGAGAGAACAAAAAACCAAAGCACTGTCCAAAAATGACTCAGATCCAAACAAAAACTAAGCAACTCTTGCACTGTACAGCACTATGCCTGTATGGAAGTAGCCACCAGTGATGATATAATCTGGAAAGCAATAGCAAGCGTGCAAACAGGAGATTAATCCAGCGTTACCTAGTGTGGACCAGTGCTGTGGGATCACAGTAATGCTTATTGAAATACCAGGAGTTCAATACACATGAATTTATCAATTCAAGACAAGACCAAACCCCAATTGAATTATAAAACATCTTTTGCTTTATTAGCTCAAATAGAAATAGAATTAAAAAGCAACAGCAAGGCTAACCATGTACTTTATCAAGAAAATTTAGTTACACCATATTGAGATGTCAAAATGATAACAATGTGGTGACACTGCAGGGATTCATGGCGCACAAGAGAGCAATCAGTCTACACTGGGGCTGAGATAGCAACTATAATGAAGAAAAACTTTGGTACCATTACCACACTAAGGAAGTTTTTGCACTGGAAGATTGTATGCTACGACACTGTGTACACTAGAGCTCACTGCTTAAACAGCCCTTGTCTGCTCCTACCAGAAGAAAATGAGCAGGAATGAGAGAGTCCGATGCTGGGGCGCAGGACAAAGTGGTGGACCAGGACTCTCAGTTAGGCTGGGATTGTCTCAAGGGGCTCTTGTAATACAAAACGTGTACACAGTGACCTCTTTTACTCTAGCTAGTTGCTGGTCATCCCTACTTCATTTTTAGAGATACTGACAGTAGGGTATTCTAGGGGAAAAGGAACTTAGAAGGGAGAAACTCTTCCCTGAAAAATGCTTGCTTCCCTTCTGTAGGAGTATATGCATCTTCCAGGCAAAAGATCCTCACCATGACTACTCTAACCAGCTGAAAAAGGAGCAGGATAGGAGACGGAAAAGCTTTCATTTGGAGACTTTTCTTCCTCCTGTACAGCAATAACCTGTTTAATACCTGTGGTTAATGCCTTGCCAGCCCTTTCCGTAATGATGAGATCAATAAAGAAGAGACAGAAAAATATGCCTATTAGGTCATGTTCCTACCCAATGCATTTTATGATTCAGGGTTTAATTAGACAAGGTGCTCGAATTTATAATGAACTGCTAATTATGATTGAGCTATCTAATTTAGTAATCCCTAATTAAAAAAAAAAAATCCATAAACCTTACCTCAATAGAAGAGTGGGAGCTGGAAGGTAATGGGAAAGGAGTAACAGCCATCTGATTGACTGCATCTTCACTTCTGTAAAACAAACAAGCAACAACATATTACACACTAAACCGTAATGGCCAAAATTCTCTTTTGAGTTGGTTTTGTCCATTAAGAAAATACTCTTACTAGCATAAAAAGTAACTGTTTCTTACCAGAAGTTACAGCTTAGAAAAGCACTTCATTTTTGCTTTTGTTCTTCGCTAGCAAACAGATTACATCCCTTCTTGGGACCACAGTAGTTTCATTTCGGACATACTGACATCGCATTCTTTGGAAACCTAATTTTGTGCGGATTATCAGAGGATGAAATTGGAGTTATGGTCCCTACACATCAATAGATGTGCTAATACTTCATTAGCCTCTTCTAGTAGCGTCTACATTTGTAAACTGCGTGTTTATAGTGTAACATTCATATTACTGAAATATAACACCTGTTTTACTAGAACAGATTGCTTTTTCTTTTTTGTTCATATTTGCAGCGGTCTTTTCTAAAAGATTCAATGTAAAAACTTGGAAGAATTTTTATAAAATGCAGGAAGAAGAAAACAGACGAACATTGATTCCCCCTACATATAAAGTGCACTATTTTTCAAAGATACTTATTGTGTATGGCATCTTTTCCTCTATCCTCTTCAAAAAGCATTCCTAAGTTGACATCTGATTACTTTGTAACTTTCAAAAGCCTTTTTTTCTTTATTAAATAGCATTCTGCCTTGCTAATGTTTTTCCTCGACTGCCATTTAAAATTATTTGGCTTGTGGAATTAGCTCTGCACTTTTTTGGCCCCTGTAAAACCGAACCAAGTAAAATACGACCTCAGTGATATTGTTTAAGGCAAATCTGAGGCATATGAAAGAAAGACTCAAAATTTTGCTTCAAAACCTGTACTAATGCACCTCTTTATTTTGGGGGTGAACAACTCTTACAGAACACAGAAGCCAGGAACATGATGCAAACCCCATTTTGCTGAAGATTCAGTACTATCACACAGCCTCTGCTCACCAAACATGACAGAGGAGGTATCAGTAACACTGCTGCTTTGCAGATACAGGTCTTGAGATGACAGGACATGGCTTCTCATGCAGCGTGTGTTCTGCGTTTGATTTCTGGTCCTATCTACTACCTTCCAGGTTACTGTAACACAAGCAGAGTTTTTTCCTCTTTAATCTCTAGAATAAAATATTAGTATGTGTTTAAAAACATTTTACAGAAGTGCCTGAAAGAAAAAAGTCTCATTTTATCCCTCAAGAGTTAAACACATGAAGCTAGCATGTTCTGGTCACTGAAAGACAACGCTGTAAATCAATAGCTCGCAGCAGAGCAGCATATGGGAAATTCAGTCACAGGCATTTGAAATGATAAATCCTGCAGGCAAAGGTTGGTGAATTCATTTACTTATCTTCAACCAAACAGCCATACAATTCAAAGGAATTGGTTCTGTGCTGCTCATTTTTGTACTCGCTCCCAGCCTCTCCTCTTGGCCCTGCTCAAAGCCTTGCGAGAGTCAGAAACCACGCTAAGATCAGAACCAGAGTGGCCCATGATGCAGAAACACGCGTGCACAGGGCCAAGAGAGAAATCCAAGGAATGCACAGAATCAAGCCCATGAATTTCATAAGCGTTTCACAACTTCCCAGTGCATTTTACCCCGTAAGGCATATTAGGCAAGAACATTTTTCCTCCTATCTTCATGAGACATCGATCTAATTATATTGCTTTTCTAACCTATAAGAATAAATCAGCAAATGTTAGGTGTCTGTCTAAGAGACCCAGCAATTTTTACTTGACTGTAGAGGGTTTTCTGACAATAGTTTATGTGAAGCACAAACAGCACGAAAACGAACAACGCTCCTGTAGCTTACAATGCATGCTGCATACCTTGCAGTTAGGAGCAAACTTGAAAATAACACAGTATGTATAAACCTTTGTAAGAAATGTTCTAAAAATTGCTAGACAGAAGCTTTGTGATCTGCATGACAAAGTGGGGTGTAGTTAATTATACAAACTAGTTTCTACTTCATACATACACACAACAACATGGTTTTTTTTCCCAACCGCTGGGCAAAAGTCTTTACGCAATTTTAAATGGATGGCCATTTTAATTCCAAGCAATAAAAAACCACTTACAGCAATTCCCTGGAAAAAAAATGCAAAAAATAAAAAACCCAAGGTTACGAAGTGTCACAACTTGTAATCTCCCCTTGCTAGGACTCGTACATATTTAAATACTTTAATGCTGCTTCAAAGGAGAATGCTTCAAAGCAGAATCAAAGTGGGAACATATTTTAAAGTGACAGATCTAATAATAAATTGCTCTTTCTGCTCTCCACTTCCCTAAGTGTCCTCAACGAAAACATGAATTTATTTACAACTAAAGGGAGCAATCATTTTCTTTTGATGCAGGAGCAGACAGCTTAGAAGTCTGAACAAAATATTCAAACTCCAGTGACTGCAAATGAGCATTCGATGTATTTGCCAATAGTTGCTACAAAACCACCTCCGAGAAAGCTGTTCTCAGTTACCAGTGCTCAGCATTGCTTGAGGTTAAGATGTCTAAACCCTTCACAGTCAAGACACAGCTTCATACTCTCAGGGTCAAAGCAACACACAATGCAATTCATACAGCAGGGAAGCTCAGACGCTCCCCCTCCGTATCTCCAAAAAATGATAAACATCCACCGCTCTTGTTCCAGCTCTTGTGCTGGTTTGTATAAGACGCTGGGACAGCAGCCCGCCTCCTTGCTGAGCTGTGCTCTAGAGAACTGTTTATATTTCATCAGTTACATATAAACTGAACAGGGAAGGAATTCATCACTCCTCCCACAAATACTTTTATTGCTTCTAACCTCTCAGGATGAGTTTCTCAGTGAAAATGGGAATTAGATCTGCTTGGAGGTTAACAGTGCCTATTGCTTGTACCAACATCCCTACCGATGGCTCCATATTGAAGAACAAGAAGCTCTCCTCACTGCAAATGTCGCGGGAAGCAAGATCAAAGCAATATATAAGTGGCAAAGACTCTTCAAACTTTAGAAAAGCTCATACCCTTTCAGATTTATTTGATTAGACTGCCATACTTTACTACATTTTACTTCCTTTCCAGTCTAAATAGGGCCCCTGGACATTCCCCGTCGTTTCTCGCTGACCAGAGAGAAGAAGTTCTGATGCTTTACTCTACCTAGCAACTGCACCTCCGATGAAGGGGAACATGTGCCGCTTAAGCAGAGACAAATACAGTTATTATTGACTAATAATTAACTACCATAACACTTGGCACAAAAGAAGCCTGAAGAGAGCAATATGCAAATATAAATCTAAAGGGATTACTCATTCCATGCTGCAGAAAGTAAGCCTGAAGGGAAGTTAAAGTTGTCTGCTATAAGGCTTCAGCTAGGCTGCCCTGCAATGCTGTGCTGCACTTATCAGAAAGCTGTCTCTGGCACATCGGAGGAATGTCACACACGGCTGGAATGGTCTATGAAGCATTCAGAAAGTTATCTCTCTAGAGACGATAACCAGAAGTCACAGCCTCAGCCAAATTCAGGGTGGTTTTTTTTCACTTCCTCATCAACCTCAGACTTGTGATTCTTGAATTCAGGTTCCCTGCCTCCTTTTGAGGACATTTTCCATTTTACTTACTCTTCTGCCTCTCAGGTTTGCAACGGTATAAGCTCACTGTCATGAAACACTAAGAAAAACCTTCTTGAGTATGCCAATGAGATTCATTACCTGCCTAAAGCAGAGCTTCTTGTCTAAGATAGCGTTCAGACTTCTTCTATGATCAGTGCAAAATCAAGACAAATCCCAAACCAGATCCACTCAGAAGGGCAATTCATCCCAGCACTTAAATGACCTAATTTAGGACAGGATGAACTGAATTGCTCTCTGGAGGTTCCTGACAACTGTTCACTAATCACAGAAGTCCAGATGACTTCTAGATGTCTAAACTAAGGGAGATGAACCTCCTGTCAAACTATCTGCAACTACACAGTTCATCAACACTACAAGATCATTTGACAACAGCTTTGTAAGGGGTTGTGGACGCTTTTGGGGAATACAAAGTACACCGAGAATCAGGAGAAAAACTGAATTGCTTGTATGCAGTTGTGTGACATCTTAGTTGGAACAGATCTGCAGACCAAGTGAAGGAACAACGTTTGCCCAGTAACCCTTAGGACTCCCACTGCTTGTGACACCAGGGCATAAAGTCCTGCAGATTATTGAAAATTTATATTGTCCACATCCTGCTTGTTAAAAAAATCAGGCCAGGATCTCGTATTTTCTCATCTTTGTTTTCTCTCTAGAAGTTCCTTCGGAAAAGGGGAGCTGCTGGAAAGTTGCAGACTGAAAAGGCACTTGGGATTTTTCCATCAGCTGGGTCAAGGCAAGACTTTTGTATTGTGCATCTTCTTGAAAAATCTCTCCTACTAACAGCAAGAACAGTCTTGTTCTCCCTTTCCCCTCCATCCACTCCTAACCATGTGAGAGCCAAACGCATACAAATATTTTAAATGAACAACTAATGTTCATATAAACTGCAGCTTAGGTCATCAAAGGTTTGAAAGAGCCCAAATTACTTAACTTCCTCAACCTTGCACTTGTTCCCACATGTGTATGACAGCAAGGAGGAAACAGCTCTGAAGAAAACAGGAAAAGTTCAAACTTGCACACACAGTGTCTGGCAAGAGCTTATTTTTAAAGCTTTCCCACATGAAAGAAACTAAACAATCAAAGCAAGTAAAAACAGAGTTTATACTATTAAAATATGACCAATTATGTAAGTTAGAACAAACTTAAAGCAAAAATCATTTCTAAAGCACGACAGTATTTGAGACTTTGGCATATAACACACAATGTTATGTATAGAGGCTCTAAAAGAAGAGCAGAAAAAGTCACAGCAATGGAGAATGTTAAACATCACCGAGAACTGGCCGATCCAGCCACTGCCATCGCTTTGCCAGTCCTCAGAGTATAAGGACCTCTCTCCTTTGCACATCACCATAAATAACAAGAGATCAGTCTTTACAATTACACCTAGAAACAGAAGGAGGGGTTAGGTGACAGAGACTTGTGAGCTTCACTGAGAAGCTACAATCCCGTCACCAGAAAGCAATGATAACAGAACGAATGACTGCAGTGTGGGAGGACGACTCTGGACAGCTAACAGATGGCATTTAAATAAGCAAAATCCTACAGTACTTTACTCTTAAAGCATTTCTCATGTTTCATCACAGCACAGGACAATTTTCTTTTAAGGAATGAAGGTATACCAAAGAATTAATCACAGAACTGAACACAATGGGATGATGTTTTGAAATCAGTGGCATTCACTTTGATTCAAGCACTCAAACTATATTTGATCTGCTTATTATACCAACACTGAAGCACCAAAACAGATTAAAGGCAGTTAATTGAGCATGGAAAAAACTCTGAATTTGCTGAATCATAAAATTCTCACTGTAAAAGAGCATTCTGATATAAACTGGATTTCCTACTACAGATGTAAAGTCTAATTATATTGTTTTATTATGCATCTTAAAAGGATGGACTTATAATGCATGAACAAAAACCACAACGGATACAAAACCCATTCTATTTTGGGAACGAGGGCACAGAGTCTCCTACATGAGGCAAGTCCCTTTCTCTCATTATTACCTGGCTACTTTCTGTTGTTTGGAGTCTCGGACGAAGACTTTCAAAAGGCAACTAAGACCTTTACATGCCCTATTGCCACTAACTTCCATTAGTGCTTCCATAGAAAGACTCCTTTATACACCTCGGAAAGCTGCTGTCAAATTATGATTTATTTCTGATATTCAGAAATCAAAAAGACAACCCATATTTGCCAAAGGAGCTTGGAAGTTAATGCAGCAGCTCTAAGACTTTGAGGTCAGATAAAACGTAACCGGACACTAATCAAAGGAAGCACTTGGAATGAGCCATTTCATCTCAGGAAAATCTTGCCGTGCCTAGGCAATTGGTTTGTTTGTTTGATAAACTGGGTGAGCAGGTTAAATGCCTTCAATTTTGTTACTGTAGAAGGCTACAAAGCACAAGATGCACTGAATCTGAAAAAGAAAAAAAAAAAAGACACTATAACTGCAAATCTTTTAGATGCTATTACAAGCTCATGTAATTAATGAGACCACTGGGAAACAGTGCTGTGTTAAGACCTGTATTTTGGAATCTGGCCAAAATCAACTGTTTTAAATAATCATCGTCAACTTAATTGAGGAAAAGATGCTCATAAACCAGAGCGAGAAGCCTTCAAATATACGGGGATGTCTATGATTCTCACAACACTTACTGCACTATGTCTCATCAGCAAAAATTTCAGGAAAGGGTGGGAATGCAATTGTAACACTACCTGGCTATAAAAAAAAGTGTGAACAGATTTTTATAGCACAGACGGCAAGTTAGGATTTTAGTAAAAAGTTAAAAAGGCTGAGGACACCTTCTATTCTTTATTTTTTCCTAGAAAAAATAAATTTGGGTGCAACAAAGTCCAAGTTATTTAATAATCGTTATTACAGTTCTCACAAAAAGGCTTTTCTGTGCCCAGGAATTTCTGGGTTTCTTTCGTAACTGATTAAAGAGTTTATGGAAACATCCCCCTGCCCTGCACATGAACCAAAACACCAGAAATAGGAAAACCTTGATGCTGTTTCCTGCTTCAAAGTGAAAAGCAGCATGCTTATCGCTGAGCATCCTTCATCTGAGGAAAAGAAGGCCTCGGCATATCAAAGCAGGCACTTTTTGGTAATAGCCCAAGAGTTCCGCCAGTTTTGATTTTATGTCCCATGTCAGCTCAGTCAGGCATGCAGGAACTTTTTAGGCTGCAAAATGACATGTTTCTGGAAAACTATAACTTACTCAGGCCTTTCACTGGTGAAATTAGAACATGAATAACTTCATGTACATGAAGACCAAATCAATTTCTCCCATAACTCCTGCAGCACATGTTATTTTGCTGCAGCGAGCTGTGGCCTCCTCTTACTGTGTGCTGCAGAATGTGTTTGGCTATGTTATGCTACGCGCCTTCTACCTTTAAAAGAAGTTGCACCGGTAACAGCGCTCAGGAGGAGGAAAGTAGTATTTCTGTTGCAGCTGGCTCCTCCTCATTTTCAAAGCATAACAAATGTAACGGTATCCTGCTCTTTCCACATCATTAGAGCCCAGAGGAATACATCTGAAATCAGCCAAGCAGCAAACCTACCAGAAGAGCTGAGTCTGCTACACTCAGCGCTTTGTTCTCAGCTGGAAAAGCTATTGCACATGCACGTACAAGAGATGGATGGAGATTCAAGATGTCTATTGCTGCTCTTAGTTACTACAGCTGGCACCACAATTCTTTAAGTAGTGGCATTTCAATACCCTCATTTTATATTATAGTTTTTAAATAAATTGATAAAGCAAGAAGAAACAAACTGCACCATGGACAAGACTTCTGGGACCAGCACAGTCTTTTGGTTCGTGTTTTCAGTCAATCACATCCACTGGTTTTGTGGTCTAAGGTGTAGGAATGGGAAGCACCAAGATAGAACGGGCTCATGGAATACAGTTTGCATGAGAAAAGAAAATAATTCTCGTTTCTCCTTAAAATTCACCTTTAAGAGAGACAGTCTAATTTGGCTTCGCCCAAATTTAGAAACACCCCTCTTACTATGAGTAGTTGACAATACACCCAAAAAAAGGAGTCATTAGTTTTCTCCCGCATTAGAGCCAGTGCTGTAGTTACTAATGTCATTCTCTCAGTGGAAGAATTTCTTTTCATCGCTGTTTGAATGGCTGCTCAGCTCAAGCAAGCAGACCCATCAGTTCTCAGTGTACTCTCTAAGACAAGGCAGAGAGCAGTGGCAAGATGCGTGCTCTTGGGAAGTGTGAAGATAAAAGTTTACAACCTCAGCAGCAGCATTTAAAAATAGAAACCTTTTTTTTTTAAAAAAAATTTAAACTCTAGAGACAGAAACGAGAATTATCCAATGGTATTTCCAATATCTATTGATTAAGATCATTAAGACAACTGTTTGCCTTGAAATCCACTTCTACGCAGACAATCTGAGAAGGGGAATTACGGCTAAGAACTTACACGGCCTTTACGTCTTAAACACGATACAAAACATGCACCGAGGATTTCCAATCCGTGGGCGACTGGAGCCAACACGCAGCCTTTGCTGCGGCTCTGCGGAGCGAAGCGCTCCGAGCCAGCTGCGGTGCTCAGGGCGGCAAGACAGGTCGCAAGAAGCTCATGCTCTCCGTGCTGCCTGACAGCACTAAACCCAGCCCTGGGTTTTGGTTTCATAAGTTGTGGTTCTGCCTCTGGAGCTTCCAACCAGACACATTTTCCACATGCAATTAAGTAATGGTGAGTGAGTTGTTGTACATGACGTTTAATTTTCAATAGCTGGGGAAAGTAACACGGGAGCTGCAGGCAAGATCATTAATCTCCTCCAGATCCTCTGTGCTGCCAAGTATAGCAACTCATTCTTCACTGCACTAATGCTGCTCTTCCATCATTTCTGTGTATGCTGTACCAGACAGAGCCGTGCGAGTAAATGTACACATTTATATGCATTCATCCACAGATTATTACATTGCTTACAGGTAAGCTGTGTATGAGCGAAGAATATAACACAATTTCAAGTATGATGTATACGTTGGTGGGAAGACCACGTTGTAAAACGGCATAGGGATAAGTGCCCAACGAAAGTCATGGCTGGAATAGATGCATTTATGAAATTCCAATATATTAAAGCATATACGAGTTCTGGGAAAGAGGCAGCTTCTTCTCAGACCTCCTGCCCAGGGTCATAAGAGTAACACTTCCTGAACTACCGAGTGAACACATGGATGTGTCCTTAGTTCACATACAAAGAGAAAAAATTTTCACGCTTGGAGTAAAAGAAAAGATGCCCAGATGTAATTCATATGCAGATGAAAGGTTGTTTTATCATATTGCCTCCTACAGAAGCCATTCCAGTGCTCCTTGTCAAAGTCAAGCTCCCCTGCTGTACAAATAAGCCCTCGTTCACTTTTTAAATCCTCTTTTGCTGCCCTTGCTCCATGTACTCCACCCACACTTGCCTGTCTGCTCCTCTCACAGCAGCTCCCTCTCCAGCCCCAAGTCTCTGCACCATTTTCACTCCCTGCTGGCAGTCTGGGTGAAGCAAGCTGCCCGCCCCGTCTTTGTGCTGGCAGAACCAACCTAAAGCACTTCAGTGAGAAGCAGCTCTTATCAGGGCACTCTCAAGCCCAAGAGGGACAGACGGCTCAAGTCTTCAGCAGACACACCTAAAACAGGCATTCAATTACATTAGATTTTTTTTTTTTTTTTTTTTTTTTTACATCATTAAGGAGAACTCTTCAACTGTTCTGCGAATAGTCAAGGAAAAGGTTTATTTCACTTCAAAGAGAACTAAGCAAATTCAGCATTTTCAAAACACGATAAATATGTAAACGTGTAATGTAATAGGCTAAAGTGCAAACAAATGTTTTGATGAGAACTGTTCTTACCGTATGAAAACGAGCTTGACCTTTGATGGGGCAGTCTTAATGATTGCAGAAGCATTCTGATGACTTCTTCCATATAGTATCTGATTGTTTATCTGTTAAAAGAAAATGAAGATGTTCATGTAAGTGGACAGCTATGCATTGTTTTAATTTATACCACCAAGACTTCCAAATCTATCGTGGAATAAAGAGATAAGACTTAAAGAAAATGCGGTCCGCAAAATATAAATCGCCTAACTGTTGAGGTTCTTGCAGACAGGAATACCAACGTTGCACTGATAGATATACCTCTCTGTCCAGGGCTGTAGAGGCAGAAATACCAGGGCTGAGGCACTAAAAGCCTCTTTCAGGCACAGCTGTGCTGCAGAAAGACATCACATAATAAGCGCATCGGAGGAGACGGGCACTGCTCAGCTTGGCCTTGGACTGCCCAAGGCTGCCGCTCCTTCCCTCAGCCAACTACTGGATGAGGATGGTGAGTAGTCCGCAACTCAGCAGCAACACTTTAACCATTTCTCATCAGCTTTCTTATCATGCCTTTTGGAAGGAAAAATCCTTATTTGATTTTAAGAACATCCTCCTTCTCATACCGATTCCATGACGGACCACAGAATTGCAGCCTTAGAACGGATTTTAAAATACTACATTTTCAACATCTTAGACCCCAATTTATCAAAGAAAAAAATACTGTATTAATAGCAAGACATTCCAAGTTTTATTCTAGACCAATACAAAACAGGAACCAATGCAGAGCTAATTTATAGTCTTACTAGTAAGCCACAAATGAGAAAAATATTTTTACTTTTTTTCACAGATCCATAGAATGGATTTTAAGTATTGTTCCCAGATTTTTGGAAAACAGCTTGACCTGAGAAGAATCATATAGATAGGACAACAGCACAGATTTTGAGACGGACACTCCTATACCTTGCGTACAGACAACTGGCAGTTTAGGAACACTTGCTGTTAAGGTTGTGCTGACTCCTCAGTTCCACTGAAAGAAACAGAACTGATACCCATGGAGAAAAAGGACAATTTAAGGACATGCCACATCACTTTTGCTGTGATGGATCAAACACTTAAGCACAGCAACAGACACCAAGCACTATGTTGGACACTTTTGCTGTGTGCAAGCAAATGCTGCAGTTTTCAGAGGGAAATAGCTTGGCTTTGATACAGATTGTGTTTCAGGACTTTTCATTCTGTAGGAACTAGAAGTCTTTTCCCAGTTCGAGGCAAATAAGATGCTTACTGTCTCCCAGTGCCATGCTCAGCAAGTGGGACTTCAACAAGCACAACAGCATCTCTGAGATGAATATAGTAGTTACTTCCAAGCCAACCAAAAGCATGCTTAGTATCATACTACAAAAATAACCTGCAGTGTAAAAATGGAATATTTAAAGCATTTCATTCATTTCAGAGGCACAGGGCTTGTGTTTAACACCTTGCTCCACCTCAGTCTACCCAAAATGACCTGGGTTTCTTGGGCTTCAGCTCTCCTTCGTCAATGCCTCCCACCTCAGAGGTATCCTAAGAGGATGCTCGCCTTTCAGCTCAGGCATTGCACAAACTGCAGTCATGAAGATCATATGCAGAACATAGGGTAGACACGAATACCGCAATAAATTTAAGGAAGTAAAAGCTGAGCTGAGTATGATGGGACAAACCCCACTATGTCAAGAAGATTAACAAAACCCTTGAGCAGTTTCTTAGTTGTACCCTAAAGATTTTCAGATTTACAACTAAGCTGAAGCGAACACTCGGCAAGGTGGTGAAGGAAAGCGTCCTCCCCTGACAGCAGGGAACAGGACTACCAGAGCTGTCTTCCTTCAACTTCGACAATTTAGACTGGAATAAGCATCAAGATAACAACGATCTGTGGAAGAACAATTATTTACCTACCCCTGAATACCTGTAAACATAAACATGGAAACTAATTCAAAGCTACATTTAACATCTTGTATTTTGTCCAAAAAAGAAGGCAAAAACTTTAAAGATGAAGGAAAAAAAATTGAAATTAACAGTATTTGGAGCCATGATGTTAGTTCAGGTTCATGGTTCAGCTCGTCTCGTGTCTTGCTGCCTAAGCATCAGAGGATTCCAAGTGTGCAGAATAATTTGTTATTTAACTCTGTCAAAATTCTCACTCCAAGCATCTTGATTAGATTAATGCACCTCTTTGGGGCTGGAGTGCTCATACACCCTTCCAAAGTGAGCAGCCAGCTTCGTTTCAATACTGCGATTTTTTCCTCCCACTCTTAATTTACAACGTAATATTTACATTCACATTTGATATACCAATGCTGTTTAAAACAATAATGATACTAGAGCCCAGGAACAATTTACCAGTAATCACAGAAGGGCTTTTTGTTACTCAAAATGTTTGTATTGGATTTTGGTTTTGTATTCCTAGAAGACTTTTTCATTCAAACAAGAAACAACCGGCCAAGTCTTAGCCTTGCACCATACAGCCTATTCAGTCATATTGGCAACTTCACACTACTCCCATCTTATTTTCCATGGGTCCAAACAACATGCAAGTTCATCAGTCAAACAAGGACAATGCAAGGACAAGAATAAAACCTCTAACGCTTGATTATTCATTAAGATTGAAATGCAAACCATTTACCTGCCAAGTTGCTCACTGTACAAAGAGAGACCCAAGGAAGGTCTGCAAGAGTCTGAGCTGGCATGAAACGATCAGCGGTGAGGAAATAGCATCACGCCAACATGTGTAAGGGTTTAATATGGTGCTGTCTGCAACTGCCATGGTTGCAAATGTAGGGCGAGAAGCAATATCCTAGGCCACGCTTTGTTACTGAAAGATAAATTCTAAAACCAGCGGCAAAAATTAACGCTCAGTTGCATTCTGGCTTCAAGCTAGCCTTGAAACTTCCAGCAAGTTTGTTGACTTAATTTCTCTAAGTTCAGAAATAAATTATTCACTGGGAATCCTGTATGCTTTACAAATTGTTTGGATTTAGTTAAATTACTACCAATTTTTCTAAACAGCAGACTTCTTAGATTAAAATTTATAGTTTTTACTCTGGCTAAATTATTCCTATTCACTAGATGTATCAAATAGTCCAAAATTTAATTAGCTGTGAGCTGGGTCTGTAAGTTATAATTATTTAATTACACCAAAATGAAAGGATAATCAAAGTAATATATCTCCACAAGGTTTTGGACTGTCCCACATAGTTATTACAGCCAGTATTAATTTTTCTTTTTTTTTTTTTTTAAAAAGGTCACTTTCTTTTGCAAAGTAAATTAATGTTCCGTTAGCTTCGGATACCACAGTGACGAGCAAAGCACAAAAGCCTACTTAAATTAAAAAAAAGAAAAAAGAAAACATCTAGGATTTCATAAGCAATGCTATTTTAAATCTTTCAAATTAAATAAAGTAACACGTCAGATAACCAAATAGTACTCTGGGAGTCATAGCCTATGAATATGTGCTTTATTTTTTTCATTAGAGATTAGAAAAGAAAAACAAAGCTTTGACTAAGCAAAAGAAATAAACTGATCTAAATCAACCTCAACTCTTCTTTAAATGTCTCTTTACATAACTTCTTGGAAAGACAGCAGAGAACAGAGAAAGATAAAAACAAAAACATGCTACATGTATGAGGTCAGGTCACCACACTTAAGTTCAATCTTTAATATAAACCTACACTGCTTTATGGCAGATTTTATCACATATCCCAAATGTACTGTTGCCTTCACCTACAAAGTTTTGTTTTACAGCTTCATACGCTGAAGTAGCAGAAAGTACAAACTCACGGAAATCTGAACTCTTAATTTAAGAGAAAAAAATTTAAAGCTTTGTTTGCTTCTCAAACTTTAATTTGCGGAAGAGAAACATTTGATATGGATATATTTTTAAAAAAGAGCACTGTTTTTACTGTGTGGCAGTAATGGAAATCCATAAAATTAGTATCATCTGATTTTTATGAAAATCAAGTTAAATGATACCCCAAAGCTAGTAAAAGAACTGGCACAGCTTTCTATATAATAATTATTTCTCTGTACCAGTGCATTAGGTTCCTTCAAACCACAGGAACTGTAGCATTTCCAGATACAACCAGACTCTGAAACAATGGGAAAAGTTTCAAAAACTTTTTGAGGAGTCAAATTATATAAACTGAAACCCCATAAAATACACCAAACCCCCAAATAATAAAGCATGAGGAAAACACCGGAAAGCAAAAAATAATCAATTCGAATGTGAATTCTTCTTTTCTCACCAAATTTCTTGCCCGGAACACAGTCAAACAAGTGCATCATCTAAAGTGATCGACAGACCATAACCTCCACAAAGACAGAAAATCTCCTGCCCCGCGCTGCAGTTCAGCTTTGCCGTTGGCGTGGCAGGCAGCGGAACCCTGTGGTTCCCCACCTGGAGAGCGCAGAAAAAGAGACAGGATGACAGCAAACCGCAGATTGCCTGTGCCCTCGTGCACAACCCGCTTTCCGGTTACAGCTTTATCTTACTTGCAGCTTTAAAAATCACCACCCGACACTAACCTTAGTTGGTACCTGTATACAAAGTACATGAAAAAAAGTATTTGTATCCTCCCACAAAAAGACCAGACAAATGCTATCCCTCCACGTTACCTTCAGTAAATGAATCTGAGAAGAACAGAGGCTATGACTATTGTGTTTAAATAGGAATAAAAAAAATAAAACACCGGAGTTAATCATTCAAGATGACTCTTCTCAGGTGAAAACCTCACTGTCTTTCTACGTTCAAGTTACTGTCCCTCTTGAGGGATAGTGCCGCTTGCCTCATCCAAAGTAACTGTCTTGACAGAGGAGAAACATAACAATCCCACGACAAATAAACTGAGAATAAAATGCCCATCCCCCACATTCTAAAACAGAAGTGGCATTGTGAACTTGGGTGGGTAGTTCATTTACGTGGGCAAAATACTGATGTATCTGCTATATTATTACAGCATAACATATTTATCTAAGAATCTTAAAATAAAATAGCAATAAAAATACATTTTAGCACAAAAATCCTCTGGCTTTGAGTATGACAAAAGTGGCATGAAAAAAAGAAAAAAAAATTGCCTCTCATGCAACAGTCCAGAATAAAAACCAGGCAAATTTGTCCAGCAATTCTTGACTATGAACCCTAGCTTTCACTCTTTCAAGAAGTGCTGTGGCCTCCTAGAGCAAAACATCCAAACGAGCCGTTTCCTTCCACCTCCTGGCCCATTTTCAGCAAGATAAGCAGCGACACGAAGATGGCAGAAAATCCCAACATCAGTAATTTAGCATAACAGGGCTCTGAACAGCTTGGTTTATTAATAGAACACAGTCGACTCTCTTACGGAGAGATGATAATAACAGGGTGGATTATTCAGTGTGAATAAAACCTACCAACAGGACAGACCCATGCAGAGTTCACGAGCAGCGGGGCTTAACAGCACAGGTACAGCACCATGTGAACGCGCTGCGGGCCATGCTGGGCACAATCAGCCACGGGACTAAGCCCAAACTAATAAGATACGAAGCAGTGCAGACACCTGCACTAAACCAGCAAGAGTGCAAGGCGGGAGCACCACAGATGGTTTCTTTGCTTGGAAAAAGAACTGAAAAGCAGAACTTGTGTCATGTAAAAAAATACATTCTTTTGCACAGGGACCAAATTCTGACCCAAGTAATTTTCCTCCATGGATGAAAGTAGGATGAAAGGACGCCCCTCCCTCAAAAAGCTGTTTTCTTCAGCAACATACCCTTCCAAAATACATCACAGAAGATGTATTAAAAAACTAAGGATTACATACAATTTTTAATGTGACCTGCATTTCACTCAATGTATAGGCTGGACTGACTTTGAAAACGAGCCAGGATCACGCCCCCCAAAGACTACTGTTGTTTGCAGAAGCTAAAAGTGAGATGATATTTCATTAATTCAGTGACAAAAGATTTTATGAATAAGGAGCTGAGGCAGTCTGGCAGTATGCCACATCACATCCTTCAATTGAATCCAATCAAACGCCAGTTCAAAAGAAAAATGAAGAGGTAATATCTATCTGTCTATCTATAGCTCTCTCTATATCTCCATCCCATTAACCTTAACCCCATCAACAGCCATGGGGAATTATCTGCACACACTGCAGTTGCATCCACTGTTTTAGTGGAGCAACACTAAGCAACAGGATTCACTGGGGCAACCCAGGACAGTGCAGAAATGCTAGAGCCTTCCTAAGATGTCAATCCCTTCTCTTGCCGATACGCTCTAGTATTCAAAACTGATGTGTGATCAAAGATGCAGATGCAAATATAGGCGGTTAGGTGAGGGTTGAGGGTGGTCTATTTGCTAACGAACAGATGAGAATACCAGGAAAAATGACCTCAGATACTTACGAATGAAGTGGTTGCAAAGTCCAATACCTTTTTTCCTATGGAATAACTACGTATTTGACCAGTGGGCAATGGCCAGCAGCTCAGTCTGCAGGTAGAGCAATTTAATACCTACATGCAGTGAAGCACTACCCAAAGGAAGAGAAGTTAAGTTGCTTCATCAGTAAAGATTGTCCATCCAGGCCTCTGAATGAGGGAAGGATACCATGGGAGAGATAAAACGCTTCTGCGACCAACAACGATACTCACAGTCTTTAATTTTATGTCTTCAACTGGAGAAACCCAAATAGTCTGGATTCTGTCACTTCCTCACTTCTGAACACTTGCATTTGCCATTAATGCTCTTTTAACGCATTTTGTTGTAAAAGACACAGCAAGCAAAGCCGGTTGACCAACTTGACCTCTGCATCACTGGCATGGAAGTAGCATGAAATCATACTGGAGATATTCAGAAGCCATCTGGACAGTCCTGGGCACCTGGCTTGAGATGGCCCTGCTTGAGCAAGGGGAGTTGGACCAGAAGACCGCCAGAGGTCCCTTCCAGGCCCAGGCATTCTGTGATATTCCTCCCTCAGTGACCCATATACTTCTTGGGCATGAGGATTCCCAACGGTTACTGAAATAGTTATTGAACCTAATGGTTATTAAGAAAAAACCTGCCAGTGTAAATGCCCATTAATTCCACTTCAATGCTATTTGCATAACACTGAAATGCTGTTACAAGACAAAAACCAGGGCTGTGAATAATTGACCACTAGTGTGAACACGAGACGTCTGTACATGCCTAACGCACAACCCATTCCTTTGTAATACAGGATGTTTTGACACTGGATACATACTCACTGGGGACCAGAATGAGATCACCACATCCTTTCATGTAAGTAATCGCACTTCTGCCCACTGGTGACACACCTTTAATTTGATTGCAAAGGTAAACAAGCGAGGTAGTTACTAAAGTCTCTTTGAACTTCAGTTTATTTGAAGTTTAGCATTTTTGAGATGGGGAACATCACTTTCCTTCCACTGAAGAAAAAAATCATTTTATCTCCAACTTGACAGGGAGAGGAAGTAGGGCAACACCACCGCTTTGGAAAATGCTACTTATAACATGGCTCATGCAGGCAAATCCCAGGCCTTGAGATAGATGTGATTAATCACAGGTGGTGCATCTTTCAAGTACTGCTAGCAATACTTAACATTAGATCAAACAAACACTGCAAGGAGTAACTCGTGAGATATAAGAAAACTTCAGTGGATCCTTCTTTGTGGGAAAGTATTGATGCAAAAGGCTCTACCTTTCCTCTACCAGGAACTACCTGGTCTTTGATATGCACAGAGGAAAACAGTATCATGAGTCCTTTCAACCGGTATACACCCCAAATTCGTCAATTTTAATTTTTTTACCATTAGAATTTGGTGCCAGGGACAGAATGAACATAAATTTGAAGGAGAAAGTAATTTTCCTACCCTACTCCAGTATGGTATAAACCTTCATACCATTTACCACACTTAAAAAGAAAATAATAAACTTCAGATGGTGGTATTATTATAGCAAAACAAGTCCTTCTTGTACTATGTGTATTGAAACCCCATAATTACAGAACTGTTAGACAATGACAAATGCTTAGACAATTCTGAGTACTTCCAAGGTATCTCCAGGCAGTCAAATTGCTCTTTCTCAAGTCAAGAAATGTGAGAAAATAGGTGGTTCTAATGGCACAGAGAGTTGCTGAAAGATCAAAAAATCACCACCCATGGAGAGCAGTAGGTCAGCATACACCTGCTCTTCAGTGAATGCTTCTCTCTAAAGGAAAGATCCCCAGGGATGGCTGATTTTTTTAAACTGCTGAAGCAATCATGATGTGGGGAACCACTGCAGGTACTGCAGCAAAGTGTCACTTTGCAATAGCCAAAAATCAGATGAAGTGTAGGAAATCTGCGTTTTCAACCTGAAGGTGAAGCAAGGAGATAGGAGAAAAAGTGAAGACAAAATACTCTACTTGCTAACGAGCTCTCTTGCCTTGTGGGCGAACTTGTGCCAGACACGACTAGAGAAAATAAGTATTTTAAGTTACAACAGATCAAAACAGATTACAGCATGAAATTTATTTTCAGGATGGGGAATATCCCTGTCATCTGTAAAAACACATATGGTAACTTTGAGGGGGTTTTGGTTTTTTTCTAATGTAAGGTGTGAATTTCCCTGTAAAACCACATATGCACTACAAGGATAGATTTACTGTCCCCTTCCCGCCTTTCAACAGTCCCTCCCTAAGCATAGCTTATGAACATGCTGAGAGCACAGACTTCGCTGACAAGACATTAGTTTTCACAGGCCAGTGATTTTTGTTTCACTGAAAACACATTTACCTGCCAAAGGCCAAGTTCTCAGTTGGCATAAATCAGTGCAGCTCCTTGCCTCAGCCACCTAATTCCATTTGCAGGCTTTATTTAAGGTTCAAACGATAGCTTCACATATGCCTCTCCCTCTCTCCATATGAACCCTGCTTCGTAGTTAAAGGAAACACTTACCTCTAGAAGTTCATCGCCAATATGCATCCTTCCATCTCGTCCTGCAGGTCCATCTGGATTGATACCAACCACAAAGATGCTCATACGAGAGCGGTCCTTGTTGCCAGCGAGACTCAGTCCGAGCCCATTTTTGTCTTTCTCAAGCTCAATAATGTGCAACTCTCCTGGTAGATCAGCATATCTTTGCCTGATTTTTTCTAGGAAGATCAAACATATAATGAGTTATAATATAAAATTACTTACATGGAGATGTTGAAGAACACATACAAATATGCTAGGAATTGATGGCTTCTCAGCATTTAGTCTTTGTTAACAGAGGTCGTTCCAGCGCAGACTCTAAAATATCATTTGCTGTGCCTGTATCACTAGCACAGCAAAATGCAGCATCAGCTGCAAATACTATTCACATTAAAACTGCGCTGTTTTAATTATTTGTACAACAGGCTGGGTCTAAACCAAAAATTTTTTGAAAGGAGGGTAAACAAGGGAATTCCAGAGGCACCTCAATCTTACCTTACAAGAGCTATCAATTTCAGGAAACTCTCATAAAGTTAGAGCTGGTTAATTAACCACTGTGGGAAACTGAAATGCTTACATTGCAAACATACCGCAAACTCACATCTCAATGTAGGATCTTTTACTTTTGCTTCTTTCTGGTGACTCAGGAATATGCTTACCATGCTGTGCTTAACATTATGTGCTACCATGCAGATGATGACTCAAAGCAGATGTCAGTGACAATGTATATGAATGATTACATTTTTAAATGCAGCCTCACTTGGCATTAAGGTAGTTATTTGTCTTTCAACTGCATTTCAACCATTTCTGTGACAGAGCGCAGTATACTTGCAAAGTTATTTGGAGCACACGGCACGCCTGCGGACGTTGACAGTTTAATCTGAATGTCTTTTCACCACTGGCATGAAAACATCTGTAACTACAGCTTGCGAGGGTCAATCACAGAGAGTGTGAATTTGTTCTCCTGTCTGATTGTCCTTTGCCGATTTTAAAGCCAGCTTCATAACACCACCTGCATCCAATGCTTCAGCTGGGCCACACATTAGAAAAAGGCAAGTCAAAGTATTTTGCTGGGGCTGGATGTCACCTTTAGTATAGAGCCCAAGGTGAAAGAAACTGCTGCATTATGCATTAAGAAGAGGAATAAGAGATATTATATGTTCAACTATATCCCTGCGTCAGCAGCAGTAGCTAGATCAATATTAGCTATTACCATTCTAGCAGGAAAGCGTATTTTAATAGTATGATTTAACCACTGTAGCGAATGTTCCCATGACAACAAGGAAGAGGGGAAAGGGCTGGGGAAGGTGAGAGGGAAGCAACTAAAAGTGAATAAAAACTGCTGAGAAGTCAGACAATGAAGTAGAGGTGTTGCTTCCACGGCCCCCGTGCAGGCTGCCGGTGTGATTTAGCCAAACTTTGGGTCCACCCCAGCGGCTCTCCTCTCACAGGGTCCTTCTTCAGCAGTTCTACCAGCTGCCCCTCGTGCTTCGGCAGAGACCGCTGGGACAGGGGGAGCAGTCTCCCGTCTCCAACCCTAGATGCACCCGAGAGCATGCCGTACGTTCAGAGCAGCGCAGACAAGAACCAGCTCTCCTGTTGCTGTATTTACAGGCTGGCGTTTTCCTGCCGCGCTCTAAATCCCTGGTGGCCTGCAGCCTGAGCCTAAAATCCTGGGGGCGTATGTTAAGGGTGAGATGTTATCCCTGGAAAGCTGTAAAGCCCTACAGAGGTCTGCACAAAATCAGAATATCGTAAAAAATTAGAAAACTCATTTGTTACTATCAATTATATGCCAAAAATTCATATAACTGCATTAAATGGTAATCCATGTAGCTGCACAGTTCTTTAACATATTTCTTAACTAATGGGGTCAAAATGTAATTAGAAGTGTGATTTGCTACTTGAATTTGGAAAGTGGGGGTTTTTCTGCTTAGTTTGCAGGATACCTCCTGCCGAAGAAAAGCAAGCGAGGAAAGGTCTTGAAAACAGAGCTTCTGAAAGTACAGCAGTTGCAAGCACATACACAGCCACACACGTTTTCTTCACACCGCTGAGGTTTAATATTCTTTTCCCATTAAGAGAAGTCCAGACCTGAAGAGCACTAAAACATTTTCTGCCCACCACAATTACACAAACCACTCATTACAGCACAGCAAGTAGCTGCAGCGTATCCCAGCCATAAGAATATTAAGACCAAATCATCAGCAGAAAAGGGATTTCTTCGCGATTGCACTTTTGTGGATAAAGCAAAGAATCAGTGCTCTGGAGGGACGCTGTTGACTGATCGTTGCTTTGCCACAGTTCCTTCCCTTGCTTGTTTTACATGGACAACACATCTCACTTTCATTTGCTAGGAGCAAAGCGCACATTTAAAGCATGTTTTTAGCAACGGGTACTCGGACGCACAGAAAAGAGGTGAAGGGGCAAGCAGAACACACACGCTTAAACCCTGTACAGATGAAACTGCACATCTTCAGAGACTGCTTCAACACTCATTTCTTGCTTGTCAATAAAATTCCTTAAAATTCCCCAACACGAGCCTGATGCAGGAGCTGCTCTGCGACACTCTGCACACGGACGGATATAGCTCGAGCCTCTATCTGCAGACAAGTGCCGTCCGAGACTACCAGTGTAGGAAGGCTGTAAACTCTGCCGCGTTTCCTCCTGCTGGAGCAGTCCAAAAATGAGTTTTCTCACATGGGAAAAACGTTAGCTGTTCAGAAGTACGCATATATTCCCTTCCGATGCTGGGCTGAAACTAAAAGTAAGTTTTAGTCTTCCAAAAATTAGTCGTTAGGGTAATTGCCTGGGATGAGGCAGAGCCCCACTAAAACTTCTGGTCTCCCTGCATTGGGCCAGGACTGGCTGGTGCCTAGCTCAGCACTCCAGCTGTGCCAGTAATCCCCCACTGTGGGAACTATTCTTTGGGTAAAGAAACATTTATCTGGGCAAAAACCAGAAACCAACTCCAGGGGTCATCAAGTTGCTTTATTTGTTAAGAGCATTTATTTTTTTTCCCCAAAGGGTTTTCCCTGTTCCCCGGGTTCCATTCTTACAACAGAAGGAAACCTGTGTGGACTAAGCCCTTCATTAAATTATCACATTCATTTACGAAGCAACTATTTGAAACGGCTGGGGTGACTGGAGCGGTAAAATAGTGGGAGACTACAGGGGAAACAACGGAGATGCTACGTGCCGAGCGCTGCTTCCAGCCCGGCAGGAGGGCACCGTTATCGAGCGCTGCCGGAGAAGACGCAAGCGTGTGTGTACATGTTCATGCACGTAGGGACAAGCAGAGATACCCCTGCTTCTAAACTCAAGCCTCCCTTAGCTGGGCATGCTGTCTCCTCCCTGAAGAGCAGAAGGTTCTGGCTCTCGCAAGCCCCACCTCCTGCAATTAAACACTTCCAAGGGCTGTCCTCACCAGCCAGCCTTGCGGTGTAAATGATAACGCGCTATTCCCAGTGGTGTCATTGCGTTACTCATCCAATCTGCATACAAATATCCTTTGGGCATCCAGCTGACTTCCTAGAACATTGTAATCGTATTCTCAGTTTGCCTCTTAATAAGAATCTCATAAGATTATTTTAAACAAGTATTTACTGCTTAAACAAACGTGCATCTAAGGCATCTTCTTTTTAATGCCTTTTTCAGCTGTTTTTTCTCCCCTCCAGCTGGTATCACTTTTCAGTTCTCTGCCTAGCATTGGGGAGCCAGTTAGCATCTGCTTTTGCAAAGAATTCCATTATCTGCCTTCATTACCAGATACTTTACACAAGGCAATTGTAATTCTGTTGTTGCTGCATTACACATGGGACACGGCGTTTCTTGTTTTGGCACTACATGGAGTTGTTTCCACATTCGGTGACAATATGCCTATCGCAACTTCTGCAAACATATCTCACCAACGATACTTAACTAGCTAAGGTTGTATCCAGTGTCTTTTAAAAATACTATACAGATGTAACGTGAACTAAAAGCACAAGTATAAGCTCCTGCAATAATATTTCCCCGTTATGTTAGCAGACAATTACATTTCAAAGAGAAACCCTGGAAATGGAAGACAACTGCTTTCAAACAATATACTATTATGCTGCTGCATATGTTTCCCTGCTTCAGCCGCTATTCCTATTATATTAAACAGAGAGATAAAAGAAATAAATGGGGACAATATGGTCAGGATATTGGAGTTTGCATGATCTAGTATTGCAACAAATACACAATTTATCTGCACGGAAAAAACAGACAGCACTTCTCAGGAAGGCAAAAGGCTCTTTAAATTACAAAGATATATAAAGCTCTTGCAAAGGGCTGAGGAGCCTGCTTCCCAAACCTGCTGAAATCTCCAGTTAAATGAGCTGAAAGGGTAGAGGTGTTTCTTTTGAAAATGGTGTCTCTGCGTGATGCAAATTAGACTCCATCTAGAAAGGTAAAAAGAAGAAAGAAAAAGCTCTGGATGACTCAGCTAGGTGATTGGGTTTAGCACCAAATGCTCAGTATTAAAACTGTCAAGGCAAAATACAGAGAAAAGAAAGGGGGAAAAACATCACAAAAAGAGATGACAGACGATATTTGTATATAGAAGGTGATACTGAGGATTTTACATCCCTTTTGCGTTACCTCAGATAACTATTAGCAACATATGCTGGCTTTTGGAGACTTTACAATGGTCTCATTTATCAGCCTGTGTTCATTTTAATGGTTTTAGCTACCATTTTTATCGCATAGCACATAACATGGTTACAGTCTTAGCCTTTTCTGAGATTACTCTGCTTAGACAGCAGTGCTGCAGCATCACAACCACTGTTTTTCATTTAGTAATGATAGATATCAGAATGCAGCCAGCATCCACTACACAGAGCCAACCTTGCATATCAAACAACTAATTCCCTTCTTGATTTCACTATAAACATTATTAAAAAAAAGGTAGGGAGTCCCTTGAAAGCTAACCCTAGAGCTGTGAGGGCAGCACGTCCAATTTACTGATTACAATTTACAAGAACCTAAATAAGCATATTGAAGGGACCATAATTGAACAAATGGGGTTTAGAATTCTCCCGCTACTAATAATATAATAAGCTTATTGTTTTAATCTTCCCACTAGCCCTCTATTCAGCTCCAAGGAGGCAGACAGTTCTTCAAACCTTATCTCAAAAGCGATGCACTTGTCTGTTTTCATAAGCTTTAAACTGAAAAATAGAGAGAAGAGAATTTCTGTAATGTTTTCTTAAATTCCATAAAATCATTCCAATTCTTCTCTTAGTGATCAGCATGCATGAGAAAAATAGGGCAGTTGTATTCAAAACTGGCAAATCTAAATGGAAGAG